>NC_090321.1:125371841-125703059 GCF_040869045.1 Eurosta solidaginis
TACATGTTTTGGTTTTGATGAAAACGCAGTTAAGCTGGTAAAGAGCTATCTTAGCAACCGAACTCAAAAGGTTAAAGTCGGGAATCGTTTCTCTGCAGCTGGGTTTACCAGGTCTGGAGTACCACAGGGCTCTGCCTTGGGTCCCCTTCTTTTCAGTATCTTTATAAATGACATTTTTAATGTCTGCTCTTTTGCTCGACGGCATGCTTATGCGGATGATGTGCAATTATACATTTCAAGCCATATCAGCCTGGTTCAGGATCTTACAGATAAGCTGAATGCGGACTTACGCTCGATTATGGAGTGGTCTAGGTCAAACCTTCTGTGCCTTAATGCTCGAAAATCATATTTCTTCCAATCTATAAGGATAAGATCCAGTTTTCTGATATCCCACACCTTTATATCGGATCTGCAAGAATTCAGTTAGTCGATAAAGTACGAAATCTTGGCTTTGTAATCAACTCTAAGTTGTCCTGCGAAGACCACTTCAATCAAGTTGTGGGTAAAATCTATTATACATTGCGGTGCCTTAGGGTGTCATCAATTTTCGTATCTTCTGATACAAAGAAAAAGCTTATTCTGTGTCTTATTGTACCTTACATAACCTACTTTGAGGTCGTTTATAGCAATTTAGATGCTGTCTCCCTTCATAAACTCAGTGTTGCTTTCAACCACGCTACTAGATATGTGCACGGTTTAAAGAAATTTGCTCACTTATCTACGTTGAGAAACTCAATTCTTGGATGTGACCTAATAAATTTTATCAAAGCGCGTAATTGCATTTTTATGTTTAAATTGCTAGTTTACAAAAAGCCGGGTTATTTGTACGATAAGCTTACGTTTTCCAAAAGTGTAAGGTAACCCTACGGTAAGTGTTGCGTGACCATAAGGTCAAGCAATGCGTATGGAACACAACAAGAATTCACAATAGGGGTTGCCTGTCAAAGCAACATTCACAGTGAGGGTTACCTCACAAAACGTAAAATTGAATGACGCCAGATATTGTGCGCGTTTGAAACTAACCAGACACTTTTGTGAGAGCTCCGCTAAAACATTTATACAAAAAATATATATATATAGTGTGACAATATAGTTTAAATAAATGAACATCAAAAATACAAAAGCGTGTTAGCCGTAATACATTCATTTCCGTGTTCGATAACCTTGCCGTGAGTATACAAGAATATAGCAAAAGCTATAACGTGAGTGCGCAACAAGTGGAAGTACTCGCTCAATTGCGACAGCAGCACACCGTTTGGGTGAAGGTTCCCGTCCGACACAATGGACATACAGATGACCACGAGGGTCATCTTACATGGCGACTGTGGCCATGCCTGCGGCAAAAACTGGCGTCGGGGAAGGAAAAAATTCCCCGTAGTACAAAATAAATTTAATAAAGATATTTAAAATAAAATATGTGCGTAATAGCTGTGATGCGGTGGTGGTTTGTAATGAACCAAGGTGAAAGTGGGCCTAGGTGAGACTCCGCCAATATAGATCCTTAGGAACTCAACCATGAACCAGGGCACCGACTAATCAACATCTTAGTTCTCCGAGTACATATAGAGTTTAAGGAGCGGGTACTCTGTTTGCTACTACCAGCTAGTCTTCAGCGAATGAGGGTGGGAACTTGCTCCTACACTGACTTTTTCTCGGCTTCACATAAAAATTTCAAACAGAGATTTGAAAAAAAAAAATTATTTGTGGCCAACAAGGGTTACACCTGCTAAAAATTAAATTTGCCTAATCCTTACCAAATCCTACAAACTCCAAGTTGAAACCTGCTTACCTCCGTTGTCATACCAATAGCTTGGTTAAACTCTTCCGGCCGCGCTTTGGAAGGCTGAAGGTGTTGTTGCCATTCCGTCATAACCCACCCAACCTGCTAAAAGAAATCATATACGTTTGCTCTTTTAGCCCAAAAGAATACCTACCATTGCCTCCGCTAGCAACTATAGGAAAAATTTACACCATCATGTCCATATTAAATTTTTCGACTTAACTTTATTACAAAACTGATGTTATTTCCATTCCCTGATTTCATTCTCCACAACTTACTATTCGATATACACCTACATAGATAAGTAACCTAATAGTTCATGTTAGTGTGCATCATCATACCAATTTTGACACAATATGGTCTCAGCAAACTTACAGCAAAATAGTCAAATCAAAAAAAAATATGTACCATATCAAACAACTTCTTAATATATGTATACATATGAGTGTCTGAAGTCAACATTCTCTGTTTATATTTATAACAGCTTGCAATCCATCTCTCTGAATATAACATACATATTTCTGTTCTCATTCCATCTATAAATAATGCTGGTTCGAGAGACTCTCAATATCGCCAAATATTTTACTAGTCGCTCTCTATTAAAATTCATACATACTAGAGTATTAATGTAAACCTAACAGCTAACATTCCTTTTCCCATTGTTAACATTTCTCGTATCTACAATATATTAAGAGTAGCATAGTCTCTCTATATTTAACTTCAAGTTCACAACATTCATGCTACAGTGTGGTAATTACACATACATTCTAATGCAAAATTTAAACGGTTGTCGTTGAGAGAGTGAGCGAGTGAGCGAGATCAATTACTCCGATTCATTCTCTACGGCTAATAATCTCCGAGTTCTATTACCAAGCTCTCGTTTGCTCACTATATGGTAATTAAAACTTTTAGTGCTTGAAGCGAGCAGACAAAAACAAAAGGCACTGTTAACAGCTGAAGTTAAAGCTACGGCCTTTACGTACTAAGAAAATAAACGACTATGTAAAGACAAAAGGCATATGTTATCCTAGCATACAAACTTGCTACACATTTAATGGCTATGTTGACACTGGCCTTATTCGATTGGATAGGATACAGTTTAATAAATAATTCAATTTGAGACACAAATTACATTATTTAGTAAACCCTTCCATATAGACTTTTTCTTTTAGATGTTCTAAGTGCCTTTTTAAGCGGTAGGTGTGAATAAAGAAGTTTTCATATATATACATGTATGGTCATCAAATGACTTACCCACTTATCCTCCTTCCACTGGCCAGTTGATGGGGATGATGGCGGCTAGGCATCAGCTAATAAAACTGAAAAAAAATATAGGAAATCACTTTCACCATTCACCACTTCCGTACGTCGGGGCTATTTGGCTCTCGGTGCAAGCATTCTTCCCCTGTTATGACCGGTCTTTCGATTTTCGATCGCCAATCTTTTGGTACCTTTGGTACGTTACTTAAATTTTACTCCCTTTTTCCCTATTTTACACTCACTCACTCTAACATTACATCTCTCTTCCCTCTATTACTAACTTCACCTTTGTTTTCTAAAATAAAATTTATAATTTATTATTAATACAAAAAATTTTTTTTTCCTTTACAACTTCTAGACATTATGAAATTATGCCTATTTAATTTAAATCCATGACCCCGATCCGCTCGTTTCCGGCTCCTGCGACTGCTTCCTGTGGCTTAGGTTTCAAGTTTCTTCTTCCGAATTACACCCTCCTTTACAAAATAAACTTAACTTTTGGCGATTATTCACGTCTTACGCAATTTTCCCCCTTTTTTTTTTTCTTCCTTTTTCTCTAGTTGCTATTTGTTTATGTATTTACGAATGTTCCTTAATAGCATCCAGCACAATGCTCCCAAAATTTTTCTTCGGAAAACATTTTAAAGGTCTTATTTAAAATTTTTTTTTTTCTCTTTTTCGTCACTGAAAGCTTAGTTAACTTTCCTATCCGAATTCTACAAACCAAAACTTTTAGTAGGTAAGCATTTTAAAGTTTTATTTCATTTTTTTTTCTCTAAATCCAATCCACGAGAATTCTATGCAAGATTATTGCATAACTTATTATTAGTTTAATTAGTATTTCGTGTTTCAAAAGGGTTTTTTTTTTTTTTTTCTTTTTTTCTTGGTTTTTTCTTGTTCGTCAGAAAAATTATGTTCCTTCCGCGGTTGGTTTTTTCTTCAAAAAAAGTTCACTTTTCTTTTTTTTTTCCTAACTACAACTCAAACAAGTTTATTGGATAATCTATTAATTTATTATTAAGTTATCATTTCGGGTTTCAAAAAGGTTTTTTTTTTTTGCTCACACCACTTTTTTTTCGAAAGTTTTTGGTTTAGTTTAAACCTTATATTTATTTTAGTTTCGCGTTTGGGTTTTTTTTTTTTTCAAAAAAAAAATGTTCATTTTTTTTTCTCTCGGACGGCAAAAGCGTTTCTTTTTTTTTTCTCTTCAAATTTACTTAAACTTTATTATTTAAATGGTTGACAACCGCCCGAACTCAACTTATTCACCAGCACGACTTTCACTATTAGATCTCCAACATCAACTGTCCTAAGCTTGCGTTAATATTCGTTTCCTAAGCTAGACTTCAACCGCAATCCCGCTATTTCCTTAAAAAAATTTATTTACGAACTATTTGACTCCAAAAAAAAATTGTTTGCGAACTATTTTATATGCTATTGTTGTTATAATTTTATATCCTCTACCAACTTATTAGATCGAACCCTACTCCAATGCTTCTCGCCGTTATTTTCTCATTTTTTCTCGAAACTATTCATCTCACTTCTTCGGTCTCATTTGAGACATTCTCAACCACAGTGCCAGTCCCGCTGTTAAGGTATCTGCTATAAACTGTTCCCACTTTTCGAACTCATCTTCGAGCGTGTACCCTAACATAGCCGAATTCGCTCGACCGCTGTTAACGTACGCGGTCAAATGTTGTTCAATCGTACTGTTAAAGGTATTGGGGAATATCAACATTTGTAATCTATTCCTATTTCCTATGGCGACCGGATGTAAGCAGTAATAGGACTGCCACATAAATCTCCCACCCTACACCACAGGTTCTTTGATATTGCTTAATGGGATGAGCACAAAGCAAAGGACCTGAAAACATGGAGATTTATGAGGGGTAAATAAACATAATCAAGGTGAGCTGTTAAGGTAACTTCAAATTTTTCCCATAGATCTTTTGCATGGTAGGTTCCTATCACTTTGCCATGCAGGTCTTCTAAGACATAGTAGCATGATCCTTTAATGGCTTTAATTTTGGCTTTTACTCCGGTTGGTGCAAGCTTCGCGCTAAAATTGTTAGCTGGGTTGCTCTGCACAAAGTTTCGTCGCGTAACGATTTGGCCTACTTGGAAGTTTCTACTACGGCTTCGTAGATTATACGTGTTTGTATTTCGGATATGTGCTTTTTCCAAATTCTTCCTTATGGTATCTCTTATGAGGTGGACGTTGTCGGGGCGGTCTAGTCTTGCAGTATTGTCATTTAACAGTTGTAACTTTCGGAGTAGTCTGTAGTCTGTTCCGTGGGTAATCATGTGTTGTCCGAACACGGCAAAGTATGGGGTATATCCCAGCGATTGGTGTAAGCTATTACGCAGAGCACAGTTAATGCTGCTGGTGTATGCATCCCATTCCCTCTGATCCTTGCGTATGTAACTTCTAAGAGCCTCATTGATTGAACGATTCACTCTTTCTGATGCATTCGACTGTGGCGAATAAACAGCAGTAGTGATATGTGAAACACCATATTTCGTCAAAAATCCCTCGAACTCCTTACTTTTGAATTGGCTACCATTATCCGTGATAACGCTTTCAGGGGTCCCAAAACAATCAAACACATTTTCCTTTAAATAGCCTATTATCAAGTTGGAGGTAAACCTTTTTAAGGGTTTTAAAAATACAAACTTCGTAAAATGATCGAGAATAATCAATAAGCCGATGTTACCTCTCTTTGAACGGGGAAACGGTCCTATCAGGTCCATATATAGTATTTGGAACGGTCTATCTGACACAATTTGTTGTCCCATTGGCGGTCGTAATGTAGTTGTTGGAGCTTTAGAAGTTTGACAATCTTCACAGTTACGTATGTACTCGCTTATTTGTGTAACCATACCTGGCCAATAGAACTTCCGCCGAAGGCGTTCTACCGTTTTGGCTATCCCACCATGTCCTGCAGATGGTGGATCGTGGGCCGCGGATATTACATGTTGGCGTAGTTCGGCCGGCACATATAATTTCCACGCTTTGTTATCTGAATCACTGTTACCGATAGCAAAGTCTGTACGATGGTAGATGTATCCATCGATAACCTGAAAGTCGGGTAAATTCGAGTTCTGGAACTGACGCTTCAGTTCTTCGTATTCAGGCGAGTTGAAAGCATCGGAGCCTAAATCAATTTCTGGTAAAATGGTTAGTTCTAATTCATTGATTTCGGTTTCAGACATGTCTTCGGGTATACGCGATAAAGCATCCGCGATTACATTTTCACTTCCCTTTTTGTGTTCAATAGTAGAATTAAATCCCTGTAATTTGATCGCCCATCTGGCTAGTCGACCGCTCAAATCTTTTTGTTGCATGAGCCATCGCAGACTAGCATGGTCCGTCACCACCTTAAACTCCATCCCTTCGATATACATGCGAAATTTCTTTATCGCTAATACTACAGCTAGGCATTCTAACTCCGTCACCGAATAATTTCGCTGGGCCTTATTTAGCTTCTTCGACATATAGGCTATAGGGCGCTCTTGACCGTTATCGTCTTCTTGCAACAGACACGCGCCTATCCCTACTTGACTCGCATCGCATTGTAGTATAAAAGGTTTGTTGTAATTTGGATGAATTAGTACGGGGGCGGAAGTTAATTTCCTTTTGAGGTCATCAAATGCTTTCTGTGCGTCCGGATTCCACGCGAAATGTTTTTTCTTGGAAATTAGTTCTGTTAGATGAAAGGTTACAGAAGAGTAGTCGTCGATAAACCGTCGGTACCATCCGGTCATGCCGAGAAATTTTCGAAGTTGACGTACGGTCTTTGGAACAGGGTAAGTCTCAATCGCAGCAATTTTATCTTGATCTACCTGAAGAGTTCCGTTTCCAACTATAAAACCAAGGTAATTGACTTGGCTTAAACAAAATTTACTCTTTTTGATGTTGATTGTCAAGCCAGCCTTTCGCAATAATGTGGAGACTTCGGACAAATGGATCAAGTGTTCATTAGATGTGGATGATACTACCAACAAATCATCCAAATATACAAAGACCTGAGTTTTTAAATTGTATGGTATTACTTTGTCCATCAGTCTACACATAGTTTGGGGCGCGTTGCATAATCCAAAAGGCATTCTTTTGAACTGATACAGGGGCCTGTTAGGGACGGTAAAGGCAGTCTTCTCCCTCGATTGCTTATCAAGACTAATTTGCCAGAATGCATCCTTTAAGTCAATCTTGGAAATGCAATGAACGGGAGGAAGCCTGCTTAGCAATCCCTCAATATTTGGGATGGGATATGCATCCTTCAACGTCACCTCGTTTACTTTCCGCGAATCTAAACAAAAACGGACCTTTCCTGGTTTCACAATTAAAACTACCGGCGATGACCATGCCGAGCAAGGAGCTTCTTCTATGACTCCTAGTTCCAACATTCTATCTATTTCTTCACATAACAACTTCTCGGCTGCAGGGGAGATAGGATAGTGCCTTTGTTTGATTGGCTTTGCATCCCCTGTATCGATAACATGCTCCACTACTTCTGTCAAACCTAGCCCATCTCTCTCAAAACTTGGAAACGAATCTATTATTACTTCTAACTGTCTCTGTTGGTGAGTATTCAACGGCACAACTTCATTAGAATCGTCCTCAATCGCACTTACGTGACTAAATTGAGAATCGAGCTTCACCCCGATGCCAAACTCCTTCCAAAAATCCATACCGCATATGGCTGACTGTACAATCGAGGGTACTATCAAAAATTCTATTGTTTTCCGTTGTCCGTTGAAGCAAACTGGTATAAAAACTATTCCACTTATTTGTTGTCGTTGGCCATCCCCTGTTTTCACGTATCCCTTACCATCTAAAGCAGACGACCTTTTGGCTAACACCGCTTTCGCCAGCTGGCCTCCTATCACGCTTTTGTTTGCACCGCTGTCTAGTAAAGCAAGTACTTGCTCATCGTTAATCCCTATCTGTATAAACGGCCTGTTATCGGAAGGTTTGTATGCGATAGATGAAATAACTATCTTACGCAAACTCTTCTTCTGGTTCCAAAAGTTTTTCATTCGCCGCGTTGAACGAGGAACAACTTTCGGAAGGGTGGAGAAGATGTCGGCGCGGCGCTGTTTGTATTCCGCCAACCGAACATGATAAGGTTTTAGAGGACTTAACTTAGGCAGAACTGTAGGACTTGTGGCAGAGGGTATGGGATTAGTTAAAAGTTGAACATTTTCTACATCCGAGGCTGATGGTTCGGATATCCTCGACGGCGGACATCCTGACCCCCGTTTTCCTCCCTCCTATTACAATGTTGACAACTGGGCTTGTAGGTGTCTAATCTTCCACAGCCGTAACAAAATACCCGTCGCGCTGGGTTTGTGCAGTCTTGGTACCTATGCCCCCTATCGTCACAATTCCAACACTTGAGGTTTTCCGTTGACATTTCGGCGATGGCTGCATGTTCCGTAAGGTCCTGGTCATAAGTACCTTCCGTTACTTCGGTTATATTTCATCTGGCTGGGAAACTTCGAGTTGGATGGCTGGTCACCACGCTAGCCATGAAATTTTCATGCCGGTGGCACTCCCTTCGAAGAATCGATAAATTGGCAATGTCTAAATGTAATAGCTCATACCTAAGATCAGGCTTTAAATTCCTAACCATGGTTTCAATAAGCTCCTGATCTGCCATGGGGTAACGCAGACGATCATTCATAGCAAGGATCTCGTCCAAGAATTGATCGAATGGTTCGTTGGGTCGCTGCTTTCTACGACGTATATTTTCTTTCCTGTCGTAGTCACTCAACTGATCTTTATATTTCTGTCTCAAACCTTCACATAACTCCCGACAATCTAATCGTTCAGTTTGGCGATGGTGTCGCCAAAACCAAGCTTCCGCATTATCGCTGAACAACATATGTACGTATCGGCATAATAAAACGAAGTCCCCGTTCAAGGACTGCCGTGTTAGCGCATTAACCCGATATATAAAGTCTTCGACAGACATTCCATTTGGTTTGCCTGTGAAACGCACATGCTAGTTAGAAATAAGATTGGAAATTTTGTTAGCCTGTAGATCGCTGGTCCGGGGTAGAGATCCTCTGTCACGGTACGGTCGGGTATGAGGCTCCTCCGGATCATTCAACGGCATGTCCTGTGACCACCTTGGGATGTCTTGATTCGATGGACGCTCGCGATTCCTTCCTAAATTTAAGAGCTCGAGTAGGGCGCTTAACTCACTGCCGATTTGAGCCGTCATTTGTTCGCGGAAGCCATTCAGGGATTCTTGAATTAAGCCCCGTACCATAGAGTCGTCTACCGCGGTGACCTGCGTTTGAGCGCTAGCCGTCGGTCTGGCGATTTGTAGCGGTGATCGGTTAAAATTTGGTCTGTTCAAATTTGCTGCCGCGTTTCTAGACGTTTGCGTTACCAAACGCGTGATTGGCCTGTTTCTAGCTACCGCACCCCCTCTCGCGCGGAATGAAGTATTCGACGGTGAAACAGCCGCCTCATTCATACTAGACACGTTTGGGAAATCTGACACTGTAACTGGTTCTCTGCAGGTCGGACAAGAAGCATTGGTTTCTATCCACCTAACTATACATTGCCTGTGAAAGTTGTGCTTGCACGGAGTCTCAACTCGGTCGTGTCGCACAGTATCGCTACAAATGGTGCAGATTAGTTCTTCCTCTGCATTTGTGAGATTCAGATTCTCTGGACTATGACGAACTGCCATTGCAAAAAAAAAATCTCCGACTTGTTGATTAAAGATAAAAAATTGTAACGTCGCTGTAAAATTTCGAAAAGTATTTATTATTTATATCAATAACCTACTCTTATTTGGGTTTTTTTCTAGAAACAATTTAAAAAAAAAAATAAAAAAAATTTTTATTTTATTTTTTTTTTTCCTCCACGTAAAGAAAATTCGAAGTTATTTGTTTGACATAGTTGCTGCATTTGAGGACTTACATGGGGCATTAAAACTGTAATCACTGCCGGTTGAATTCACCCCGGAAATGGTATGACAATCGATAACAAAACAAACTACCTCTTCTGCAAATTCGGGTCTAGTTATGTGGCGAGAGTTTAGTTACCAACTAATCACCTCTCCAACCACCTACACCCGTATTGCAAAAAAAAATGATGCGGTGAACAACGCGAGTAGTCTACCGAGGTAACCCAGTAGAGAAAATCTCGAGCGAAGTTTTACCAAAACAAAAAAAAATAAAAGTTAAGTATTTATGTATATCACTTTCTTCGGGTATGACTTCGACATAAGCCAATTGTCATCAATATCTCCGACTAAAGTGCAGTTGGAATCTAATGCATTCTGCTAAAGTATCTCCGGTTCACCTCCGAAATAATCCAGATCATGACACTCCGAGAAAGAATCTTTTGGCAGATGCGAAATTATAGAACAAAAAAAATATATACAAAATTTTATGGAAACGTAACCTTCGTTGGCCCCACACTTGGACGCCATTTATGTAATGAACCAAGGTGAAAGTGGGCCTAGGTGAGACTCCGCCAATATAGATCCTTAGGAACTCAACCATGAACCAGGGCACCGACTAATCAACATCTTAGTTCTCCGAGTACATATAGAGTTTAAGGAGCGGGTACTCTGTTTGCTACTACCAGCTAGTCTTCAGCGAATGAGGGTGGGAACTTGCTCCTACACTGACTTTTTCTCGGCTTCACATAAAAATTTCAAACAGAGATTTGAAAAAAAAAAATTTATTTGTGGCCAACAAGGGTTACACCTGCTAAAAATTAAATTTGCCTAATCCTTGCCAAATCCTACAAACTCCAAGTTGAAACCTGCTTACCTCCGTTGTCATACCAATAGCCTGGTTAAACTCTTCCGGCCGCGCTGTGGAAGGCTGAAGGTGTTGTTGCCATTCCGTCATAACCCACCCAACCTGCTAAAAGAAATCATATACGTTTGCTCTTTTAGCCCAAAAGAATACCTACCATTGCCTCCGCTAGCAACTATAGAAAAAATTTACACCATCATGTCCATATTAAATTTTTCGACTTAACTTTATTACAAAACTGATGTTATTTCCATTCCCTGATTTCATTCTCCACAACTTACTATTCGATATACACCTACATAGATAAGTAACCTAAAAGTTCATGTTAGTGTGCATCATCATACCAATTTTGACACAACATGGTCTCCGCAAACTTACAGCAAAATAGTCAAATCAAAAAAAATATGTACCATATCAAACAACTTCTTAATATATGTATACATATGAGTGTCTGAAGTCAGCATTCTCTGTTTATATTTATAACAGCTTGCAATCCATCTCTCTGAATATAACATACATATTTCTGTTCTCATTCCATCTATGAATATTGCTGGTTCGAGAGACTCTCAATATCGCCAAATATTTTACTAGTCGCTCTCTATTAAAATTCATACATACTAGAGTATTAATGTAAACCTAACAGCTAACATTCCTTTTCCCATTGTTAACATTTCTCGTATCTACAATATATTAAGAGTAGCATAGTCTCTCTATATTTAACTTCAAGTTCACAACATTCATGCTACAGTGTGGTAATTACACATACATTCTAATGCAAAATTTAAACGGTTGTCGTTGAGAGAGTGAGCGAGTGAGCGAGATCAATTACTCCGATTCATTCTCTACGGCTAATAATCTCCGAGTTCTATTACCAAGCTCTCGCTTGCTCACTATATGGTAATTAAAACTTTTAGTGCTTGAAGCGAGCAGACAAAAACAAAAGGCACTGTTAACAGCTGAAGTTAAAGCTACGGCCTTTACGTACTAAGAAAATAAACGACTATGTAAAGACAAAAGGCATATGTTATCGTAGCAGACAAACTTGCTACACATTTAATGGCTATGCTGCCACTGGCCTTATTCGATTGGATAGGATACAGTTTAATAAATAATTCAATTTGAGACACAAATTACATTATTTAGTAAACTCTTCCATATAGACTTTTTCTTTTAGATGTTCTAAGTGCCTTTTTAAGCGGTAGGTGTGAATAAAGAAGTTTTCATATATATACATGTATGGTCATCAAATGACTTACCCACTTATCCTCCTTCCACTGGCCAGTTGATGGGGATGATGGCGGTTAGGCATCAGCTAATAAAACTGAAAAAATTATAGGAAATCACTTTCACCATTCACCACTTCCGTACGTCGGGGCTATTTGGCTCTCGGTGCAAGCATTCTTCCCCTGTTATGACCGGTCTTTCGATTTTCGATCGCCAATCTTTTGGTACCTTTGGTACGTTACTTAAATTTTACTCCCTTTTTCCCTATTTTACACTCACTCACTCTAACATTACATCTCTCTTCCCTCTATTACTGACTTCACCTTTGTTTTCTAAAATAAAATTTATAATTTATTATTAATACAAAAAATTTTTTTTTCCTTTACAACTTCTAGACATTATGAAATTATGCCTATTTAATTTAAATCCATGACCCCGATCCGCTCGTTTCCGGCTCCTGCGACTGCTTCCTGTGGCTTAGGTTTCAAGTTTCTTCTTCCGAATTACACCCTCCTTTACAAAATAAACTTAATTTTTGGCGATTATTCACGTCTTACGCAATTTTCCCCCTTTTTTTTTTTTTTTTCCTTTTTCTCTAGTTGCTATTTGTTTATGTATTTACGAATGTTCCTTAATAGCATCCTTCTTTTTCGCAGCACAATGCTCCCAAAATTTTTCTTCGGAAAACATTTTAAAGGTCTTATTTAAAATTTTTTTTTTCTCTTTTTCGTCACTGAAAGCTTAGTTAACTTTCCTATCCGAATTCTACAAACCAAAACTTTTAGTAGGTAAGCATTTTAAAGTTTTATTTCATTTTTTTTTTTTTTCTAAATCCAATCCACGGGAATTCTATGCAAGATTATTGCATAACTTATTATTAGTTTAATTAGTATTTCGTGTTTCAAAAGGGTTTTTTTTTTTCTTTTTTTCTTGGTTTTTTTTTGTTCGTCAGAAAAATTATGTTCCTTCCGCGGTTGGTTTTTTCTTCAAAAAAAGTTCACTTTTCTTTTTTTTTTCCTAACTACAACTCAAACAAGTTTATTGGATAATCTATTAATTTATTATTAAGTTATCATTTCGGGTTTCAAAAAGGTTTTTTTTTTTTTTCTCACACCACTTTTTTTTCGAAAGTTTTTGGTTTAGTTTAAACCTTATATTTATTTTAGTTTCGCGTTTGGGTTTTTTTTTTTTCAAAAAAAAAATGTTCCTTTTTTTTTCTCTCGGACGGCAAAAGCGTTTCTTTTTTTTTTTCTCTTCAAATTTACTTAAACTTTATTATTTAAATGGTTGACAACCGCCCGAACTCAACTTATTCACCAGCACGACTTTCACTATTAGATCTCCAACATCAACTGTCCTAAGCTTGCGTTAATATTCGTTTCCTAAGCTAGACTTCAACCGCAATCCCGCTATTTCCTTAAAAAAATTTATTTACGAACTATTTGACTCCAAAAAAAATTGTTTGCGAACTATTTTATATGCTATTGTTGTTATAATTTTATATCCTCTACCAACTTATTAGATCGAACCCTACTCCAATGCTTCTCGCCGTTATTTTCTCATTTTTTCTCGAAACTATTCATCTCACTTCTTCGGTCTCATTTGAGACATTCTCAACCACAGTGCCAGTCCCGCTGTTAAGGTATCTGCTATAAACTGTTCCCACTTTTCGAACTCATCTTCGAGCGTGTACCCTAACATAGCCGAATTCGCTCGACCGCTGTTAACGTACGCGGTCAAATGTTGTTCAATCGTACTGTTAAAGGTATTGGGGAATATCAACATTTGTAATCTATTCCTATTTCCTATGGCGACCGGATGTAAGCAGTAATAGGACTGCCACATAAATCTCCCACCCTACAATATCTATTGAACCGAGCAAGATAGAATCGATTTTGTTTTTGCAGATGATAGGTTTTTATGCGTATATTAATCCACAAGCTGATCTAAGGTTATATCGTTAACGGTTCAATTTCTACGTCAAAGTGGGTGGGGTTAACCGACTAAAAGGGATAAGTGTCCATATCTATTGAACCAAGCAAGATAAAATCGATTTTGTTTTTTATAATTCAATTCAATTTCTACGTCATAGTGGGTGAGGTTAACCGACTAAAAGGGATAAGTACGAATATCTATTGAACCAAGCAAGATAGAATCGAATTTATCTTTGCAGATGATAGATTCTTATGTGTATATTAATCCACAACCTGATCCAAAGTTCTATCGTTAACGGTTCAATTTCTACGTCAAAGTGGGTGGGGTTAACCGACTAACAGGGATAAGTATACATATCTATTGAACCAATCAAGATAGAATCGAATTTATTTTTGCAGATGGTAGGTTTTTATGTTTTTATTAATCCACAAGCTGTTCCAAGGTTCTACGCTAACGGTTCAATGTCTACGTCATGTTGGGTGGGGTTAACCGACTAAAAGGGATGAGTGTCCATATCTATTGAACCAAGCAAGATAGAATCGATTTTATTTTTGCAGATGATAGGTTTTTATATGTATATTAATCCACAAGCTGATCCAAGGTTCTATCTTAAATGGTTCAATTTCTACGTCATAGTGGGTGGGGTTAACCGACTAAAAGGGATAAGTATACATATCTATTGAACCAAGCAAGATAGAATCGAATTTATTTTTGCAGATAATAGGTTTTTATGTGTATATTAATCTACAAGCTGATCCAAGGTTCTATCGTTAACGGTCAATTTCTACGTCAAAGTGGGTGGGGTTAACCGACTAAAAGGGATAAGTGTCCATATCTATTGAACCAAGCAAGATAGAATCGATTTTATTTTTGCAGATGATAGGTTTTTATGTGTATATTAATCCAAAAGCTGATCCAAGGCTCTATCTTTAACTGTTCAATTTCTACGTCAAAGTGGGTGGGGTTAACCGACTAAAAGGGATAAGTATCCATATCTATTGAACCAAGCAAGATAGAATCGATTTTATTTTTGCAGATGATAGGTTTTTATGTGTATATTAATCCACAAGCTTATCCAAGGCTCTATCTTTAGTTGTTCAATTTCTACGTCATAGTGGGTTTGGTTAACCGACTAAAAGGGATAAGTATACATATCTATTGAACCAAGCGAGATAGAATCGAGTTTGTTTTTGCAAATGGTAGGTTTTTATGTGTACATTAATCCACAAGCTGATCCAAGGCTCTATCTTTAGTGGTTCAATTGCTACGTCATAGTGGGTTGTGTTAACCGACTAAAAGGGATAAGTATACATATATATTGAACCAAGCAAGATAGAATCGAATTTATTTTTGCAGACGATAGGCTGTTATGTGTATATTAATCCACAAGCTGATCCAAGGTTCTGTCCTTAACGGTTCAATTTCTACGTCAAAGTGGGTGGGGTTAACCGACTAAAATGGATAAGTGTCCATATCTATTGAACCAAGCAAGATATAATCGATTTTGTTTTTGCAGATGATAGGTTTTTATGTGTATATTAATCCACAAGCTGATATAAGGTTCTATCGTTAACGGTTCAATTTCTATGTCATAGTGGGTGGGGTTAACCGACTAAAAGGGATAAGTATACATATATATTGAACCAAGCATGATAGAATCGAATTTATTTTTTCAGATGGTAGGTTTTTATGTGTATATTAATCCAAAAGCTGATCCAAGGTTCTATCGCTAACGGTTCAATTTCTACGTCAAAGTGGATGGGGTTAACCGACTAAAAGGGATAAGTGTCCATATCTATTGTGGGTGGGGTTAACCGACTAAAAGGGATAAATGTCCATATCTATTGAACCAAGCAAGATAGAATCGATTTTGTTTTTGCAAATGATAGGTTTTTATGTGCATATTAATCCACAAGTTGATCCAAGGTTCTATCGTTAACGGTTCAATTTCTACGTCAAAGTGGGTGGGGTTAACCGACTAAAAGGGATAAGTATCCATATCTATTGAGCCAAGCAAGATAGAATCGATTTTGTTTTTGCAGATGATAGGTTTTTATGTGCATATTATTCCACAAGCTGATCCAAGGCTCTATCTTTAATGGTTCAATTTCTACGTCATAGTGGGTGGGGTTAACCGACTAAAAGGAATAAGTATACATATCTATTGAACCAATCAAGATAGAATCGAATTTATTTTTGCAGATGGTAGGTTTTTATGTTTTTATTAATCCACAAGCGGTGCCAAGGTTCTATCGCTAACGGTTCAATGTCTACGTCATGTTGGGTGGGGTTAACCGACTAAAAGGGATAAGTGTCCATATCTATTGAACCAAGCAAGATAGAATCGATTTTGTTTTTGCAGATGATAGGTTGTTATGTGTATATTAATTTACAAGCGATAAGGGATAAGTATCCATATCTATTGAACCAAGCAAGATAGAATCGATTTTGTTTTTGAAGATGATAGGTTTTTATGTGTATATTAATCCAAAAGCTGACCCAAGGTTCTATCGCAAACGGTTCAATTTCTACGTCAAAGTGGGTGGGGTTAACCGACTAAAATGGATAAGTGTCCATATCTATTGAACCAAGCAAGATATAATCGATTTTGTTTTTGCAGATGATAAGTTTTTATGTGTATATTAATCCACAAGCTTATACAAGGTTCTATCGTTAACGGTTCAATTTCTACGTCAAAGTGGATGGGGTTAACCGACTAAAAGGGAAAAGTGTCCATATCTATTGTGGGTGGGGTTAACCGACTAAAAGGGATAAATGTCCATATCTACTGAACCAAGCAAGATAGAATCGATTTTGTTTTTGCAAGTGATAGGTTTTTATGTGCATATTGATCCACAAGCTGATCCAAGGTTCTATCGTTAACGGTTCAATTTCTACGTCAAAGTGGGTGGAGTTAACCGACTAAAAGGGATAAGTATCCATATCTATTGAGCCAAGCAAGATAGAATCGATTTTGTTTTTGCAGATGATAGGTTTTTATGTGTATATTATTCCACAAGCTGATCCAAGGCTCTATCTTTAATGGTTCAATTTCTACGTCATAGTGGGTGGGGTTAACCGACTAAAAGGGATAAGTATACATATCTATTGAACCAATCAAGATAGAATCGAATTTATTTTTGCAGATGGTCGGTTTTTATGTTTTTATTAATCCACAAGCTGTTCCAAGGTTCTATCGCTAACGGTTCAATGTCTACGTCATGTTGGGTGGGGTTAACCGACTAAAAGGGATAAGTGTCCATATCTATTGAACCAAGCAAGATAGAATCGATTTTATTTTTGCAGATGGTAGGTTTTTATGTGTGTATTAATCCACAAGCTGATACAAGGTTCAATTTCTACGTCAAAGTGGGTGGGGTTAGCCGACTAAAAGGAATAAGTGTCCATATCTATTGAACCCAGCAAGATAGAATCGATTTTGTTTTTGCAGATGATAGGTTTTTATGTGTATATTAATCCACAAGCTGATCTAAGGTTCTATCGTTAACGGTTCAATTTCTACGTCAAAGTGGACGGGGTTAACCGACTAAAAGTGATAAGTGTTCACATCTATTGAACCAAGCAAAATAGAATCGATTTTGTTTTTGCAGACGATAGGTTTTTATGAGTATATTATTCCACAAGCTGATCCAAGGTTCTATCGCTAACGGTTCAATTTCTATGTCATACTGGTTGGGGTTAACCGACTAAAAGGGATAAGTGTCCATATCTATTGAACTAAGCAAGATAGAATCGATTTTGTTTTTGCAGATGGTAGGGTTTTATGTGTATATTAATCCACAAGCTGATACAAGATCCTATCGTTAACGGTTCAATTTCTACGTCAAAGTGGATGGGGTTAACCGACTAAAAGGGATAAGTGTCCATATCTATTGAACCAAGCAAGATAGAATCGATTTTGTTTTTGCAGATGATAGGCTTTTATGAGTATATTAATCCACAAGCTGATCCAAGGTTCTATCGCTAACGGTTCAATTTCTACGTCATATTGGTTGGGGTTAACCGACTAAAAGGGATAAGTGTCCATATCTATTTAACTAACCAAGATAGAATCGATTTTATTTTTGCAGATGGTAGGTTTCTATGTGTATATTAATCCACAAGCTGATCTAAGTTTCTATCGTTAACGGTTCAATTTCTACGTCAAAGTGGATGGGGTTAACCGACTAAAAGGGATAAGTGTCCTTATCTATTGAACCAAGCAAGATAGAATCGATTTTATTTTTGCAGATGATAGGTTTTTATGTGTGTATTAATCCAAAAGCTGATCCAAGGCTCTATCTTTAACTGTTCAATTTCTACGTCAAAGTGGGTGGGGTTAACCGACTAAAAGGGACAAATGTCCATATCTATTGTGGGTGGGGTTAACCGACTAAAAGGGATAAGTTTCCATATCTATTGAACCAAGCAAGATAGAATCGATTTTGCTTTTGCATATGATAGGTTTTTATGTGTATATTAATCCACAAGCTGATCCAAGGCTATATCGATAACGGTTCAATTTCTACGTCAAAGTGGGTGGGGTTAACCGACTAAAAGGGATAAGTGTTCATATCTATTGAACCAAGCAAGATAGAATCGATTTTGCTTTTGCATATGATAGGTTTTTATGTGTATATTAATCCACAAGCTCATCCAAGGCTATATCGATAACGGTTCAATTTCTACGTCAAAGTTGGTGGGGTTAACCGACTAAAAGGGATAAGTATCCATATCTATTGAACCAAGCAAGGTAGAATCGATTTTGTTTTTGAAGATGATAGTTTTTATGTGTATATTAATCCACAAGTTGATCCAAGGTTCTATCGTTAACGGTTCAATTTCTACGTCAAAGTGGATGGGGTTAACCGACTAAAAGGGAAAAGTGTCCATATCTATTGTGGGTAGGGTGAACCGACTAAAAGGGATAAGTGTCCATATCTATTGAACCAAGCAAGATAGAATCGATTTTGTTTTTGCAGATGATAGGCTTTTATGTGTATATTAATCCACAAGCTGATCCAAGGTTCTGTCGTTAACGGTTCAATTTCTACGTCAAAGTGGGTGGGGTTAACCGACTAAAAGGGATAAGTATACATATCTATTGAACCAAGCAAGATAGAATCGATTTTGTTTTTGCAGATGATAGGTTTTTATGCGTATATTAATCCACAAGCTGATCCAAGGTTATATCGTTAACGGTTCAATTTCTACGTCAAAGTGGGTGGGGTTAACCGACTAAAAGGGATAAGTGTCCATATCTATTGAACCAAGCAAGATAGAATCGATTTTGCTTTTGCATATGATAGGTTTTTATGTGTATATTAATCCACAAGCTCATCCAAGGCTATATCGATAACGGTTCAATTTCTACGTCAAAGTTGGTGGGGTTAACCGACTAAAAGGGATAACTGTCCATATCTATTGTGGGTGGGGTTAACCGACTAAAAGGGATAAGTATCCATATCTATTGAACCAAGCAAGGTAGAATCGATTTTGTTTTTGAAGATGATAGTTTTTATGTGTATATTAATCCACAAGTTGATCCAAGGTTCTATCGCTAACGGTTCAATTTCTACGTCAAAGCGGATGGGGTTAACCGACTAAAAGGGAAAAGTGTCCATATCTATTGTGGGTAGGGTGAACCGACTAAAAGGGATAAGTGTCCATATCTATTGAACCAAGCAAGATAGAATCGATTTTTTTTTTCCGATGATAGGTTTTTATGTGTATATTAATCCACAAGCTGATCCAAGGTTCTGTCGTTAACGGTTCAATTTCTACGTCAAAGTGGGTGGGGTTAACCGAATAAAAGGGATAAGTATACATATCTATTGAACCAAGCAAGATAGAATCGATTTTGTTTTTGCAGATGATAGGTTTTTATGCGTATATTAATCCACAAGCTGATCCAAGGTTATATCGTTAACGGTTCAATTTCTACGTCAAAGTGGGTGGGGTTAACCCACTAAAAGGGATAAGTGTCCATATCTATTGAACCAAGCAAGATAGAATCGATTTTGTTTTTTATGATTCAATTTCTACGTCATAGTGGGTGGGGTTAACCGACTAAAAGGGATAAGTACGAATGTCTATTGAACCAAGCAAGATAGAATCGAATTTATCTTTGCAGATGATAGATTCTTATGTGTATATTAATTCACAAGCTGATCCAAAGTCCTATCCTTAACGGTTCAATCTTTACGTCAAAGTGGGTGGGGTTAACCGACTAAAAGGGATAAGTATCCATATATATTGAACCAAGCAAGATAGAATCGATTTTGTCTTTGCAGGTGATAGGTTTTTATGTGTATATTAATCCACAAGCTGATCCAAGGTTCTATCGCTAACGGTTCAATTTCTACGTCATACTGGGTGGGATTAACCGACTAAAAGGGATAAGTGTCCATATCTATTGAACCAAGCAATATAGAATCGATTTTATTTTTGCAGATGGTAGGTCTTTATGTGTATATTAATCCACAAGCTGATACAAGGTTCTATCGTTAACGGTTCAATTTTTAGGTCAAAGTGGATGGGGCTAACCGACTAAAAGGGATAAGTGTCCATATCTATTGTGTGTGGGGTTAACCGACTAAAGGGGTAGGTGTCCATATCTATTGAACCAAGCAAGATAGAATCGATTTTGTTTTTGCAGATGATAGTTTTTTATGTGTATATTAATCCACAAGCCGATCCAAAGCTCTATCTGTAATGGTTCAATTTCTACGTCATAGTGGGTTTGGTTAACCGACTAAAAGGGATAAGTATACATATCTATTGAACCAAGCAAGATAGAATCGAATTTATTTTTGCAGATGATAGGTTTTTATGTGTATATTAATCCACAAGCTGATCCAAGGCTCTATCTTAAATGGTTCAATTTCTACGTCATAATGGGTGGGGTTAACCGACTAAAAGGGATAAGTATACATATCTATTGAACCAAGCACGATAGGATCGAATTTATTTTTGCAGATGATAGTTTTTTATGTGTATATTAATCCACAAGCTGACCTAAGGTTCTATCGTTAACGGTTCAATTTCTACGTCAAAGTGGGTGGGGTTAACCGACTAAAAGGGATAAGTGTCCATATCTATTGAACCAAGCAAGATAGGATCGAATTTATTTTTGCAGATGATAGGTTTTTATGTGTATATTAATCCACAAGCCGATCCAAAGTTCTATCGTTAACGGTTCAATTTCTACGTCAAAGTGGGTGGGGTTAACCGACTAAAAGGAATAAGTGTCCATATCTATTGAACCAAGCAAGAGAGGATCGATTTTATTTTTGCAGATGACAGGTTTTTATGTGTATTAATCCACAAGCTGGTCCAGGGTTCTATCGCTAACGGTTCAATTTCTACGTCATACTGGGTGGGGTTAACCGACTAAAAGGCATAAGTGTCTATATCTATTGAACCAAGCAAGATAGAATCGATTTTATTTTTGCAGATGATAGGTTTTTATGTGTATATTAATCCACAAGCTGATCCAATGTTCTATCGTTAACGGTTCAATTTCTACGTCAAAGTGGGTGGGGTTAACCGACTAAAAGGCATAAGTGTCTGTATCTATTGAACCAAGCAAGATAGAATCGATTTTATTTTTGCAGATGATAGGTCTTTATGTGTATATTAATCCACAAGCTGATCCAAGGTTCTATCTTAAATGGTTCAATTTCTACGTCATAGTGGGTGGGGTTAACCGACTAAAAGGGATAAGTATGCATATCTATTGAACCAAGCAAGATAGAATCGAATTTATTTTTGCAGATGATAGGTGTTTATGTATATATTAATACACAAGCTGATCCAAGGCTCTATCTTTAACTGTTCAATTTCTACGTCAAAGTGGGTGGGTTTAACCGACTAAAAGGGATAAGTGTCCATATCTATTGAACCAAGCAAGATAGAATCGATTTTATTTTTGCAGATGATAGGTTTTTATGTGTATATTAATCCACAAGCTGATCCAAGGCTCTATCTTAAATGGTTCAATTTCTACGTCATAGTGGGTGGGGTTAACCGACTAAAATGGATAAGTATACATGTCTATTGAAACAAGCAAGATAGAATCGATTTTATTTTTGCAGATGATAGGTTTTTATGTGTATATTAATCCACAAGCTGATCCAAGGCTCTATCTTTAACTGTTTCATTTTTACGTCAAAGTGGGTGGGGTTAACCGACTAAAAGGGATAAGTGTCCATATCTATTGAACCAAGCAAGATAGAATCGATTTTATTTTTGCAGATGATAGGTTTTTATGTGTATATTAATCCACAAGCTGATCCAAGGTTCTATCGTTAACGGTTCAATTTCTACGTCAAAGTGGGTGGGGTTAACCGACTAAAAGGGATAAGTGTCCATATCTATTGAACCAAGCAAGAGAGAATCGATTTTATTTTTGCAGATGATAGGTTTTTATGTGTATATTAATCCACAAGGTGATCCAAGGTTCTATCGTTAACGGTTCAATTTCTACGTTAAAGTGGGTGGGGTTAACCGACTAAAAGGGATAAGTGTCCATATCTATTGAACCAAGCAAGATAGAATCGATTTTATTTTTGCAGATGATAGGTTTTTATGTGTATATTAATCCAAAAGCTGATCCAAGGCTCTATCTTTAACTGTTCAATTTCTACGTCAAAGTGGGTGGGGTTAACCGACTAAAAGGGATAAGTATCCATATCTATTGAACCAAGCAAGATAGAATCGATTTTATTTTTGCAGATGATAGGCTTTTATGTGTATATTAATCCACAAGCTTATCCAAGGCTCTATCTTTAGTTGTTCAATTTCTACGTCATAGTGGGTTTGGTTAACCGACTAAAAGGGATAAGTATACATATCTATTGAACCAAGCAAGATAGAATCGATTTTATTTTTGCAAATGATAGGTTTTTATGCGTATATTAATCCACAAGCTGATCCAAGGCTCTATCTTAAATGGTTCAATTTCTACGTCATAGTGGGTGGGGTTAACCGACTAAAAGGGATAAGTATACATATCTATTGAACCAAGCAAGATAGAATCGAATTTATTTTTGCAGATGATAGGTTTTTATGTGTATATTAATCCACAAGGTGATCCAAGGTTCTATAGTTAACGGTTCAATTTCTACGTTAAAGTGGGTGGGGTTAACCGACTAAAAGGGATAAGTGTCCATATCTATTGAACCAAGCAAGATAGAATCGATTTTATTTTTGCAGATGATAGGTTTTTATGTGTATATTAATCCAAAAGCTGATCCAAGGCTCTATCTTTAACTGTTCAATTTCTACGTTAAAGTGGGTGGGGTTAACCGACTAAAAGGGATAAGTGTCCATATCTATTGAACCAAGCAAGATAGAATCGATTTTATTTTTGCAGATGATAGGTTTTTATGTGTATATTAATCCAAAAGCTGATCCAAGGCTCTATCTTTAACTGTTCAATTTCTACGTCAAAGTGGGTGGGGTTAACCGAATAAAAGGGATAAGTATACATATATATTGAACCAAGCAAGATAGAATCGAATTTATTTTTGCGGACGATAGGCTGTTATGTGTATATTAATCCACAAGCTGATCCAAGGTTCTAGCCTTAACGGTTCAATTTCTACGTCAAAGTGGGTGGGGTTAACCGACTAAAATGGATAAGTGTCCATATCTATTGAACCAAGCAAGATATAATCGATTTTGTTTTTGCAGATGATAGGTTTTTATGTGTATATTAATCCACAAGCTGATACAAGGTTCTATCGTTAACGGTTCAATTTCTATGTCATAGTGGGTGGGGTTAACCGACCAAAAGGGATAAGTATACATATCATGATAGAATCGAATTTATTTTTTCAGATGGTAGGTTTTTATGTGTATATTAATCCAAAAGCTGATCCAAGGTTCTATCGCTAACGGTTCAATTTCTACGTCAAATTGGATGGGGTTAACCGACTAAAAGGGATAAGTGTCCATATCTATTGAACCAAGCAAGATAGAATCGATTTTATTTTTGCAGATGGTAGGCTTTTATGTGTATATTAATCCACAAGCGATAAGGGATAAGTATCCATATCTATTGAACCAAGCAAGATAGAATAGATTTTGTTTTTGAAGATGATAGGTTTTTATGTGTGTATTAATCCACAGCTGATCCAAGGTTCTATCGTTAACGGTTCAATTTCTACGTCAAAGTGGATGGGGTTAACCGACTAAAAGGTAAAAGTGTCCATAACTATTGTGGGTGGGGTTAACCGACTAAAAGGGATAAGTGTCCATATCTATTGAACCAAGCAAGATAGAATCGATTTTGTTTTTGCAGATGATAGGTTGTTATGTGTATATTAATCCAAAAGCTGATCCAAGGTTCTATCGCAAACGGTTCAATTTCTACGTCATACTGGGTGGGGTTAACCGACTAAAAGGGATAAGCGTCCATATCTATTGAACCAAGCAAGATAGAATCGATTTTGTTTTTGAAGATGATAGATTTTTATGTGTATATTAATCCAAAAGCTGATCCAAGGTTCTATCGCTAACGGTTCAATTTCTACGTCATACTGGGTGGGGTTAACCGACTAAAAGGGATAAGCGTACTTATCTATTGAACCAAGCAAGATAGAATCGACTTTATTTTTGCAGATGGTAGGCTTTTATGTGTATATTAATCCACAAGCTGATCTAACAGTTCAATTTCTAACAGTTCAATTTCTACGTTATAGTGGGTAGGGTTAACCGACTAAAAGAGATAAGTATACATATCTATTGAACCAAGCAAGATAGAATCGAATTTATTTTTGCAGATGGTAGGTTCTTATATGTATATTAATCCACAAGCTGGTCCAAGGTTCTATCGCTAACGGTTCAATTTCTACGTCAAAGTGGATGGGGTTAACCGACTAAAATGGATAAGTGTCCATATCTATTGAACCAAGCAAGATATAATCGATTTTGTTTTTGCAGATGATAGGTTTTTATGTGTATATTAATCCACAATCTGATACAAGGTTCTATCGTTAACGGTTCAATTTCTACGTCAAAGTGGATGGGGTTAACCGACTAAAAGGGAAAAGTGTCCATATCTATTGTGGGTGGGGTTAACCGACTAAAAGGGATAAATGTCCATATCTATTGAACCAAGCAAGATAGAATCGATTTTGTTTTTGCAGATGATAGGTTTTTATGTGTATATTAATCCACAAGCCGATTCAAGGTTCTATCGTTAACGGTTCAATTTCTACGTCAAAGTGGGTGGGGTTAACCGACTAAAAGGGATAAGTATCCATATCTATTGAGCCAAGCAAGATAGAATCTATTTTGTTTTTGCAGATGATAGGTTTTTATGTGCATATTAATCCACAAGCTGATCCAAGGTTCTATCGTTAATGGTTCAATTTCTACGTCAAAGTGGGTGGGGTTAACCGACTAAAAGGGATAAGTATCCATATCTATTGAGCCAAGCAAGATAGAATCGATTTTGTTTTTGCAGATTATAGGCTTTTATGTGTATATTATTCCACAAGCTGATTCAAGGCTCTATCTTTAATGGTTCAATTTCTACGTCATAGTGGGTGGGGTTAACCGACTAAAAGGGATAAGTATACATATCTATTGAACCAATCAAGATAGAATCGAATTTATTTTTGCAGATGGTAGGTTTTTACGTTTTTATTAATCCACAAGCTGTTCCAAGGTTCTATCGCTAACGGTTCAATGTCTACGTCATGTTGTGGGGTTAACCGACTAAAAGGGATAAGTGTCCATATCTATTGAACCAAGCAAGATAGAATCGGGTTTGTTTTTGCAGATGGTAGGTTTTTATGAGTATATTAATCCACAAGCTGATCCAAGGTTCTATCGCTAACGGTTCAATTTCTACGTCATACTGGTTGGGGTTAACCGACTAAAAGGGATAAGTGTCCATATCTATTTAACTAAGCAAGATAGAATCGATTTTATTTTTGCAGATGGTAGGTTTCTATGTGTATATTAATCCACAAGCTGATCTAAGTTTCTATCGTTAACGGTTCAATTTCTACGTCAAAGTGGATGGGGTTAACCGACTAAAAGGGATAAGTGTCCATATCTATTGAACCAATCAAGAAAGAATCGATTTTATTTTTGCAGATGATAGGTTTTTATGTGTGTATTAATCCAAAAGCTGATCCAAGGCCCTATCTTTAACTGTTCAATTTCTACGTCAAAGTGGGTGGGGTTAACCGACTAAAAGGGATAAGTATCCATATCTATTGAACCAAGCAAGATAGAATCAATTTTATTTTTGCAGATGATAGGTTTTTATGTGTATATTAATCCACAGGCTTATCCAAGGCTCTATCTTTAGTTGTTCAATTTCTACGTCATAGTGGGGTTGGTTAACCGACTAAAAGGGATAAGTATACATATCTATTGAACCAAGCAAGATAGAATCGAGTTTGTTTTTGTAAATGGTAGGTTTTTATGTGTACATTAATCCACAAGCTGATCCAAGGCTCTATCTTTAGTGGTTCAATTTCTACGTCATAGTGGGTTGTGTTAACCGACTAAAAGGGATAAGTATACATATCTATTAAACCAAGCATGATAGAATCGGATTTATTTTTTCGGATGGTAGGTTTTTATGTGTATATTAATCCAAAAGCTGATCCAAGGTTCTATCGCTAACGGTTCAATTTCTACGTCAAAGTGGATGGGGTTAACCGACTAAAAGGAATAAGTGTCCATATCTATTGTGGGTGGGGTTAACCGAATAAAAGGGATAAGTGTCCATATCTATTGAACCAAGCAAGATAGAGTCGATTTTATTTTTGCAGATGTGTATATTAATCCACAAGCGATAAGGGATAAGTATCCATATCTATTGAACCAAGCAAGATAGAATCGAATTTATTTTTGCAGACGATAGGCTGTTTGTGTATATTAATCCACAAGCTGATCCAAGGTTCTATCGTTAACGGTTCAATTTCTACGTCAAAGTGGGTGGGGTTAACCGACTAAAATGGATAAGTGTCCATATCTATTGAACCAAGCAAGATATAATCGATTTTGTTTTTGCAGATGATAGGTTTTTATGTTACACAAGCTGATACAAGGTTCTATCGTTAACGGTTCAATTTCTATGTCATAGTGGGTGGGGTTAACCGACCAAAAGGGATAAGTATACATATCTATTGAACCAAGCATGATAGAATCGGATTTATTTTTTCAGATGGTAGGTTTTTATGTGTATATTAATCCAAAAGCTGATCCAAGG
Organism: Eurosta solidaginis; assembly: GCF_040869045.1. Taxonomy (NCBI): domain Eukaryota; kingdom Metazoa; phylum Arthropoda; class Insecta; order Diptera; family Tephritidae; genus Eurosta; species Eurosta solidaginis. The sequence goes on from NC_090321.1 coordinate 125,399,066, forward strand.
TTCTATCGCTAACGGTTCAATTTCTACGTCAAAGTGGATGGGGTTAACCGACTAAAAGGAATAAGTGTCCATATCTATTGTGGGTGGGGTTAACCGACTAAAAGGGATAAGTGTCCATATCTATTGAACCAAGCAAGATAGAGTCGATTTTATTTTTGCAGATGTGTATATTAATCCACAAGCGATAAGGGATAAGTATCCATATCTATTGAACCAAGCAAGATAGAATCGAATTTGTTTTTGAAGATGATAGGTTTTTATGTGTATATTAATCCACAGCTGATCCAAGGTTCTATCGTTATCGGTTCAATTTCTACGTCAAAGTGGATGGGGTTAACCGACTAAAAGGCAAAAGTGTCCATATCTATTGTGCGTGGGGTTAACCGACTAAAAGGGATAAGTGTCCAAATATATTGAACCAAGCAAGATAGAATCGATTTTGTTTTTGCAGATGATAGGTTGTTATGTGTATATTAATCCACAAGCGATAAGGGATAAGTATCCATATCTATTGAACCAAGTAAGATAGAATCGATTTTGTTTTTGAAGATGATAGGTTTTTATGTGTATATTAATCCAAAAGCTGATCCAAGGTTCCATCGCTACCGGTTCAATTTATACGTCATACTCGGTGGGGTTAACCGACTAAAAGGGATAAGCTTCCATATCTATTGAACCAAGCAAGATAGAATCGATTTTATTTTTGCAGATGGTAGGCTTTTATGTGTATATTAATCCACAAGCTGATCTAAGGTTCAATCGTTAACGGTTCAGTTTCTACGTCAAAGTGGGTGGGGTTAACCGACTAAAAGGGATAAGTATCCATATCTATTGAACCAAGCAAGATAGAACCGATTTTGTTTTTGAAGATGATAGGTTTTTATGTGTATATTAATCCACAAGCGATAAGGGGATAAGTATCCATATCTATGGAACCAAGCAAGATAGAATCGATTTTGTTTTTGAAGATGATAGGTTTTTATGTGTATATTAATCCACAGCTGATCCAAGGTTCTATCGTTAACGGTTCAATTTCTGCGTCAAAGTGGATGGGGTTAACCGACTAATAGGGAAAGGTGTCCATATCTATTGTGGGTGGGGTTAACCGACTAAAAGGGATAAATATCCATATCTATTTAACTAAGCAAGATAGAATCGATTTTGTTTTTGCAGATGATAGGTTTTTATGTGTACATTAATCCACAAGCTGATCCAAGGTTCTATCGTTAACGGTTCAATTTCTACGTCAAAGTGGGTGGGGTTAACCGACTAAAAGGGATAAGTATCCATATCTATTGAGCCAAGCAAGATAGAATCGATTTTGTTTTTGCAGATGATAGGTTTTTATGTGTATATTATTCCGCAAGCTGATCCAAGGCTCTATCTTTAATGGTTCAATTTCTACGTCATAGTGGGTGGGGTTAACCGACTAAAAGGGATAAGTATACATATCTATTGAACCAATCAAGATAGAATCGAATTTATTTTTGCAGATGGTAGGTTTTTATGTTTTTATTAATCCACAAGCTGTTCCAAGGTTCTATCGCTAACGGTTCAATGTCTACGTCATGTTGTGGGGTTAACCGACTAAAACGGATAAGTGTCCATATCTATTGAACCAAGCAAGATAGAATCGACTTTGTTTTTGCAGATGATAGGATTTTATGAGTATATTAATCCACAAGCTGATCCAAGGTTCTATCGCTAACGGTTCAATTTCTACGTCATACTGGTTGGGGTTAACCGACTAAAAGGGATAAGTGTCCATATCTATTTAACTAAGCAAGATAGAATCGATTTTATTTTTGCAGATGGTAGGTTTCTATGTGTATATTAATCCACAAGCTAATCTAAGTTTCTATCGTTAACGGTTCAATTTCTACGTCAAAGTGGATGGGGTTAACCGACTAAAAGGGATAAGTGTCCATATCTATGGAACCAAGCAAGAAAGAATCGATTTTATTTTTGCAGATGATAGGTTTTTATGTGTGTATTAATCCAAAAGCTGATCCAAGGCCCTATCTTTAACTGTTCAATTTCTACGTCAAAGTGGGTGGGGTTAACCGACTAAAAGGGATAAGTATCCATATCTTTTGAACCAAGCAAGATAGAATCAATTTTATTTTTGCAGATGATAGGTTTTTATGTGTATATTAATCCACAAGCTTATCCAAGGCTCTATCTTTAGTTGTTCAATTTCTACGTCATAGTGGGATTGGTTAACCGACTAAAAGGGATAAGTATACATATCTATTGAACCAAGCAAGATAGAATCGAGTTTGTTTTTGCAAATGGTAGGTTTTTATGTGTACATTAATCCACAAGCTGATCCAAGGCTCTATCTTTAGTGGTTCAATTTCTACGTCATAGTGGGTTGTGTTAACCGACTAAAAGGGATAAGTATACATATCTATTGAACCAAGCATGATAGAATCGGATTTATTTTTTCAGATGGTAGGTTTTTATGTGTATATTAATCCAAAAGCTGATCCAAGGTTCTATCGCTAACGGTTCAATTTCTACGTCAAAGTGGATGGGGTTAACCGACTAAAAGGAATAAGTGTCCATATTTATTGTGGGTGGGGTTAACCGACTAAAAGGGATAAGTGTCCATATCTATTGAACCAAGCAAGATAGAGTCGATTTTATTTTTGCAGATGTGTATATTAATCCACAAGCGATAAGGGATAAGTATCCATATCTATTGAACCAAGCAAGATAGAATCGAATTTATTTTTGCAGACGATAGGCTGTTATGTGTATATTAATCCACAAGCTGATCCAAGGTTCTATCGTTAACGGTTCAATTTCTACGTCAAATTGGGTGGGGTTAACCGACTAAAATGGATAAGTGTCCATATCTATTGAACCAAGCAAGATATAATCGATTTTGTTTTTGCAGATGATAGGTTTTTATGTTACACAAGCTGATACAAGGTTCTTTCGTTAACGGTTCAATTTCTATGTCATAGTGGGTGGGCTTAACCGACCAAAAGGGATAAGGATACATATCTATTGAACCAAGCATGATAGAATCGGATTTATTTTTTCAGATGGTAGGTTTTTATGTGTATATTAATCCAAAAGCTGATCCAAGGTTCTATCGCTAACGGTTCAATTTCTACGTCAAAGTGGATGGGGTTAACCGACTAAAAGGAATAAGTGTCCATATCTATTGTGGGTGGGGTTAACCGACTAAAAGGGATAAGTGTCCATATCTATTGAACCAAGCAAGATAGAGTCGATTTTATTTTTGCAGATGTGTATATTAATCCACAAGCGATAAGGGATAAGTATCCATATCTATTGAACCAAGCAAGATAGAATCGATTTTGTTTTTGAAGATGATAGGTTTTTATGTGTATATTAATCCACAGCTGATCCAAGGTTCTATCGTTATCGGTTCAATTTCTACGTCAAAGTGGATGGGGTTAACCGACTAAAAGGCAAAAGTGTCCATATCTATTGTGCGTGGGGTTAACCGACTAAAAGGGATAGTTGTCCATATATATTGAACCAAGCAAGATAGAATCGATTTTGTTTTTGCAGATGATAGGTTGTTATGTGTATATTAATCCACAAGCGATAAGGGATAAGTATCCATACCTATTGAACCAAGCAAGATAGAATCGATTTTGTTTTTGAAGATGATAGGTTTTTATGTGTGTATTAATCCAAAAGCTGATCCAAGGTTCCATCACTAACGGTTCAATTTCTACGTCATACTGGGTGGGGTTAACCGACTAAAAGGGATAAGCTTCCATATCTATTGAACCAAGCAAGATAGAATCGATTTTATTTTTGCAGATGGTAGGCTTTTATGTGTATATTAATCCACAAGCTGATCTAAGGTTCAATCGTTAACGGTTCAATTTCTACGTCAAAGTGGGTGGGGTTAACCGACTAAAAGGGATAAGTATCCATATCTATTGAACCAAGCAAGATAGAACCGATTTTGTTTTTGAAGATGATAGGTTTTTATGTGTATATTAATCCACAAGCGATAAGGGATAAGTATCCATATCTATTGAACCAAGCAAGATAGAATCGATTTTGTTTTTGAAGATGATAGGTTTTTATGTGTATATTAATCCACAGCTGATCCAAGGTTCTATCGTGAACGGTTCAATTTCTGCGTCAAAGTGGATGGGGTTAACCGACTAATAGGGAAAGGTGTCCATATCTATTGTGGGTGGGGTTAACCGACTAAAAGGGATAAATGTCCATATCTATTTAACTAAGCAAGATAGAATCGATTTTGTTTTTGCAGATGATAGGTTTTTATGTGTATATTAATCCACAAGTTGATCCAAAGTTCTATCGTTAACGGTTCAATTTCTACGTCAAAGTGGGTGGGGTTAACCGACTAAAAGGGATAAGTAGCCATATCTATTGAGCCAAGCAAGATAGAATCGATTTTGTTTTTGCAGATGATAGGTTTTTATGTGTATATTATTCCACAAGCTGATCCAAGGCTCTATATTTAATGGTTCAATTTCTACGTCATAGTGGGTGGGGTTAACCGACTAAAAGGGATAAGTATACATATCTATTGAACCAATCAAGATAGAATCGAATTTGTTTTTGCAGATAGTAGGTTTTTATGTTTTTATTAATCCACAAGCTGTTCCAAGGTTCTATCCCTAACGGTTCAATGTCTACGTCATGTTGGGTGGAGTTAACCGACTAAAAGGGATAAGTGTCCATATCTATTGAACCAAGCAAGATAGAATCGATTTTATTTTTGCAGATTTTAGGTTTTTATGTGTGTATTAATCCACAAGCTGATACAAGGTTCTATCGTTAACGGTTCAATTTCTACCTCAAAGTGGGTGGGGTTAACCGACTAAAAGGGATAAGTGTCCATATCTATTGAACCCAGCAAGATAGAACCGATTTTGTTTTTGCAGATGATAGGTTTTTATGTGTGTATTAATCCACAAGCTGATCCAAAGTTCTATCGTTAACGGTTCAATTTCTACGTCAAAGTGGGTGGGGTTAACCGACTAAAAGGGATAAGTATCCATATCTATTGAGCCAAGCAAGATAGAATCGATTTTGTTTTTGCAGATGATAGGTTTTTATGTGTGTATTATTCCACAAGCTGATCCAAGGTTCTATCGTTAACGGTTCAATTTATACGTCAAAGTGGATGGGGTTAACCGACTAAAAGGGACAAGTGCCATATCTATTGTGGGTGGGGTTAACCGACTAAAAGGGATAAGTGTTCACATCTATTGAACCAAGCAAGATAGAATCGATTTTGTTTTTGCAGACGATAGGTTTTTATGAGTATATTAATCCACATGCTGATCCAAGGTTCTATCGCTAACGGTTCAATTTCTACGTCATACTGGTTGGGGTTAACCGACTAAAAGGGATAAGTGTCCATATCTATTGAACTAAGCAAGATAGAATCGATTTTGTTTTTGCAGATGGTAGGTTTTTATGTGTAAATTAATCCACAAGCTGATACAAGGTTCTATCGTTAACGGTTCAATTTCTGCGTCAAAGTGGATGGGGTTAACCGACTAAAAGGGATAAGTGTCCATATCTATTGTGGGTGGGGTTAACCGACTAAAAGGGATAAGTGTCCATATCTATTGAACCAAGCAAGATAGAATCGATTTTGTTTTTGCAGATGATAGGTTTTTATGAGTATATTAATCCACATGCTGATCCAAGGTTCTATCGCTGGCGGTTCAATTTCTACGTCATACTGGTTGGGGTTAACCGACTAAAAGGGATAAGTGTCCATATCTATTTAACTAAGCAAGACAGAAACGATTTTTTTTTGCATATGGTGGGTTTCTATGTGTATATTAATCCACAAGCTGATCCAAGTTTCTATCGTTAACGGTTCAATTTCTACGTCAAAGTGGATGGGGTTAACCGACTAAAAGGGATAAGTGTCCATATCTATTGAACCAAGCAAGATAGAATCGATTTTGTTTTTGCAGATGATAGGTTTTTATGTGTATATTAATCCACAAGCTGATACTAGGTTCTCCTCTAACGGTTCAATTTCTACGTCATACTGAGTGGGGTTAACCGACAAAAGGGGATAAGTGTCCATATCTATTGAACTAAGCAAGATAGAATCGATTTTATTTTTGAAGATAATAGGTTTTTATGCGTATATTAATCCACAAGCTTATACCAGGTTCTATCGTTAACGTTTCAATTTCTACGTCAAAGTGGGTGGGGTTAACCGACAAAAGGGTAAGTGTCCATATCTATTGTGGGTGGGGTTAACCGACTAAAAGGGATAAGTGTCCATATCTATTGAACCAAGCAAGATAGAATCGATTTTGTTTTTGAAGATGATAGGGGTTTATGTGTATATTAATCCACAAGCTGATCCAAGGCTCTATCTTTAATGGTTCAATTTCTACGTCATAGTTGGTGGGGTTAACCGACTAAAAGGGATAAGTATACATATCTATTGAACCAAGCAAGATAGAATCGAATGTATTTTTGCAGATGGTAGGTTTTTATGTGTATATTAATCCACAAGCTGATCCAAGGCTCTATCTTAAACGGTTCAATTTCTACGTCAAAGTGGGTAGGGTTATCCGACTAAAAGGGATAAGTATCCATATCTATTGAACCAAGCAAAGTAAAATCGATTTTTTTGAAGATGATAGTTTTTATGTGTATATTAATCCACAAGCTGATCCAAGGCTCTATCTTAAATGGTTCAATTTCTACGTCATAGTGGGTGGGGTTAACCGACTAAAAGGATTAAGTATACATATCTATTGAAGCAAGCAAGATAGAATCGATTTTGTTTTTGCAGATGATAGGTTTTTATGTGTGTATTAATCCACAAGCTGATCCAAGTTTCTATCGCTAACGGTTCAATTTCTACGTCAAAGTGGATGGGGTTAACCGACTAAAAGGGATAAGTATACATATCTATTGAACCAAGCAAGATAGAATCGAATGTATTTTTGCAGATGGTAGGTTTTTATGTGTATATTAATCCACAAGCTGATCCAAGTTTCTATCGCTAACGGTTCAATTTCTACGTCAAAGTGGATGGGGTTGACCGACTAAAAGGGAAAAGTGCCCATATCTATTGTGGGTAGGGTTAACCGACTAAAAGGGATAAGTGTCCATATCTATTGAACCAAGCAAGATAGAATCGATTTTGTTTTTGCAGATGATAGGTTTTTATGTGTATATTAATCCACATGCTGATCCAAGGTTCTATCGTTAACGGTTCAATTTCTACGTCAAAGTGGGTGGGGTTAACCGCCTAAAAGGGATGTGTCCATATCTATTGTGGGTGGGGTTAACCGACTAAAAGGGATAAGTTTCCATATCTATTGAACCAAGCAAGATAGAATCGATTTTGTTTTTGCAGATGATAGGTTTTTATGTGTATATTAATCCACAAGCTGATCCAAGGCTCTATCGTTAACGGTTCAATTTCTACGTCAAAGTTGGTGGGGTTAACCGACTAAAAGGGATAAGTGTCCATATCTATTGTGGGTGGGGTTAACCGACTAAAAGGGATAAGTAACTATATCTATTGAACCAAGCAAGGTAGAATCGGTTTTGTGTTTGAAGATGATAGTTTTTATGTGTATATTAATCCACAAGTTGATCCAAGGTTCTATCGTTAACGGTTCAATTTCTACGTCAAAGTGGATGGGGTTAACCGACTAAAAGGGGAAAGTGCCCATATTTATTGTGGGTAGGGTTAACTGACTAAAAGGGGTAAGTGTCCATATCTATTGAACCAAGCAAAATAGAATCGATTTTGTTTTTGCAGATGATAGGTTTTTATGTGTATATTAATCCACATGCTGATCCAAGGTTCTATCGTTAACGGTTCGATTTCTACGTCAAAGTGGGTGGGGTTAACCGACTAAAAGGGATAAGTGTCCATATCTATTGTGGGTGGGGTTAACCGACTAAAAGGGATAAGTTTCCATATCTATTGAACCAAGCAAGACAGAATCGATTTTGTTTTTGCAGATGATAGGTTTTTATGTGTATATCAATCCACAATCTGATCCAAGGCTCTATCGTTAACGGTTCAATTTCTACGTCAAAGTTGGTGGGGTTAACCGACTAAAAGGGATAATTGTCCATATCTATTAAACCAAGCAAGATAGAATCGATTTTATTTTTGCAGATTTTAGGTTTTTATGTGTGTATTAATCCAAAAGCTGATACAAGGTTCTATCGTTAACGGTTCAATTTCTACGTAAAAGTGGGTGGGGTTAACCCACTAAAAGGGATAAGTGTCCATATCTATTGAACCCAGCAAGATAGAATCGATTTTGTTTTTGCAGATGATAGGTTTTTATGTGTATATTAATCCACAAGCTAATCCAAGGTTCTATCGTTAACGGTTCAATTTCTACGTCAAAGTGGGTGGGGTTAACCGACTAAAATTGATAAGTATCCATATCTATTGAGCCAAGCAAGATAGAATCGATTTTGTTTTTGCAGATGATAGGTTTTTATATGTATATTAATCCACAAGCGATAAGGAATAAGTATCCATATCTATTGAACCAAGCAAGATATAATCGATTTTGTTTTTGAAGATGATAGATTTTTATGTGTATATTAATCCACAGCTGATCCAAGGTTCTATCGTTAACGGTTCAATTTCTACGTCAAAGTGGATGGGGTGAACCGACTAATAGGGAAAAGTGTCCATATCTATTGTGGGTGGGGTTAACCGACTAAAAGGGATAAATGTCCATATCTATTTAACTAAGCAAGATAGAATCGATTTTGTTTTTGCAGATGATAGGTTTTTATGTGTATATTAATCCAAAAGCTGATCCAAGGTTCTATCGTTAACGGTTCAATTTCTACGTCAAAGTGGGTGGGGTTAACCGACTAAAAGGGATAAGCTTCCAAATCTATTGAACCAAGCAAGATAGAATCGATTTTATTTTTGCATATGGTAGGCTTTTATGTGTATATTAATCCACAAGCTGATCTAAGGTTCAATCGTTAACGGTTCAATTTCTACGTCAAAGTGGGTGGGGTTAACCGACTAAAAGGGATAAGTATCCATATCTATTGAACCAAGCAAGATAGAACCGATTTTGTTTTTGAAGATGATAGGTTTTTATGTGTATATTACTCCACAGCTGATCCAAGGTTCTATCGTTAACGGTTCAATTTTTACGTCAAAGTGGATGGGGTTAACCGACTAATAGGGAAAATTGTCCATATCTATTGTGGGTGGGGTTAACCGACTAAAAGGGATAAGTATCCATATCTATTGAACCAAGCAAGATAGAATCGATTTTGTTTTTGAAGATGATAGGTTTTTATGTGTATATTAATCCACAGCTGATCCAAGGTTCTATCGTTAACGGTTCAATTTCTACGTCAAAGTGGATGGGGTTAACCGACTAATAGGGAAAAGTGTCCATATCTATTGTGGGTGGGGTTAACCGACTAAAAGGGATAAATGTCCATATCTATTTAACTAAGCAAGATAGAATCGATTTTGTTTTTGCAGATGATAGGTTTGTATGTGTATATTAATCCACAAGCTGATCCAAGGTTCTATCGTTAACGGTTCAATTTCTACGTCAAAGTGGGTGAGGTTAACCGACTAAAAGGGATAAGTATCCATATCTATTGAGCCAAGCAAGATAGAATCGATTTTTTTTTGCAGATGATAGGTTTTTATGTGTATATTATTCCACAAGCTGATCCAAGGCTCTATCTTTAATGGTTCAATTTCTACGTCATAGTGGGTGGGGTTAACCGACTAAAAGGCATAAGTATACATATCTATTGAACCAATCAAGATAGAATCGAATTTGTTTTTGCAGATAGTAGGTTTTTATGTTTTTATTAATCCACAAGCTGTTCCAAGGTTCTATCGCTAACGGTTCAATGTCTACGTCATATTGGGTGGGGCTAACCGACTAAAAGGGATAAGTGTCCATATCTATTGAACCAAGCAAGATAGAATCGATTTTATTTTTGCAGATTTTAGGTTTTTATGTGTGTATTAATCCAAAAGCTGATACAAGGTTCTATCGTTAACGGTTCAATTTCTACGTCAAAGTGGGTGGGGTTAACCGACTAAAAGGGATAAGTGTCCATATCTATTGAACCCAGCAAGATAGAATCGATTTTGTTTTTGCAGATGATAGGTTTTTATGTGTATATTAATCCACAAGCTGATCCAAGGTTCTATCGTTAACGGTTCAATTTCTACGTCAAAGTGGGTGGGGTTAACCGACTAAAAGGGATAAGTATCCATATCTATTGAGCCAATCGAGATAGAATCGATTTTGTTTTTGCAGATGATAGGTTTTTGTATATTATTCCACAAGCTGATCCAAGGTTCTATCGTTAACGGTTCAATTTATACGTCAAAGTGGATGGGGTTAACCGACTAAAAGGGACAAGTGCCATATCTATTGTGGGTGGGGTTAACCGACTAAAAGGGATAAGTGTTCACATCTATTGAACCAAGCAAGATAGAATCGATTTTGTTTTTGCAGACGATAGGTTTTTATGAAGATATTAATCCACAAGCAGATCCAAGGTTCTATCGCTAACGGTTCAATTTCTACGTCATACTGGTTGGGGTTAACCGACTAAAAGGGATAAGTGTCCATATCTATTGAACTAAGCAAGATAGAATCGATTTTGTTTTTGCAGATGGTAGGCTTTTATGTGTAAATTAATCCACAAGCTGATACAAGGTTCTATCGTTAACGGTTCAATTTCTACGTCAAAGTGGATGGGGTTAACCGACTAAAAGGGATAAGTGTCCATATCTATTGTGGGTGGGGTTAACCGACTAAAAGGGATAAGTGTCCATATCTATTGAACCAAGCAAGATAGAATCGATTTTGTTTTTGCAGATGATAGGTTTTTATGAGTATATTAATCCACAAGCTGATACTAGGTTCTCCTCTAACGGTTCAATTTCTACGTCATACTGGGTGGGGTTAACCGACTAAAAGGGATAAGTGTCCATATCTATTGAACTAAGCAAGATAGAATCGATTTTGTTTTTGCAGATGGTAGGTTTTTATGTGTAAATTAATCCACAAGCTGACACAAGGTTCTATCGTTAACGGTTCAATTTCTACGTCAAAGTGGATGGGGTTAACCGACTAAAAGGGATAAGTGTCCATATCTATTGTGGGTGGGGTTAACCGACTAAAAGGGATAAGTGTCCATATCTATTGAACCCAGCAAGATAGAATCGATTTTGTTTCTGCAGATGATAGGTTTTTATGTGTATATTAATCCACAAGCTGAACCAAGTTTCTATCGTTAACGGTTCAATTTCTACGTCAAAGTGGATGGGGTTAACCGACTAAAAGGGATAAGTGTCCATATCTATTGAACCAAGCAAGATAGAATCGATTTTGTTTTTGCAGATGATAGGTTTTTATGTGTATATTAATCCACAAGCTGATACTAGGTTCTCCTCTAACGGTTCAATTTCTACGTCATACTGGGTGGGGTTAACCGACTAAAGGGGATAAGTGTCCATATTTATTGAACTAAGCAAGATAGAATCGATTTTATTTTTGAAGATGATAGGTTTTTATGCGTATATTTATCCACAAGCTGATACCAGGTTCTATCGTTAACGTTTCAATTTCTACGTCAAAGTGGGTGGGGTTAACCGACAAAAGGGATAAGTGTCCATATCTATTGTGGGTGGGGTTAACCGACTAAAAGGGATAAGTGTCCATATCTATTGAACCAAGCAAGATAGAATCGATTTTATTTTTGCAGATTTTAGGTTTTTATGTGTGTATTAATCCACAAGCTGATACAAGGTTCTATCGTTAACGGTTCAATTTCTACGTAAAAGTGGGTGGGGTTAACCGACTAAAAGGGATAAGTGTCCATATCTACTGAACCAAGCAAGACAGAATCGATTTTGTTTTTGCAGATGATAGGTTTTTATGTGTATATTAATCCACAATCTGATCCAAGGCTCTATCGTTAACGGTTCAATTTCTACGTCAAAGTTGGTGGGGTTAACCGACTAAAAGGGATAATTGTCCATATCTATTGAACCAAGCAAGATAGAATCGATTTTATTTTTGCAGATTTTAGGTTTTTATGTGTGTATTAATCCACAAGCTGATACAAGGTTCTATCGTTAACGGTTCAATTTCTACGTCAAAGTGGGTGGGGTTAACCGACTAAAATTGATAAGTATACATATCTATTGAACCAAGCAAGATAGAATCGATTTTGTTTTTGAAGATGATAGATTTTTATGTGTATATTAATCCACAGCTGATCCAAGGTTCTATCGTTAACGGTTCAATTTCTACGTCAAAGTGGATGGGGTGAACCGACTAATAGGGAAAAGTGTCCATATCTATTGTGGGTGGGGTTAACCGACTAAAAGGGATAAATGTCCATATCTATTTAACTAAGCAAGATAGAATCGATTTTGTTTTTGCAGATGATAGGTTTTTATGTGTATATTAATCCACAAGCTGATCCAAGGTTCTATCGTTAACGGTTCAATTTCTACGTCAAAGTGGGTGGGGTTAACCGACTAAAAGGGATAAGCTTCCAAATCTATTGAACCAAGCAAGATAGAATCGATTTTATTTTTGCATATGGTAGGCTTTTATGTGTATATTAATCCACAAGCTGATCTAAGGTTCAATCGTTAACGGTTCAATTTCTACGTCAAAGTGGGTGGGGTTAACCGACTAAAAGGGATAAGTATCCATATCTATTGAACCAAGCAAGAGAGAACCGATTTTGTTTTTGAAGATGATAGGTTTTTATGTGTATATTACTCCACAGCTGATCCAAGGTTCTATCGTTAACGGTTCAATTTTTACGTCAAAGTGGATGGGGTTAACCGACTAATAGGGAAAATTGTCCATATCTATTGTGGGTGGGGTTAACCGACTAAAAGGGATAAGTATCCATATCTATTGAACCAAGCAAGATAGAATCGATTTTGTTTTTGAAGATGATAGGTTTTTATGTGTATATTAATCCACAGCTGATCCAAGGTTCTATCGTTAACGGTTCAATTTCTACGTCAAAGTGGATGGGGTTAACCGACTAATAGGGAAAAGTGTCCATATCTATTGTGGGTGGGGTTAACCGACTAAAAGGGATAAATGTCCATATCTATTTAACTAAGCAAGATAGAATCGATTTTGTTTTTGCAGATGATAGGTTTGTATGTGTATATTAATCCACAAGCTGATCCAAGGTTCTATCGTTAACGGTTCAATTTCTACGTCAAAGTGGGTGAGGTTAACCGACTAAAAGGGATAAGTATCCATATCTATTGAGCCAAGCAAGATAGAATCGATTTTTTTTTGCAGATGATAGGTTTTTATGTTTTTATTAATCCACAAGCTGTTCCAAGGTTCTATCGCTAACGGTTCAATGTCTACGTCATATTGGGTGGGGCTAACCGACTAAAAGGGATAAGTGTCCATATCTATTGAACCAAGCAAGATAGAATCGATTTTATTTTTGCAGATTTTAGGTTTTTATGTGTGTATTAATCCACAAGCTGATACAAGGTTCTATCGTTAACGGTTCAATTTCTACGTCAAAGTGGGTGGGGTTAACCGACTAAAAGGGATAAGTGTCCATATCTATTGAACCCAGCAAGATAGAATCGATTTTGTTTTTGCAGATGATAGGTTTTTATGTGTATATTAATCCACAAGCTGATCCAAGGTTCTATCGTTAACGGTTCAATTTCTACGTCAAAGTGGGTGGGGTTAACCGACTAAAAGGGATAAGTATCCATATCTATTGAGCCAATCGAGATAGAATCGATTTTGTTTTTGCAGATGATAGGTTTTTGTATATTATTCCACAAGCTGATCCAAGGTTCTATCGTTAACGGTTCAATTTATACGTCAAAGTGGATGGGGTTAACCGACTAAAAGGGACAAGTGCCATATCTATTGTGGGTGGGGTTAACCGACTAAAAGGGATAAGTGTTCACATCTATTGAACCAAGCAAGATAGAATCGATTTTGTTTTTGCAGACGATAGGTTTTTATGAGTATATTAATACACAAGCTGATCCAAGGTTCTATCGCTAACGGTTCAATTTCTACGTCATACTGGTTGGGGTTAACCGACTAAAAGGGATAAGTGTCCATATCTATTGAACTAAGCAAGATAGAATCGATTTTGTTTTTGCAGATGGTAGGCTTTTATGTGTAAATTAATCCACAAGCTGATACAAGGTTCTATCGTTAACGGTTCAATTTCTACGTCAAAGTGGATGGGGTTAACCGACTAAAAGGGATAAGTGTCCATATCTATTGTGGGTGGGGTTAACCGACTAAAAGGGATAAGTGTCCATATCTATTGAACCAAGCAAGATAGAATCGATTTTGTTTTTGCAGATGATAGGTTTTTATGAGTATATTAATCCACAAGCTGATACTAGGTTCTCCTCTAACGGTTCAATTTCTACGTCATACTGGGTGGGGTTAACCGACTAAAAGGGATAAGTGTCCATATCTATTGAACTAAGCAAGATAGAATCGATTTTGTTTTTGCAGATGGTAGGTTTTTATGTGTAAATTAATCCACAAGCTGATACAAGGTTCTATCGTTAACGGTTCAATTTCTACGTCAAAGTGGATGGGGTTAACCGACTAAAAGGGATAAGTGTCCATATCTATTGTGGGTGGGGTTAACCGACTAAAAGGGATAAGTGTCCATATCTATTGAACCCAGCAAGATAGAATCGATTTTGTTTTTGCAGATGATAGGTTTTTATGTGTATATTAATCCACAAGCTGAACCAAGTTTCTATCGTTAACGGTTCAATTTCTACGTCAAAGTGGATGGGGTTAACCGACTAAAAGGGATAAGTGTCCATATCTATTGAACCAAGCAAGATAGAATCGATTTTGTTTTTGCAGATGATAGGTTTTTATGTGTATATTAATCCACAAGCTGATACTAGGTTCTCCTCTAACGGTTCAATTTCTACGTCATACTGGGTGGGGTTAACCGACTAAAGGGGATAAGTGTCCATATTTATTGAACTAAGCAAGATAGAATCGATTTTATTTTTGAAGATGATAGGTTTTTATGCGTATATTTATCCACAAGCTGATACCAGGTTCTATCGTTAACGTTTCAATTTCTACGTCAAAGTGGGTGGGGTTAACCGACAAAAGGGATAAGTGTCCATATCTATTGTGGGTGGGGTTAACCGACTAAAAGTGATAAGTGTCCATATCTATTGAACCAAGCAAGATAGAATCGATTTTGTTTTTGCAGATGATAGGGTTTTATGTGTATATTAATCCACAAGCTGATCCAAGGCTCTATCTTTAATGGTTCAATTTCTACGTCATAGTTGGTGGGGTTAACCGACTAAAAGGGATAAGTATAAATATCTATTGAACCAAGCAAGATAGAATCGAATGTATTTTTGCAGATGGTAGGTTTTTATGTGTATATTAATCCACAAGCTGATCCAAGGCTCTATCTTAAACGGTTCAATTTCTACGTCAAAGTGGGTAGGGTTAACCGACTAAAAGGGATAAGTATCCGTATCTATTGAACCAAGCAAAGTAGAATCGATTTTTTTTGAAGATGATAGTTTTTATGTGTATATTAATCCACAAGTTGATCCAAGGTTCTATCGTTAACGGTTCAATTTCTACGTCAAAGTGGATGGGGTTAACCGACTAAAAGGGGAAATGCCCATATCTATTGTGGGTAGGGTTAACCGACTAAAAGGGATAAGTGTCCATATCTATTGAACCAAGCAAGATAGAATCGATTTTGTTTTTGCAGATGATAGGTTTTTATGTGTATATTAATCCACATGCTGATCCAAGGTTCTATCGTTAACGGTTCAATTTCTACGTCAAATTGGGTGGGGTTAACCGACTAAAAGGGATAAGTGTCCATATCTATTGTGGGTGGGTGTTAACCGACTAAAAGGGATAAGTTTCCATATCTATTGAACCAAGCAAGATAGAATCGATTTTGTTTTTGCAGATGATAGATTTTTATGTATATATTAATCCACAAGCTGAACCAAGTTTCTATCGTTAACGGTTCAATTTCTACGTCAAAGTGGATGGGGTTAACCGACTAAAAGGGATAAGTGTCCATATCTGTTGTGGGTGGGGTTAACCGACTAAAAGGGATAAGTATCCGTATCTATTGAACCAAGCAAAGTAGAATCGATTTTTTTTGAAGATGATAGTTTTTATGTGTATATTAATCCACAAGCTGATCCAAGGCTCCATCGTTAACGGTTCAATTTCCACGTCAAAGTTGGTGGGGTTAACCGACTAAAAGGGATAAGTGTCCATATCTATTGTGGGTGGGGTTAACCGACTAAAAGGGATAAGTATCCATATCTATTGAACCAAGCAAGGTAGAATCGATTTTGTTTTTGAAGATGATAGTTTTTGTGTGTATATTAATCCACAAGCTGATCCAAGGCTCTATCTTAAATGGTTCAATTTCTACGTCATAGTGGGTGGGGTTAACCGACTAAAAGGATTAAGTATACGTATCTATTGAAGCAAGCAAGATAGAATCGATTTTGTTTTTGCAGATGATAGGTTTTTATGTGTATAATAATCCACAAGCTGATCCAAGGTCCTATCGCTAACGGTTCAATTTCTACGTCAAAGTGGATGGGGTTAACCGACTAAAAGGGAAAAGTGCCCATATCTATTGTGGGTAGGGTTAACCGACTAAAAGGGATAAGTGTCCATATCTATTGAACCAAGCAAGATAGAATCGATTTTGTTTTTGCAGATGATAGGTTTTTATGTGTATATTAATCCAAATGCTGATCCAAGGTTCTATCGTTAACGGTTCAATTTCTACGACAAAGTGGGTGGGGTTAACCGACTAAAAGGGATAAGTAACCATATCTATTGAACCAAGCAAGGTAGAATCGATTTTGTGTTTGAAGATGATAGTTTTTATGTGTATATTAATCCACAAGTTGATCCAAGGTTCTATCGTTAACGGTTCAATTTCTACGTCAAAGTGGATGGGGTTAACCGACTAAAAGGGGAAAGTGCCCATATCTATTGTGGTTAGGGTTAACCGACTAAAAGGGATAAGTGTCCATATCTATTGAACCAAGCAAGATAGAATCGATTTTGTTTTTGCAGATGATAGGTTTTTATGTGTATATTAATCCACAAGCTGAACCAAGTTTCTATCGTTAACGGTTCAATTTCTACGTCAAAGTGGATGGGGTTAACCGACTAAAAGGGATAAGTGTCCATATCTATTGAACCAAGCAAGATAGAATCGATTTTGTTTTTGCAGATGATAGGTTTTTATGTGTATATTAATCCACAAGCTGATACTAGGTTCTCCTCTAACGGTTCAATTTCTACGTCATACTGGGTGGGGTTAACCGACTAAAGGGGATAAGTGTCCATATTTATTGAACTAAGCAAGATAGAATCGATTTTATTTTTGAAGATGATAGGTTTTTATGCGTATATTTATCCACAAGCTGATACCAGGTTCTATCGTTAACGTTTCAATTTCTACGTCAAAGTGGGTGGGGTTAACCGACAAAAGGGATAAGTGTCCATATCTATTGTGGGTGGGGTTAACCGACTAAAAGTGATAAGTGTCCATATCTATTGAACCAAGCAAGATAGAATCGATTTTGTTTTTGCAGATGATAGGGTTTTATGTGTATATTAATCCACAAGCTGATCCAAGGCTCTATCTTTAATGGTTCAATTTCTACGTCATAGTTGGTGGGGTTAACCGACTAAAAGGGATAAGTATAAATATCTATTGAACCAAGCAAGATAGAATCGAATGTATTTTTGCAGATGGTAGGTTTTTATGTGTATATTAATCCACAAGCTGATCCAAGGCTCTATCTTAAACGGTTCAATTTCTAAGTCAAAGTGGGTAGGGTTAACCGACTAAAAGGGATAAGTATCCGTATCTATTGAACCAAGCAAAGTAGAATCGATTTTTTTTGAAGATGATAGTTTTTATGTGTATATTAATCCACAAGTTGATCCAAGGTTCTATCGTTAACGGTTCAATTTCTACGTCAAAGTGGATGGGGTTAACCGACTAAAAGGGGAAATGCCCATATCTATTGTGGGTAGGGTTAACCGACTAAAAGGGATAAGTGTCCATATCTATTGAACCAAGCAAGATAGAATCGATTTTGTTTTTGCAGATGATAGGTTTTTATGTGTATATTAATCCACATGCTGATCCAAGGTTCTATCGTTAACGGTTCAATTTCTACGTCAAATTGGGTGGGGTTAACCGACTAAAAGGGATAAGTGTCCATATCTATTGTGGGTGGGTGTTAACCGACTAAAAGGGATAAGTTTCCATATCTATTGAACCAAGCAAGATAGAATCGATTTTGTTTTTGCAGATGATAGATTTTTATGTGTATATTAATCCACAAGCTGATCCAAGGCTCCATCGTTAACGGTTCAATTTCCACGTCAAAGTTGGTGGGGTTAACCGACTAAAAGGGATAAGTGTCCATATCTATTGTGGGTGGGGTTAACCGACTAAAAGGGATAAGTATCCATATCTATTGAACCAAGCAAGGTAGAATCGATTTTGTTTTTGAAGATGATAGTTTTTGTGTGTATATTAATCCACAAGCTGATCCAAGGCTCTATCTTAAATGGTTCAATTTCTACGTCATAGTGGGTGGGGTTAACCGACTAAAAGGATTAAGTATACGTATCTATTGAAGCAAGCAAGATAGAATCGATTTTGTTTTTGCAGATGATAGGTTTTTATGTGTATAATAATCCACAAGCTGATCCAAGGTCCTATCGCTAACGGTTCAATTTCTACGTCAAAGTGGATGGGGTTAACCGACTAAAAGGGAAAAGTGCCCATATCTATTGTGGGTAGGGTTAACCGACTAAAAGGGATAAGTGTCCATATCTATTGAACCAAGCAAGATAGAATCGATTTTGTTTTTGCAGATGATAGGTTTTTATGTGTATATTAATCCAAATGCTGATCCAAGGTTCTATCGTTAACGGTTCAATTTCTACGACAAAGTGGGTGGGGTTAACCGACTAAAAGGGATAAGTAACCATATCTATTGAACCAAGCAAGGTAGAATCGATTTTGTGTTTGAAGATGATAGTTTTTATGTGTATATTAATCCACAAGTTGATCCAAGGTTCTATCGTTAACGGTTCAATTTCTACGTCAAAGTGGATGGGGTTAACCGACTAAAAGGGGAAAGTGCCCATATCTATTGTGGTTAGGGTTAACCGAC
This sequence comes from Eurosta solidaginis, assembly GCF_040869045.1. Taxonomy (NCBI): domain Eukaryota; kingdom Metazoa; phylum Arthropoda; class Insecta; order Diptera; family Tephritidae; genus Eurosta; species Eurosta solidaginis. The sequence continues at coordinate 125,418,324 of NC_090321.1, forward strand.
TAAAAGGGATAAGTGTCCATATCTATTGAACCAAGCAAGATAGAATCGATTTTGTTTTTGCAGATGATAGGTTTTTATGTGTATATTAATCCACAAGCTGAACCAAGTTTCTATCGTTAACGGTTCAATTTCTACGTCAAAGTGGATGGGGTTAACCGACTAAAAGGGATAAGTGTCCATATCTATTGAACCAAGCAAGATAGAATCGATTTTGTTTTTGCAGATGATAGGTTTTTATGTGTATATTAATCCACAAGCTGATACTAGGTTCTCCTCTAACGGTTCAATTTCTACGTCATACTGGGTGGGGTTAACCGACTAAAGGGGATAAGTGTCCATATTTATTGAACTAAGCAAGATAGAATCGATTTTATTTTTGAAGATGATAGGTTTTTATGCGTATATTTATCCACAAGCTGATACCAGGTTCTATCGTTAACGTTTCAATTTCTACGTCAAAGTGGGTGGGGTTAACCGACAAAAGGGATAAGTGTCCATATCTATTGTGGGTGGGGTTAACCGACTAAAAGTGATAAGTGTCCATATCTATTGAACCAAGCAAGATAGAATCGATTTTGTTTTTGCAGATGATAGGGTTTTATGTGTATATTAATCCACAAGCTGATCCAAGGCTCTATCTTTAATGGTTCAATTTCTACGTCATAGTTGGTGGGGTTAACCGACTAAAAGGGATAAGTATAAATATCTATTGAACCAAGCAAGATAGAATCGAATGTATTTTTGCAGATGGTAGGTTTTTATGTGTATATTAATCCACAAGCTGATCCAAGGCTCTATCTTAAACGGTTCAATTTCTACGTCAGAGTGGGTAGGGTTAACCGACTAAAAGGGATAAGTATCCGTATCTATTGAACCAAGCAAAGTAGAATCGATTTTTTTTGAAGATGATAGTTTTTATGTGTATATTAATCCACAAGTTGATCCAAGGTTCTATCGTTAACGGTTCAATTTCTACGTCAAAGTGGATGGGGTTAACCGACTAAAAGGGGAAATGCCTATATCTATTGTGGGTAGGGTTAACCGACTAAAAGGGATAAGTGTCCATATCTATTGAACCAAGCAAGATAGAATCGATTTTGTTTTTGCAGATGATAGGTTTTTATGTGTATATTAATCCACATGCTGATCCAAGGTTCTATCGTTAACGGTTCAATTTCTACGTCAAATTGGGTGGGGTTAACCGACTAAAAGGGATAAGTGTCCATATCTATTGTGGGTGGGGTTAACCGACTAAAAGGGATAAGTTTCCATATCTATTGAACCAAGCAAGATAGAATCGATTTTGTTTTTGCAGATGATAGATTTTTATGTGTATATTAATCCACAAGCTGATCCAAGGCTCCATCGTTAACGGTTCAATTTCCACGTCAAAGTTGGTGGGGTTAACCGACTAAAAGGGATAAGTGTCCATATCTATTGTGGGTGGGGTTAACCGACTAAAAGGGATAAGTATCCATATCTATTGAACCAAGCAAAGTAGAATCGATTTTGTTTTTGAAGATGATAGTTTTTGTGTGTATATTAATCCACAAGCTGATCCAAGGCTCTATCTTAAATGGTTCAATTTCTACGTCATAGTGGGTGGGGTTAACCGACTAAAAGGATTAAGTATACGTATCTATTGAAGCAAGCAAGATAGAATCGATTTTGTTTTTGCAGATGATAGGTTTTTATGTGTATAATAATCCACAAGCTGATCCAAGGTCCTATCGCTAACGGTTCAATTTCTACGTCAAAGTGGATGGGGTTAACCGACTAAAAGGGAAAAGTGCCCATATCTATTGTGGGTAGGGTTAACCGACTAAAAGGGATAAGTGTCCATATCTATTGAACCAAGCAAGATAGAATCGATTTTGTTTTTGCAGATGATAGGTTTTTATGTGTATATTAATCCAAATGCTGATCCAAGGTTCTATCGTTAACGGTTCAATTTCTACGACAAAGTGGGTGGGGTTAACCGACTAAAAGGGATAAGTAACCATATCTATTGAACCAAGCAAGGTAGAATCGATTTTGTGTTTGAAGATGATAGTTTTTATGTGTATATTAATCCACAAGTTGATCCAAGGTTCTATCGTTAACGGTTCAATTTCTACGTCAAAGTGGATGGGGTTAACCGACTAAAAGGGGAAAGTGCCCATATCTATTGTGGTTAGGGTTAACCGACTAAAAGGGATAAGTGTCCATATCTATTGAACCAAGCAAGATAGAATCGATTTTGTTTTTGCAGATGATAGGTTTTTATGTGTATATTAATCCACATGCTGATCCAAGGTTCTATCGTTAACGGTTCAATTTCTACGTCAAATTGGGTGGGGTTAACCGACTAAAAGGGATAAGTGTCCATATCTATTGTGGGTGGGTGTTAACCGACTAAAAGGGATAAGTTTCCATATCTATTGAACCAAGCAAGATAGAATCGATTTTGTTTTTGCAGATGATAGATTTTTATGTGTATATTAATCCACAAGCTGATCCAAGGCTCCATCGTTAACGGTTCAATTTCCACGTCAAAGTTGGTGGGGTTAACCGACTAAAAGGGATAAGTGTCCATATCTATTGTGGGTGGGGTTAACCGACTAAAAGGGATAAGTATCCATATCTATTGAACCAAGCAAGGTAGAATCGATTTTGTTTTTGAAGATGATAGTTTTTGTGTGTATATTAATCCACAAGCTGATCCAAGGCTCTATCTTAAATGGTTCAATTTCTACGTCATAGTGGGTGGGGTTAACCGACTAAAAGGATTAAGTATACGTATCTATTGAAGCAAGCAAGATAGAATCGATTTTGTTTTTGCAGATGATAGGTTTTTATGTGTATAATAATCCACAAGCTGATCCAAGGTCCTATCGCTAACGGTTCAATTTCTACGTCAAAGTGGATGGGGTTAACCGACTAAAAGGGAAAAGTGCCCATATCTATTGTGGGTAGGGTTAACCGACTAAAAGGGATAAGTGTCCATATCTATTGAACCAAGCAAGATAGAATCGATTTTGTTTTTGCAGATGATAGGTTTTTATGTGTATATTAATCCAAATGCTGATCCAAGGTTCTATCGTTAACGGTTCAATTTCTACGACAAAGTGGGTGGGGTTAACCGACTAAAAGGGATAAGTAACCATATCTATTGAACCAAGCAAGGTAGAATCGATTTTGTGTTTGAAGATGATAGTTTTTATGTGTATATTAATCCACAAGTTGATCCAAGGTTCTATCGTTAACGGTTCAATTTCTACGTCAAAGTGGATGGGGTTAACCGACTAAAAGGGGAAAGTGCCCATATCTATTGTGGTTAGGGTTAACCGACTAAAAGGGATAAGTGTCCATATCTATTGAACCAAGCAAGATAGAATCGATTTTGTTTTTGCAGATGATAGGTTTTTATGTGTATATTAATCCACAAGCTGAACCAAGTTTCTATCGTTAACGGTTCAATTTCTACGTCAAAGTGGATGGGGTTAACCGACTAAAAGGGATAAGTGTCCATATCTATTGAACCAAGCAAGATAGAATCGATTTTGTTTTTGCAGATGATAGGTTTTTATGTGTATATTAATCCACAAGCTGATACTAGGTTCTCCTCTAACGGTTCAATTTCTACGTCATACTGGGTGGGGTTAACCGACTAAAGGGGATAAGTGTCCATATTTATTGAACTAAGCAAGATAGAATCGATTTTATTTTTGAAGATGATAGGTTTTTATGCGTATATTTATCCACAAGCTGATACCAGGTTCTATCGTTAACGTTTCAATTTCTACGTCAAAGTGGGTGGGGTTAACCGACAAAAGGGATAAGTGTCCATATCTATTGTGGGTGGGGTTAACCGACTAAAAGTGATAAGTGTCCATATCTATTGAACCAAGCAAGATAGAATCGATTTTGTTTTTGCAGATGATAGGGTTTTATGTGTATATTAATCCACAAGCTGATCCAAGGCTCTATCTTTAATGGTTCAATTTCTACGTCATAGTTGGTGGGGTTAACCGACTAAAAGGGATAAGTATAAATATCTATTGAACCAAGCAAGATAGAATCGAATGTATTTTTGCAGATGGTAGGTTTTTATGTGTATATTAATCCACAAGCTGATCCAAGGCTCTATCTTAAACGGTTCAATTTCTACGTCAAAGTGGGTAGGGTTAACCGACTAAAAGGGATAAGTATCCGTATCTATTGAACCAAGCAAAGTAGAATCGATTTTTTTTGAAGATGATAGTTTTTATGTGTATATTAATCCACAAGTTGATCCAAGGTTCTATCGTTAACGGTTCAATTTCTACGTCAAAGTGGATGGGGTTAACCGACTAAAAGGGGAAATGCCCATATCTATTGTGGGTAGGGTTAACCGACTAAAAGGGATAAGTGTCCATATCTATTGAACCAAGCAAGATAGAATCGATTTTGTTTTTGCAGATGATAGGTTTTTATGTGTATATTAATCCACATGCTGATCCAAGGTTCTATCGTTAACGGTTCAATTTCTACGTCAAATTGGGTGGGGTTAACCGACTAAAAGGGATAAGTGTCCATATCTATTGTGGGTGGGGTTAACCGACTAAAAGGGATAAGTTTCCATATCTATTGAACCAAGCAAGATAGAATCGATTTTGTTTTTGCAGATGATAGATTTTTATGTGTATATTAATCCACAAGCTGATCCAAGGCTCCATCGTTAACGGTTCAATTTCCACGTCAAAGTTGGTGGGGTTAACCGACTAAAAGGGATAAGTGTCCATATCTATTGTGGGTGGGGTTAACCGACTAAAAGGGATAAGTATCCATATCTATTGAACCAAGCAAAGTAGAATCGATTTTGTTTTTGAAGATGATAGTTTTTGTGTGTATATTAATCCACAAGCTGATCCAAGGCTCTATCTTAAATGGTTCAATTTCTACGTCATAGTGGGTGGGGTTAACCGACTAAAAGGATTAAGTATACGTATCTATTGAAGCAAGCAAGATAGAATCGATTTTGTTTTTGCAGATGATAGGTTTTTATGTGTATAATAATCCACAAGCTGATCCAAGGTCCTATCGCTAACGGTTCAATTTCTACGTCAAAGTGGATGGGGTTAACCGACTAAAAGGGAAAAGTGCCCATATCTATTGTGGGTAGGGTTAACCGACTAAAAGGGATAAGTGTCCATATCTATTGAACCAAGCAAGATAGAATCGATTTTGTTTTTGCAGATGATAGGTTTTTATGTGTATATTAATCCAAATGCTGATCCAAGGTTCTATCGTTAACGGTTCAATTTCTACGACAAAGTGGGTGGGGTTAACCGACTAAAAGGGATAAGTAACCATATCTATTGAACCAAGCAAGGTAGAATCGATTTTGTGTTTGAAGATGATAGTTTTTATGTGTATATTAATCCACAAGTTGATCCAAGGTTCTATCGTTAACGGTTCAATTTCTACGTCAAAGTGGATGGGGTTAACCGACTAAAAGGGGAAAGTGCCCATATCTATTGTGGTTAGGGTTAACCGACTAAAAGGGATAAGTGTCCATATCTATTGAACCAAGCAAGATAGAATCGATTTTGTTTTTGCAGATGATAGGTTTTTATGTGTATATTAATCCACATGCTGATCCATGGTTCTATCGTTAACGGTTCAATTTCTACGTCAAAGTGGGTGGGGTTAACCGACTAAAAGGGATAAGTGTCCATATCTATTGTGGGTGGGGTTAACCGACTAAAAGGGATAAGTTTCCATATCTATTGAACCAAGCAAGATAGAATCGATTTTGTTTTTGCAGATGATAGGTTTTTATGTGTATATTAATCCACAAGTTGATCCAAGGTTCTATCGTTAACGGTTCAATTTCTACGTCAAAGTGGATGGGGTTAACCGACTAAAAGGGAAAAGTTTCCATATCTATTGTGGGTAGGGTTAACCGACTAAAAGGGATAAGTGTCCATATCTATTGAACCAAGCAAGATAGAATCGATTTTGTTTTTGCAGATGATAGGTTTTTATGTGTATATTAATCTACGAGCTGATCCAAGGTTCTGTCGTTAACGGTTCAATTTGTACGTCAAAGTGGGTGGAGTTAACCGACTAAGAGGGATAATTATACATATCTATTGAACCAAGCAAGATAGAATCGATTTTGTTTTTGCAGATGATAGGTTTTTATGTGTATATTAATCCACAAGCTGATCCAAGGTTCTATCGTTAACGGTTCAATTTCTACGTCAAAGTGGATGGGGTTAACCGACTAAAAGGGAAAAGTGTCCATATCTATTGTGGGTAGGGTTAACCGACTAAAAGGGATAAGTGTCCATATCTATTGAACCAAGCAAGATAGAATCGATTTTGTTTTTGCAAATGATAGGTTTTCATGTGTATATTAATCCACAAGCTGATCCAAGGTTCTGTCGTTAACGGTTCAATTTATACGTCAAAGTAGGTGGGGTTAACCGAATAAAAGGGATAAGTGTCCATATCTATTGAACGAAACAAGATAGAATCGATTTTGTTTTTTATGATTCAATTTCTACGTTATAGTGGGTGGGGTTAACCGACTAAAAGGGATAAGTGTCCATATCTATTGAACCAAGCAAGATAGAATCGATTTTGTTTTTGCAGATGATAGGTTTTTATGTGTATATTAATCCACATGCTGATCCAAGGTTCTATCGTTAAAGGTTCGATTTCTACGTCAAAGTGGATGGGGTTAACCGACTAAAAGGGATAAGTAACCATATCTATTGAACCAAGCAAGGTAGAATCGATTTTGTGTTTGAAGATGATAGTTTTTATGTGTATATTAATCCACAAGTTGATCCAAGGTTCTATCGTTAACGGTTCAATTTCTACGTCAAAGTGGATGGGGTTAACCGACTAAAAGGGGAAAGAGCCCATATCTATTGTGGGTAGGGTTAACCGACTAAAAGGGATAAGTGTCCATATCTATTGAACCAAGCAAGAGAGAATCGATTTTGTTTTTGCAGATGATAGGTTTTTATGTGTATATTAATCCACATGCTGATCCAAGGTTCTATCGTTAACGGTTCAATTTCTACGTCAAAGTGGGTGGGGTTAACCGACTAAAAGGGATAAGTGTCCATATCTATTGTGGGTGGGGTTAACCGACTAAAAGGGATAAGTAACCATATCTATTGAACCAAGCAAGGTAGAATCGATTTTGTGTTTGAAGATGATAGTTTTTATGTGTATATTAATCCACAAGTTGTTCCAAGGTTCTATCGTTAACGGTTCAATTTCTACGTCAAAGTGGATGGGGTTAACCGACTAAAAGGGGAAAGTGCCCATATCTATTGTGGGTAGGGTTAACCGACTAAAAGGGATAAGTGTCCATATCTATTGAACCAAGCAAGATAGAATCGATTTTGTTTTTGCAGATGATAGGTTTTTATGTGTATATTAATCCACATGCTGATCCAAGGTTCTATCGTTAACGGTTCAATTTCTACGTCAAAGTGGGTGGGGTTAACCGACTAAAAGGGATAAGTGTCCATATCTATTGTGGGTGGGGTTAACCGACTAAAAGGGATAAGTAACCATATCTATTGAACCAAGCAAGGTAGAATCGATTTTGTGTTTGAAGATGATAATTTTATGTGTATATTAATCCACAAGTTGATCCAAGGTTCTATCGTTAACGGTTCAATTTCTACGTCAAAGTGGATGGGGTTAACCGACTAAAAGGAGAAAGTGCCCATATCTATTGTGGGTAGGGTTAACCGACTAAAAGGGATAAGTGTGCATATCTATTGAACCAAGCAAGATAGAATCGATTTTGTTTTTGCAGATGATAGGTTTTTATGTGTATATTAATCCACATGCTGATCCAAGGTTCTATCGTTAACGGTTCAATTTCTACGTCAAAGTGGGTGGGGTTAACAGACTAAAAGGGATAAGTGTCCATATCTATTGTGGGTGGGGTTAACCGACTAAAAGGGATAAGTAACCATATCTATTGAACCAAGCAAGGTAGAATCGATTTTGTGTTTGAAGATGATAGTTTTTATGTGTATATTAATCCACAAGTTGATCCAAGGTTCTATCGTTAACGGTTCAATTTCTACGTCAAAGTGGATGGGGTTAACCGACTAAAAGGGATAAGTAAGCATATCTATTGAACCAAGCAAGGTAGAATCGATTTTGTGTTTGAAGATGATAGTTTTTATGTGTATATTAATCCACAAGTTGATCCAAGGTTCTATCGTTAACGGTTCAATTTCTACGTCAAAGTGGGTGGGGTTAACCGACTAAAAGGGATAAGTATCCATATCTATTGAACCAAGCAAGATATAATCGATTTTGTTATTTCAGATGATAGATTTTTATGTGTATATTAATCCACAAGCTAATCCAAGGTTGTATCGTTAACGGTTCAATTTCTACGTCAAAGTCGGTGGGGTTAACCGACTAAAGGGGATAAGTTTCCATATCATTGAACCATGCAAGATAGAATCGATTTTGTTTTTGCAGATGATAGTTTTTAATGTGTATATTAATCCACAAGCTGATCCAAGATTCTATCGCTAACGGTTCAATTTCTAGGTCAAAGTGGATGGGGCTAACCGACTAAAAGGGATAAGTTTCCATATCTATTGTGTGTGGGGTTAACCGACTAAAAGGGATAAGTGTCCATATCTATTGAACGAAACAAGATAGAATCGATTTTGTTTTTTATGATTCAATTTCTACGTCATACTGGGTGGGGTTAACCGTCTAAAAGGGATAAGTGTCCATATCTATTGAACCAAGCAAGATAGAATTGATTTTGTTTTTGCATATGATAGGTTTTTATGTGTATATTAATCCGCAAGCAGACGTAGGGTTCTATCTTAAATGGTTCTATTTCTACGTCATAGTGGGTGGGGTTAACCGACTAAAAGGGATAAGTATGCATATCTATTGAACCAAGCAAGATAGAATCGAATTTATTTTTGCAGATGATAGGTTTTTATGTGTATATTAATCCACAAGCTGATCCAAGGTTCTATCGTTAACGTTTCAATTTCAACGTCAAAGTGGATGGGATTAACCGACTAAAAGGGATAAGTGTTCATATCTATTGTATGTGGGGTTAACCGACTAAAAGGGATAAGTGTCCATATCTATTGAACCAAGCAAGATAGAATCGATTTTGTTTTTGCATATGATAGGTTTTTATGTGTATATTAATCCACAAGCTGACCCAGGGTTCTATCGCTAACGGTTCAATTTCTACGTCATTCTGGGTGGGGTTAACCGTCTAAAAGGGATAAGTGTCCATATCTATTGAACCAAGCAAGATAGAATCGATTTTATTTTTGCAGATGATAGGTTTTTATTTTTATATTAATCCACAAGCTGATCCAAGGCTCTACCTTTAACTGTTCAATTTCTACGTCAAAGTGGATGGGATTAACCGACTAAAAGGGATAAGTATCCATATCTATTGAACCAAGTAAAGTAGAATCGATTTTGTTTTTGAAGATGATAGTTTTTATGTGTCTATTAATCCACAAGTTGATCCAAGGTTCTATCGTTAACTGTTCAATTTCTACGTCAAAGTGGATGGGGTTAACCGAATAAAAGGGAAAAGTGTCCATATATATTGTAGGTAGGGTTAACCGAGTAAAAGGGATAAGTGTCCATATCTATTGAACCAAGCAAGATAGAATCGATTTTGTTTTTGCAGATGATAGGCTTTTATGTGTATATTAATCCACAAGCTGATCCAAGGTTCTATCGTTTACGGTTCTATTTCTACGTCAAAGTGGGTGGGGTTACCCGACTAAAAGGGATAAGTGTCCATATCTATTGTGGGTGGGGTTAACCGACTAAAAGGGATAAGTTTCTATATCTATTGAACCAAGCAAGATAGAATCGATTTTGTTTTTGCAGATGATAGGTTTTTATGTGTATATTAATCCACAAGCTGATCCAAGGTTCTATCGTTAACGCTTCAATTTCTACGTCAAAGTGGGTGGGGTTAACCGACTAAAAGGGAAAAGTGTCCATATCTATTGTGGGTGGGGTTAACCGACTAAAAGGGATAAGTTTCCATATCTATTGAACCAAGCAAGATAGAATCGATTTTGTTTTTGCAGATGATAGATTTTTATGTGTATATTAATCCACAAGCTGATCCAAGGTTCTATCGTTAACGGATCAATTTCTACGTCAAAGTGGGTGGGGTTAACCGACTAAAAGGGATAAGTGTCCATATCTATTGAACTAAGCAAGATAGAATCGATTTTATTTTTGAAGATGATAGGTTTTTATGCGTAAGTGTCCATATCTATTGTGGGTGGGGTTAACCGACTAAAAGGGATAAGTATCCATATCTATTGAACCAAGCAAATTAGAATCGATTTTGTTTTTGAAGATGATAGTTTTTATGTGTATATTAATCCACAAGTTGATCCAAGGTTCTATCGTTAACGGTTCAATTTCTACGTCAAAGTGGATGGGGTTAACCGACTAAAAGGGAAAAGTGTCCATATCTATTGTGGGTAGGGTTAACCGACTAAAAGGGATAAGTGTCCATATCTATTGAACCAATCAAGATAGAATCGATTTTGTTTTTGCAGATGATAGGTTTTTATGTGTATATTAATCTACAAGCTGATCCAAGTTTCTATCGTTAGCGGTTCAATTTCTACGTCAAAATGGGTGGGGTTAACCGACTAAAAGGGATAAGTGTCCATATCTATTGAACCAAGCAAGATAGAATCGATTTTGTTTTTTATGATCAAATTTCTACGTCATACTGGGTGGGGTTAACCGACTAAAAGGGATAAGTATGCATATCTATTGAACCAAGCAAGGTAGAATCGAATTTGTTTTTGCTGATGATAGGTTTTTATGTGTATACTAATCTACAAGCTGATCCAAGGTTCTATCGTTAACGGTTCAATTTCTACGTCAAAATGGGTGGGGTTAACCGACTAAAGAGGATAAGTGTCCATATCTATTGAACCAAGCAAGATAGAATCGATTTTGTTTTTTATGATTCAATTTCTACGTCATAGTGGGTGGGGTTAACCGACTAAAATGGATAAGTATGCATATCTATTGAACCAAGCAAGGTAGAATCGAATTTGTTTTTGCTGATGATAGGTTTTTATGTGTATATTAATCCACAAGCTGATCCAAGGTTCTATCGTTAACGGTTCAATTTCTACGTCAAATTGGGTGGGGTTAACCGACTAAAAGGGATAAGTATCCATATCTATTGAACCAAGCAAAATAGAATCGATTTTGTTTTTGCAGATGATAGGTTTTTATGTGTATATTAATCCGCAAGCTGATCCAAGGTTCTATCGTTAACGGTTCAATTTCTACGTCATAGTGGGTAGGGTTAACCGACTAAAAGGGATAAGTATACATATCTATTGAACCAAGCAAGATAGAAACGAATTTATTTATGCAGATGATAGGTTTTTATGTGTATATTAATCCACAAGCTGATCCAAGGTTCTATCGTTAACGTTTCAATTTCTACGTCAAAGTGGATGGGATTAACCGACTAAAAGGGATAAGTGTCCATATCTATTGTGTGTGGGGTTAACCGACTAAAAGGGATAAGTGTCCATATCTATTGAACCAAGCAAGATAGAATCGATTTTGTTTTTGCATATGATAGGTTTTTATGTGTATATTAATCCACAAGCTGACCCAGGGTTCTATCGCTAACGGTTCAATTTCTACGTCATACTGGGTGGGGTTAACCGTCTAAAAGGGATAAGTGTCCATATCTATTGAACCAAGCAAGATAGAATCGATTTTATTTTTGCAGATGATAGGTTTTTATGTGTGTATTAATCCACAAGCTGATCCAAGGTTCTATCGTTAACGGTTCAATTTCTACGTCAAAGTGGGTGGGGTTAACCGACTAAAAGGGATAAGAGTCCATATCTATTGAACAAAGCAAGATAGAATCGATTTTATTTTTGCAGATGATAGGTTTTTATTTTTATATTAATCCACAGCTGATCCAAGGCTCTACCTTTAACTGTTCAATTTCTACGTCAAAGTGGATGGGATTAACCGACTAAAAGGGATAAGTATTCATATCTATTGAACCAAGTAAAGTAGAATCGATTTTGTTTTTGAAGATGATAGTTTTTATGTGTCTATTAATCCACAAGTTGATCCAAGGTTCTATCGTTAACGGTTCAATTTCTACGTCAAAGTGGATGGGGTTAACCGACTAAAAGGGAAAAGTGTCCATATATATTGTGGGTAGGGTTAACCGAGTAAAAGGGATAAGTGTCCATATCTATTGAACCAAGCAAGATAGAATCGATTTTGTTTTTGCAGATGATAGGTTTTTATGTGTATATTGATCCAAGGTTCTATCGTTAACGGTTCAATTTCTACGTCAAAGTGGGTGGGGTTAACCGACTAAAAGGGATAAGTGCCCATATCTATTGTGGGTGGGGTTAACCGACTAAAAGGGATAAGTTTCCATATCTATTGAACCAAGCAAGATAGAATCGATTTTGTTTTTGCAGATGATAGGTTTTTATGTGTATATTAATCCACAAGCTGATCCAAGGTTCTATCGTTAACGGATCAATTTCTACGTCAAAGTGGGTGGGGTTAACCGACTAAAAGGGATAAGTGTCCATATCTATTGAACTAAGCAAGATAGAATCGATTTTATTTTTGAAGATGATAGGTTTTTATGCGTAAGTGTCCATATCTATTGTGGGTGGGGTTAACCGACTAAAAGGGATAAGTATCCATATCTATTGAACCAAGCAAGGTAGAATCGATTTTGTTTTTGAAGATGATAGTTTTGATGTGTATATTAATCCACAAGTTGATCCAAGGTTCTATCGTTGTTTGAGCGACTGTCGTAGTCGCCAACAGCCAACCCTTCTATTTAATGGAAATTAGGCTTAGGGAAACGTAAACATGAATTTACCTGAATTTTATATTGAATTTATTTATATATGTACCTTTTACGTATAAGTACGCATTCTGAATTATTTGCACCTACAAATACGTAATATCATATATTACGTACATATTTATTAAATTTAAGAATTTGAAATGTTTGTATTTTACGCTAACGCGCGAGCGTATTTCACCTCTCTGGCAACCCCAACATTGGGTTGACAGATGTGACTATGTACGTACATACATACATTTTTATTATTGTTTTTTGACTTTTTGATCTTTTTTTATTAACTCGAAATTCTTTTACCATCGTGGTTGTGATCTCTTTTTCTCTTTTAAATTAAATTAAATTTAAAGAAATTGTTAACCCCTCTGGAAAAACAGGACTTTATAATTCCTGTAATATTATAATTAAAGTTAGTGAATTCAATGTTGTTTTATTTACAAACAAACCTCCCATAAATAACGAGGTGAGCTTATATTGCCATCCATCCACATTGCCACCACCGCCATATACCATCATAACATCGCCATCGCCACCGCCGCATCCACAACAGCTATATACTCCCAGGAAAGGAAAGTTGAATCGTGTCCCAGCACAGCCAGGTAAATTTTGTATTGCCAGCTCCCCTAAACAGTGGTCCTTCGACGCCACTAAGGAAACCAGCGCAATAAAAAACGCAAGTACCTTCGCCCTTTTCGTAAACCGTGAGTATTAAATGAGATATAATACAACCCAATCACGGAAAAAATATACATAAACGAGAAAAATCAAGGCAATTTTTATTTTCGAGGATTAAAATTTCCCGCCAATAATCATCATTTCCCGCCAAATTTTCTTAAGTTCCCACTAAATTTGCACATACCATTTCGTATATATATATATATATATAATAACCCCATATTGCAAAACTCAGTACGGTATATGTGCAAAGCAAAATAAGAAAAACTCAGTAGTTAGCTACAGTGGGCACACTTGCTAAAAGCACCCCTTATATTTTAATGCGACAAATCTCTTAATAATCTAAAATTTCCTCATTTTAAATTAAAATATCTCTTGTCGTTAATTAAATATATTGCACAACCTCTGCTAACTTCTGATTTTTCCCAATTTAAATTAATATAAAACGCAAAAAACATTTGTAAATCTCCATACTTGCGTATACATACATACGGATAAACAAAAGACAGAAAGCGACATAAGCGGTGAAACAAAATCTCATACAGTGGTACAAGAGTGGTTCAGTGCGTACACTAGCGTTTAAAAAATATATCTCTCTTGTGTAAAGCTAAAAAATTTTCCCAAGTAATTTAGTATTTCACTCTGTATCCCCAGTTATACAGTCCACAAAAATATCGATAGTGAAAATCTTAAAAAATAATTACTCATATTTACATATATATATATTTGTATTTTTCCCACGTATATTTAACCCTCACGCATATATACATATTAAATACAGTGCACCGCGGCACAGTGGTCAACTTTGTCTCGTCATACCCTCAAATTTCAAATTAATTAAAACCTCTTTACTCTCTATTAGGTTTTACACATACTCAAACCCCTCAAATAAATTTAACTAAAAAACTTTTTTTGGTTTTCAAAATTATTCTCTCTTGCTATTTAACGTGAATATAAACGTAACTCCCTCACACATAGTTAAAAGCAAATAAATACTCTCTATTCAAAAAAAAAAAGTTTTTTCTCTCTTAGTTAAATTTTATTAATTCTTAACTCTAAGCGACATAAAACAAAGCTCAAAAATGAGTGACGATGAAACCAAAAAAGGTGGCTCCAAAACTCAAGGAGTTAAAAAATTTAAAATCTCGTCTGCCCCCAAAAAATTTACATCCGAAACGGACAATTTTATGGAATATTGTGCTCGGTTTAGGTCGACGTCGCTCCAAGACAACACGGAGTCCTCACTCAAAATAAAAAACTCGAATATAGAAAAATTCTGGAATAGAGTTCAAACCGTCTTCGATAAGATTGTCGAAACCCCAGATCAGGACCTGCCCGAAGATTTTCCAACATCTGCTAATAGCATATACAGGTCCTGTCTCATAGCATACGAAGACACAAAAGCCCAGATAGAAGACCAGCTTCACTTGCTTAAACAAGCAAATGCCCCCGCTCCCCCTACCGTCACACCAGCTCCATCTGACAACTCCGGAATTTCGCTGAAAATCCCTCCCTGCGATACCGAAATATTTTATGGTGGTTATGAAAAATGGCCCTCATTTCGTGACATGTTCACAGCCGTTTATATTAACCATCCCAAACTCTCCCAAGCGCAAAAATTGTATCACCTCAGATACAAAACCCAAGGAAAGGCAGCTCAAATAGTCAATCAATGCCCCTTGACTGACGACAACTTTGCCTTAGCGTGGGAAGCCCTAAAGGCCCGATACGAGAACAGACGAGTTCTCGTAGATAATCAAATACGGGTCCTAATGCACTTAAAAACGATCACCACTGAAAACAGTGAGGATATACAAAAGTTGCAATCCTCAGTAAATAATTGTCTTTAGATTCTCGCCACGCAACAGGTGTCCACAGATAACTGGGATCCCATACTTATTTATCTCGTGACCTCTAAACTCCCTGAAAATACAGTCACGTTATGGGAGCAGTCTCTGACTTCAATAAGAGAACTTCCTAACTGGTCCCAAATGGACCAGTTCCTCACAACTCGATATGAAGTCGTAGAGCGAGTCGATCAATGGCGACCAAATAAATTTAAAGCCACCCCACAAGCTAGGCCATCATTTAAACCCCAGCAGTCGCATCCCTTTCAAAATAGATCGACCTCCCACACCCAGTCTCATATGACAGAGCA
The DNA here is from genome assembly GCF_040869045.1 of Eurosta solidaginis. Lineage (NCBI taxonomy): Eukaryota > Metazoa > Arthropoda > Insecta > Diptera > Tephritidae > Eurosta > Eurosta solidaginis. Next base: position 125,434,064 of record NC_090321.1, read on the forward strand.
GCGAACAATGTACAAGTGCGCTATGTGTAAAACCTCATCTCACCCCCTTATAAGTTGCTTCAAATTTAAGAAGCTGTCGACCTCTGATCGCAGAAGGTTTGTGAGAGAAAACAATATGTGTTTCAATTGCCTCTCTCAGTCACACATATTGAAAGACTGTTCCAGTACTCAAACTTGCAATCAATGTCAAGATCGGCACAACTCAGTTCTTCACGAAGACACATCTCAAGTGCCGAAAAGACAACCCTCACGATTGCAAAGGACAGCCTCACAAGCCACGACCACGAATTCCACAGTCTCACCCGGCAATACTCCCGATCAAGCCAATGCTCTGGATGAAAGCCCTTCATGCTCGCAGAAAAGCCAAGTGCAATCGTTTTATTCCGAAAACGATTGTGAAATAATTTTACCCACGGCTATCGTTCCCGTAGAGCATAAAGGAGAAATTTTTAAACTACGAGCTCTTGTGGATCAGGGATCTGAACGAACCGTTATCTCTACCAGAGCCCAAGATAGACTCAAACTCTCATTCAAACCCTCTAGATTTGAAATATCAGGGATGGGCGGCAAGGTAGTTCAGACCTCAAACAAATTGTGCTCTCTGACTTTGGTATCACCCGATTTTAAAACCAGAATAAGTGCAGAGGCAATAGTATTACCCCGGCTAACAAAAATGCTCCCCTCGCTTAAGCTCACTAGCGAGCTTCAAGCAAAATGGGCACACCTCAACCTCGCAGACTCGAACTGTCACTCCCCCTCGCAAATAGATCTCGTCTTAGGCAGTGATGTAATACCGCAAATCATCCAAAATGGCGTTGAGAAACTTTCCCCCCATCTTCTAGCGCAGAAAACCATTTTTGGATGGATTCTGAGCGGTAGAGCTCCTGTGATGGTAAACGCTTTCTGCATGCAAGTGTCAGAAGTGTCGAACGAAGATCTTAGCTCTCTATTGCGTAAATTCTGGGAATTGGAGGAAGTTCCCACAAAACCCCAAATAATCCCAGAAGACGATTTTTGCGAAAATTTCTATGCAGCCACAACCTCACGCGATGATAACGGTCGTTATATCGTAAGGCTGCCGTTTAAACCCAGCTTCCCAGAGTCAATCTCATTATCCCACTCTCGGTCTTCAGCTCTAAGCCAGTTTCTTGGAATGGAGAGAAGTCTGCAGAAGAAAGGGGATTTAAAGACTCAATATGATAGTGTTCTAGAAGAATACCTCACCCTCGATCATATGGAGGAAACCGGCTCCTATGAAAAATTTGACGGAGGAAAATGCGTCTCATTTTATCTTCCTCATCACGCAGTTGTCAAACCCGAGAAAAAGACATCAAAGGTGCGGGTCGTGTTTAACGCCTCAAAGAAGTCGGCATCTGGACATGCGCTCAACGACGTTCTTTATACCGGCCCTACCCTCCAGCCCAATCTGATGCTTCTGATCCTCAAGTGGCGGACCTACCAGTTTGTTTTTAACGGAGACGTAGAAAAAATGTATCGTCAAATCATAATGCATGAAGACGACAGAGACTATCAGAGGATCGTCTTTCGCTCATCTCCGAGCGACCCCATAAAAGACTATCGTCTGAAAACAGTCACATTTGGTGTGAACTGTGCCCCCTACCTCGCCATACGTACTCTTCACCAACTGGCCAAAGATGTAGAGGAAACTTTCCCCAAAGCCGTCCCTGTTTTGACGAAAGAAACATATGTAGATGACATTCTCTCTGGCAGCCATGAAATTCTCTCTGCTGAAACATCTCTCTCCCAAGTCATCCAAGTGTTAGCGTCAGCAGGATTTCCATTACGGAAAATAACGGCCAATCACCCCAGTATAATAAAAAACATCAAAGAAGAGGACTTGCTAGATACCAATCTTTTGGAATTCGAGAAAGCAGGCAACACCAAAACTCTCGGCATACAGTGGAACGCTCTGACCGACACGTTTTCGTATACAGTGGACTCAATACCCCTCTCGTCCGCTAATACAAAACGACAAATTCTCTCCTCGGTCGGAAAACTGGGCTGGGACGAACCAGTGAAGCCCCTCCGCTTCATTAAATGGACGCAGTTCGCAAAAAATTTACCCAGCATCTCAGATATAAAGATACCTCGATGGGTTGACTATATGCCGAACCAGCATGTTGAACTGCATGGTTTCTGCGATACGTCAGAAAAGGCATATTGCGCCACTATATATCTGCGAACAACCCACGGTGCCACCACGTCGTCCCACCTTCTGGTCGCTAAAGGCAAGGTTGCCCCTCTTCGCACTACCAGTCTTCCAAGACTAGAACTATGTGCAGCTCTACTCCTTGCCCGACTAATCGCCGTCGTACAATCCCATCTCGAGCTCTCTCTTAAAAGTCTTTGCATGTGGTCTGACTCAGAAATTGTGTTAGCATGGCTCGAAAAGCCTCCCCACGCTTGGAAAACTTTCGTATCCAATCGAACAGCTGAAATTATGGATCTCGTCGGAAGTGCCTCCTGGAAGCATGTAGGCAGTCGCGACAATCCAGCAGACATGGGCACTAGAGGATGCAAACCCATGGACTTGGCAAATTCTTCGCTGTGGTGGAATGGCCCTGCGTGGCTGACCCAGCCCCCCGAAGCTTGGCCAAACCCATCTACCCGCAGCATCAACCCACCTGAAATTCGCCGAGTCGAAGCACTCTACTCAGCTGAAGATGACCCCGATGTATTGGATCGATTTTCCTCTTTTCCTCGCGCCCTCAGGGTCATGGCGTATGCCTTCAGGTTCATTAATAATCTCAAGGACCGAATTCGAGGCATTAAACCCGCTTACACTCCCTCTCTGCCTCATGAAGATCTCCGCAAAACGAAAAATAAACTTGTGACGTTAACACAAACCCGATATTTTCCTCGCGAAAGAGCATGCTTGGAAAATGCAAAACCCATTGATCAAAGAAGCTCTCTACTAACCCTCAACCCATACCTCGATGAAAACGGGCTCCTCAGGGTTCATGGTAGACTAGTTCATTCGACGTTGATTTACAATGAAAAACATCCCGTTATTATCCCAAAAAAATCAAGATTCGCTGTCCTCTATATACAGTACCTCCATGAACTTCTTCTCCATGCCGAAATACGTCTCATGCAGCAATGCCTCAGACAGGATCTCTATATTCCACGACTTAAACCCCCCATAAAGAGATGCATACATCAGTGCAAAACTTGTACCCTCCACAAGCAGCAAATGCGATCGCAAATCATGGCGGCTTTGCCCCCGGAACGATGCACATATGCTCCGCCTTTCACCACTACCGGTGTCGACTTTGCGGGGCCTTTCCAAATAAAAGCCTCCTTGCTAAGGTCTCACACCTTACTGAAAGGCTACGTGGCCGTTTTTGTCTGTTTCGTGACAAAATCTGTCCACCTTGAGCTGTGCTCGGACCTAACAACAAATGCCTTTCTCGCAGCATTCGCTCGCTTCGTCGGACGTCGTGGATATCCTGCCACAATGATGAGTGACAACGGCAAAACGTTTATTGGAGCTAAAAGAGCGACGGAAAAAGAGTTCGTTGACTTCATGAAAACTGCCTCTCAAGAAGTAATCGCAAAATACTCTCCCCAGGGCATTAATTGGAAATTCATTCCGCCCGGAGCTCCCCACATGGGCGGCTTGTGGGAGTCTGCAGTGAAGAGTTTCAAACTGCACTTCAAGCGGACTGCAGGAGCCCACAAGTTCACATTTGAAGAATTTACTACCCTCTTGGTAAGAATTGAAGCCGTATTAAACTCTCGTCCTCTCTCACCTTTATCCCAAGATCCCACAGAGTTTACCGCGCTGACCCCCGGCCACTTTCTCCGAGGTAGCCCCCTCCTCGCTATCCCTGAAGTGGATCACGCGGATTTATCTCTTATAAACCGATGGGACAGGGTAAAAAGTTTACATCATCAGTTCAGCAAAAGGTGGAAGGAAGACTACCTAAAGGATCTCCAAAAAAGGCAGAAGTGGAAAAATCCACAACCCGAACCCAAGGTCGGTGAGTGTGTCTGCATTCACGACGACTTACTTCCCCCGACTGAATGGCGCCTTGGACGTGTTGAAAAAATACATCCAGGTCCTGACGGTCATATACGTGTTGTTGACGTTCGTACTCAAACCGGCACCCTCACACGACCACTTGTCAAGCTCTGTTTCCTCCCTCAGACTGAAAGCCCACCCTCTCGGGCAACCCCGGAGAATTCGTAGCCACTCTCAAACCACCTCTGTCCACTCTTACCACATCACCGTCACTAATATGTCGTATTTTGCAACATAATGCCAGCTGAAATCCCCTGTATCAGTATTTCTCTCCACTAAAATACTTTTACAACTGTAATTACAGATCGCTATGGATCGTGCAAATCAGTCGTCGTCACGAAGACCAGTGCGGTCGGAGATCGTTGCTCCCAACCGCGCCAATGAATCACGCAGCTCGACACTAATAACGGATTACCGACGGTGCCGCATATGCACCCGTCAGCACGCTCTTCGGAACTGCGTCATATTCAAAAAAATTAAACCACCCCAGAGATGGATGCTTGCACGAGCCCATAAGTTTTGCCTGAATTGCTTGGCATTATCTCACATCACCAGCGAGTGCAGCTCGTACGACAGATGCCGGATCTGTGGAGCGCGACATCACTCCCTACTCCATCGGCGGGACGCTACCCCAAGCGCCCAGCGCGCCATCCAGGCACCCCGGCCTGGCAGATCCGCCGTACCGGCACCCCCTGCCGCCACCGAGCAACCCCGTTCTCGCCCGGGAAACAACATTCCCTCAGCAGCGCCCAGCATCGCACGACGCACCATTCGATGCACCGCACAAGGGCTGCAAACCGCCAACGCTAGAGGAAGAGTGTCCCAAATCCTCGTGCGAGATGCATTGCGGACCCTTAAGGAGCTACAGGAGGCTCTAGCCGCTGAACGCGCCTAGGGCGGGGACGATGTTTGAGCGACTGTCGTAGTCGCCAACAGCCAACCCTTCTATTTAATAGAAATTAGGCTTAAGGAAACCTAAACATGAATTTACCTGAATTTTATATTGAATTTATTTATATATGTACCTTTTACGTATAAGTACGCATTCTTATTATTGTTTTTTGACTTTTTGATATTTTTTTATTAACTCGAAATTCTTTTACCATCGCGGTTGTGATCTCTTTTTCTCTTTTAAATTAAATTAAATTTAAAGAAATTGTTAACCCCTCTGGAAAAACAGGACTTTATAATTCCTGTAATATTATAATTAAAGTGAGTGAATTCAATGTTGTTTTATTTACAAACAAACCTCCCATAAATAACGAGGTGAGCTTATATTGCCATCCATCCACATTGCCACCACCGCCATATACCATCATAACATCGCCATCGCCACCGCCGCATCCACAACAGCTATATACTGCCAGGAAAGGAAAGTTGAATCGTGTCCCAGCACAGCGAGGTAAATTTTGTATTGCCAGCTCCCCTAAACAATCGTTAACGGTTCAATTTCTACGTCAAAGTGGATGGGGTTAACCGACTAAAAGGGAAAAGTGTCCATATCTATTGTGGGTAGGGTTAACCGACTAAAAGGGTTAAGTGTCCATATCTATTGAACCAGTCAAGATAGAATCGATTTTGTTTTTGCAGATGATAGGTTTTTATGTGTATATTAATCTACAAGCTGATCCAAGTTTCTATCGTTAACGGTTCAATTTCTACGCCAAAATGGATGGGGTTAACCGACTAAAAGGGATAAGTGTACATATCTATTGAACCAAGCAAGATAGAATCGATTTTGTTTTTTATGATTCAATTTCTACGTCATACTGGGTGGGGTTAACCGACTAAAAGGGATAAGTATGCATATCTATTGAACCAAGCAAGGTAGAATCGAATTTGTTTTTGCTGATGATAGGTTTTTATGTGTATATTAATCTACAAGCTGATCCAAGGTTCTATCGTTAACGGTTCAATTTCTACGTCAAAATGGGTGGGGTTAACCGACTAAAGGGGATAAGTGTCCATATCTATTGAACCAAGCAAGATAGAATCGATTTTGTTTTTTATGATTCAATTTCTACGTCATAGTGGGTGGGGTTAACCGACTAAAAGGGATAAGTATGCATATCTATTGAACCAAGCAAGGTACAATCGAGTTTGTTTTTGCTGATGATAGGTTTTTATGTGTGTATTAATCCACAAGCTGATCCAAGGTTCTATCGTTAACGGTTCAATTTCTACGTCAAAGTGGGTGGGGTTAACCGACTAAAAGGGATAAGTATACATATCTATTGAACCAAGCAAGGTAGTATCGATTTTGTTTTTGCAGATGATAGGTTTTTATGTGTATATTAATCTACAAGCTGATCCAAGGTTCTATCGTTAACGGTTCAATTTCTACGTCAAAATGGGTGGGGTTAACCGACTAAAAGGGATAAGTGTCCATATCTATTGAACCAAGCAAGATAGAATCGATTTTGTTTTTTATGATTCAATTTCTACGTCATAGTGGGTGGGGTTAACCGACTAAAAGGGTAAGTATGCATATCTATTGAACCAAGCAAGGTAGAATCGAATTTGTTTTTGCTGATGATCGGTTTTTATGTGTATATTAATCCACAAGCTGATCCAAGGTTCAATCGTTAACGGTTCAATTTCTACGTCAAAGTGGGTGGGGTTAACCGACTAAAAGGGATAAATATCCATATCTATTGAACCAAGCAAAATAGAATCGATTTTGTTTTTGCAGATGATAGGTTTTTATGTGTATATTAATCCGCAAGCTGATCCAAGGTTCTATCGTTAACGGTTCAATTTCTACGTCAAAGTGGGTGGGGTTAACCGACTAAAAGGGATAAGTATCCATATCTATTGAACCAAGCAAGATAGAATCGATTTTGTTTTTGCAGATGATAGGTTTTTATGTGTATATTAATCCACAAGCTGATCCAAGGTTCTATCGCTAACGATTCAATTTCTACGTCATGCTGGGTTGGGTTAACCGACTAAAAGGGATAAGCGTCCATATCTATTGAACCAAGCAAAATAGAATCGATTTTATTTTTGTAAATGGTAGGTCTTTATGTGTATATTAATCCATTAGCTGGTCCAAGATTCTATCGCTAACGGTTCAATTTCTACGTCAAAGTGGGTGGGGTTAACCGACTAAAAGGGATAAGTATCCATATCTATTGAACCAAGCAAAATAGAATCGATTTTGTTTTTGCAGATGATAGGTTTTTATGTGTATATTAATCCACAAGTTGATCCAAGGTTCTATCGCTAACGGTTCAATTTCTACGTCAAAGTGGGTGGGGTTAACCGACTAAAAGGGATAAGTATCCATATCTATTGAACCAAGCAAAATAGAATCGATTTTGTTTTTGCAGATGATAGGTTTTTATGTGTATATTAATCCACAAGCTGACCCAAGGTTCGGTCGTTAACGGTTCAATTTCTACGTCAAAGTGGGTGGGATTAACCGACTAAAAGGGATAAGTGTCCATATCTATTGAACCAAGCAAGATAGAATCGATTTTGTTTTTTATGTTTCAATTTCTACGTCATAGTGGGTGGGGTTAACCGACTAAAAGGGATAAGTATGCATATCTATTGAACCAAGCAAGGTAGAATCGAATTTGTTTTTGCTGATGATAGGTTTTTATGTGTATATTAATCCACAAGCTGATCCAAGGTTCTATCGTTAACGGTTCAATTTCTACGTCAAAGTGGGTGGGGTTAACCGACTAAAAGGGATAAGTATCCATATCTATTGAACCAAGCAAGATAGAATCGATTTTGGTTTTGCAGATGATAGGTTTTTATGTGTATATTAATCCACAAGCTGATCCAAGGTTCTAACGATTCAATTTCTACGTCATGCTGGGTTGGGTTAACCGACTAAAAGGGATAAGTGTCCATATCTATTGAACCAAGCAAAATAGAATCGATTTTATTTTTGTAAATGGTAGGTCTTTATGTGTATATTAATCCATAAGCTGGTCCAAGATTCTATCGCTAACGGTTCAATTTCTACGTCAAAGTGGGTGGGGTTAACCGACTAAAAGGGATAAGTATCCATATCTATTTAACCAAGCAAGATAGAATCGATTTTTTTTTTGCAGATGATAGGTTTTTATGTGTATATTAATCCACAAGCTGATCCAAGGTTTCTATCGCTAACGGTTCAATTTCTACGTCATACTGGGTTGGGTTAACAGACTAAAAGGGATAAGTGTACATATCTATTGAACCAAGCAAGATAGAATCGATTTTATTTTTGTAGATGGTAGGTCTTTATGTGTTTATTAATCCACAAGCTGATAAAAGGTTTTATCGTTAACGGTTCAATTTCTAGGTCAAAGTGGATGGGGCTAACCGACTAAAAGGGATAAGTGTCCATATCTATTGAACCAAGCAAGATAGAATCGATTTTTTTTTGCAGATGATAGGCTTTTATGTGTATATTAATCCACAAGCTGATCCAAGGCTCTATCTTTAACGGTTCAATTTCTACGTCAAAGTGGGTGGGGTTAACCGACTAAAAGGGATAAGTATCCATATCTATTGAACCAAGCAAGGTAGAATCTATTTTGTTTTTGAAGATGATAGTTTTTATTTGTATATTAATCCACAAGTTGATCCAAGGTTCTATCGTTAACGGTTCAATTTCTACGTCAAAGTGGATGGGGTTAACCGACTAAAAGGGATAAGTGTCCATATCTATTGAACCAAGCAAGATAGAATCGATTTTGTTTTTGCAGATGATAGGTTTTTATGTGTATATTAATCCACAAGCTGATCCAAGGTTCTATCGTTAACGGTTCAATTTCTACGTCAAAGTGGGTGGGGTTAACCGACTAAAAGGGATAAGTGTACATATCTATTGAACCAAGCAAGATAGAATCGATTTTATTTTTGTAGATGGTAGGTCTTTATGTGTATATTAATCCACAAGCTGATAAAAGGTTTTATCGTTAACGGTTCAATTTCTAGGTCAAAGTGGATGGGGCTAACCGACTAAAAGGGATAAGTGTCCATATCTATTGAACCAAGCAAGATAGAATCGATTTTGTTTTTGCAGATGATAGTTTTTTATGTGTACATTAATCCACAAGCTGATCCAAGGTTCTATCGTTAACGGTTCAATTTCTACGTCAAAGTGGGTGGGGTTAACCGACTAAAAGGGATAAGTATCCATATCTATTGAACCAAGCAAAATAGAATCGATTTTGTTTTTGCAGATGATAGGTTTTTATGTGTATATTAATCCACAAGCTGATCCAAGGTTCTATCGTTAACGGTTCAATTTTAAGTCAAAGTGGGTGTGGTTAACCGACTAAAAGGGATAAGTATCCATATCTATTGAACCAAGCAAGGTAGAATCTATTTTGTTTTTGAAGATGATAGTTTTTATTTGTATATTAATCCACAAGTTGATCCAAGGTTCTATCGTTAACGGTTCAATTTCTACGTCAAAGTGGGTGGGGTTAACCGACTAAAAGGGATAAGTATCCATATCTATTGAACCAAGCAAAATAGAATCGATTTTGTTTTTGCAGATGATAGGTTTTTATGTGTATATTAATCCACAAGCTGACCCAAGGTTCGGTCGTTAACGGTTCAATTTCTACGTCAAAGTGGGTGGGATTAACCGACTAAAAGGGATAAGTGTCCATATCTATTGAACCAAGCAAGATAGAATCGATTTTGTTTTTTATGTTTCAATTTCTACGTCATAGTGGGTGGGGTTAACCGACTAAAAGGGATAAGTATGCATATCTATTGAACCAAGCAAGGTAGAATCGAATTTGTTTTTGCTGATGATAGGTTTTTATGTGTATATTAATCCACAAGCTGATCCAAGGTTCTATCGTTAACGGTTCAATTTCTACGTCAAAGTGGGTGGGGTTAACCGACTAAAAGGGATAAGTATCCATATCTATTGAACCAAGCAAGATAGAATCGATTTTGGTTTTGCAGATGATAGGTTTTTATGTGTATATTAATCCACAAGCTGATCCAAGGTTCTAACGATTCAATTTCTACGTCATGCTGGGTTGGGTTAACCGACTAAAAGGGATAAGTGTCCATATCTATTGAACCAAGCAAAATAGAATCGATTTTATTTTTGTAAATGGTAGGTCTTTATGTGTATATTAATCCATAAGCTGGTCCAAGATTCTATCGCTAACGGTTCAATTTCTACGTCAAAGTGGGTGGGGTTAACCGACTAAAAGGGATAAGTATCCATATCTATTTAACCAAGCAAGATAGAATCGATTTTTTTTTGCAGATGATAGGTTTTTATGTGTATATTAATCCACAAGCTGATCCAAGGTTCTATCGCTAACGGTTCAATTTCTACGTCATACTGGGTTGGGTTAACCGACTAAAAGGGATAAGTGTACATATCTATTGAACCAAGCAAGATAGAATCGATTTTATTTTTGTAGATGGTAGGTCTTTATGTGTTTATTAATCCACAAGCTGATAAAAGGTTTTATCGTTAACGGTTCAATTTCTAGGTCAAAGTGGATGGGGCTAACCGACTAAAAGGGATAAGTGTCCATATCTATTGAAGCAAGCAAGATAGAATCGATTTTTTTTTGCAGATGATAGGCTTTTATGTGTATATTAATCCACAAGCTGATCCAAGGCTCTATCTTTAACGGTTCAATTTCTACGTCAAAGTGGGTGGGGTTAACCGAATAAAAGGGATAAGTATCCATATCTATTGAACCAAGCAAGGTAGAATCTATTTTGTTTTTAAAGATGATAGTTTTTATTTGTATATTAATCCACAAGTTGATCCAAGGTTCTATCGTTAACGGTTCAATTTCTACGTCAAAGTGGATGGGGTTAACCGACTAAAAGGGATAAGTGTCCATATCTATTGAACCAAGCAAGATAGAATCGATTTTGTTTTTGCAGATGATAGGTTTTTATGTGTATATTAATCCACAAGCTGATCCAAGGTTCTATCGTTAACGGTTCAATTTCTACGTCAAAGTGGGTGGGGTTAACCGACTAAAAGGGATAAGTGTACATATCTATTGAACCAAGCAAGATAGAATCGATTTTATTTTTGTAGATGGTAGGTCTTTATGTGTATATTAATCCACAAGCTGATAAAAGGTTTTATCGTTAACGGTTCAATTTCTAGGTCAAAGTGGATGGGGCTAACCGACTAAAAGGGATAAGTGTCCATATCTATTGAACCAAGCAAGATAGAATCGATTTTGTTTTTGCAGATGATAGGTTTTTATGTGTACATTAATCCACAAGCTGATCCAAGGTTCTATCGTTAACGGTTCAATTTCTACGTCAAAGTGGGTGGGGTTAACCGACTAAAAGGGATAAGTATCCATATCTATTGAACCAAGCAAAATAGAATCGATTTTGTTTTTGCAGATGATAGGTTTTTATGTGTATATTAATCCACAAGCTGATCCAAGGTTCTATCGTTAACGGTTCAATTTTAAGTCAAAGTGGGTGTGGTTAACCGACTAAAAGGGATAAGTATCCATATCTATTGAACCAAGCAAAATAGAATCGATTTTGTTTTTGCAGATGATAGGTTTTTATGTGTATATTAATCCACAAGCTGACCCAAGGTTCTGTCGTTAACGGTTCAATTTCTACGTCAAAGTGGGTGGGATTAACCGACTAAAAGGGATAAGTATACATATCTATTGAACCAAGCAAAGTAGAATCGATTTTGTTTTTGCAGATGATAGGTTTTTATGTGTATATTAATCTACAAGCTGATCCAAGGTTCTATCGTTAACGGTTCAATTTCTACGTCAAAATGGGTGGGGTTAACCGACTAAAAGGGATAAGTGTCCATATCTATTGAACCAAGCAAGATAGAATCGATTTTGTTTTTTATGATTCAATTTCTACGTCATAGTGGGTGGGGTTAACCGACTAAAAGGGATAAGTATGCATATCTATTGAACCAAGCAAGGTAGAATCGAATTTGTTTTTGCTGATGATAGGTTTTTATGTGTATATTAATCCGCAAGCTGATCCAAGGTTCTATCGTTAACGGTTCAATTTCTACGTCAAAGTGGGTGGGGTTAACCGACTAAAAGGGATAAGTATCCATATCTATTGAACCAAGCAGAATAGAATCGATTTTGTTTTTGCAGATGATAGGTTTTTATGTGTATATTAATCCGCAAGCTGATCCAAGGTTCTATCGTTAACGGTTCAATTTCTACGTCAAAGTGGGTGGGGTTAACCGACTAAAAGGGATAAGTATCCATATCTATTGAACCAAGCAAGATAGAATCGATTTTGTTTTTGCAGATGATAGGTTTTTATGTGTATATTAATCCACAAGCTGATCCAAGGTTCTATCGCTAACGATTCAATTTCTACGTCATGCTGGGTTGGGTTAACCGACTAAAAGGGATAAGTGTCCATATCTATTGAACCAAGCAAAATAGAATCGATTTTATTTTTGTAAATGGTAGGTCTTTATGTGTATATTAATCCATAAGCTGGTCCAAGATTCTATCGCTAACGGTTCAATTTCTACGTCAAAGTGGGTGGGGTTAACCGACTAAAAGGGATAAGTATCCATATCTATTTAACCAAGCAAGATAGAATCGATTTTTTTTTGCAGATGATAGGTTTTTATGTGTATATTAATCCACAAGCTGATCCAAGGTACTATCGCTAACGGTTCAATTTCTACGTCATACTGGGTTGGGTTAACCGACTAAAAGGGATAAGTGTACATATCTATTGAACCAAGCAAGATAGAATCGATTTTATTTCTGTAGATGGTAGGTCTTTATGTGTATATTAATCCACAAGCTGATAAAAGGTTTTATCGTTAACGGTTCAATTTCTAGGCCAAAGTGGATGGGGCTAACCGACTAAAAGGGATAAGTGTCCATATCTCTTGAACCAAGCAAGATAGAATCGATTTTTTTTTGCAGATGATAGGCTTTTATGTGTATATTAATCCACAAGCTGATCCAAGGCTCTATCTTTAACGGTTCAATTTCTACGTCAAAGTGGGTGGGGTTAACCGACTAAAAGGGATAATTATCCATATCTATTGAACCAAGCAAGGTAGAATCTATTTTGTTTTTGAAGATGATAGTTTTTATTTGTATATTAATCCACAAGTTGATCCAAGGTTCTATCGTTAACGGTTCAATTTCTACGTCAAAGTGGATGGGGTTAACCGACTAAAAGGGATAAGTGTCCATATCTATTGAACCAAGCAAGATAGAATCGATTTTGTTTTTGCAGATGATAGGTTTTTATGTGTATATTAATCCGCAAGCTGATCCAAGGTTCTATCGCTAACGGTTCAATTTCTACGTCAAAGTGGGTGGGGTTAACCGACTAAAAGGGATAAGTATCCATATCTATTGAACTAAGCAAGATAGAATCGATTTTGTTTTTGTAGATGGTAGGCCTTTATGTGTGTATTAATCCACAAGTTGATCCAAGGTTCTATCGCTAACGGTTCAATTTCTACGTCAAAGTGGGTGGGGTTAACCGACTAAAAGGGATAAGTATCCATATCTATTGAACCAAGCAAAATAGAATCGATTTTGTTTTTGCAGATGATAGGTTTTTATGTGTATATTAATCCACAAGCTGACCCAAGGTTCGGTCGTTAACGGTTCAATTTCTACGTCAAAGTGGGTGGGATTAACCGACTAAAAGGGATAAGTGTCCATATCTATTGAACCAAGCAAGATAGAATCGATTTTGTTTTTGCAGATGATAGGTTTTTATGTGTATATTAATCCACAAGCTGATCCAAGGTTCTAACGATTCAATTTCTACGTCATGCTGGGTTGGGTTAACCGACTAAAAGGGATAAGTGTCCATATCTATTGAACCAAGCAAAATAGAATCGATTTTATTTTTGTAAATGGTAGGTCTTTATGTGTATATTAATCCATAAGCTGGTCCAAGATTCTATCGCTAACGGTTCAATTTCTACGTCAAAGTGGGTGGGGTTAACCGACTAAAAGGGATAAGTATCCATATCTATTTAACCAAGCAAGATAGAATCGATTTTTTTTTGCAGATGATAGGTTTTTATGTGTATATTAATCCACAAGCTGATCCAAGGTTCTATCGCTAACGGTTCAATTTCTACGTCATACTGGGTTGGGTTAACCGACTAAAAGGGATAAGTGTACATATCTATTGAACCAAGCAAGATAGAATCGATTTTATTTTTGTAGATGGTAGGTCTTTATGTGTATATTAATCCACAAGCTGATAAAAGGTTTTATCGTTAACGGTTCAATTTCTAGGTCAAAGTGGATGGGGATAACCGACTAAAAGGATAAGTGTCCATATCTATTGAACCAAGCAAGATAGAATCGATTTTTTTTTGCAGATGATAGGCTTTTATGTGTATATTAATCCACAAGCTGATCCAAGGCTCTATCTTTAACGGTTCAATTTCTACGTCAAAGTGGGTGGGGTTAACCGACTAAAAGGGATAAGTATCCATATCTATTGAACCAAGCAAGGTAGAATCTATTTTGTTTTTGAAGATGATAGTTTTTTATTTGTATATTAATCCACAAGTTGATCCAAGGTTCTATCGTTAACGGTTCAATTTCTACGTCAAAGTGGATGGGGTTAACCGGCTAAAAGGGATAAGTGTCCATATCTATTGAACCAAGCAAGATAGAATCGATTTTGTTTTTGCAGATGATAGGTTTTTATGTGTATATTAATCCACAAGCTGATCCAAGGTTCTATCGTTAACGGTTCAATTTCTACGTCAAAGTGGGTGGGGTTAACCGACTAAAAGGGATAAGTGTACATATCTATTGAACCAAGCAAGATAGAATCGATTTTATTTTTGTAGATGGTAGGTCTTTATGTGTATATTAATCCACAAGCTGATAAAAGGTTTTATCGTTAACGGTTCAATTTCTAGGTCAAAGTGGATGGGGCTAACCGACTAAAAGGGATAAGTGTCCATATCTATTGAACCAAGCAAGATAGAATCGATTTTGTTTTTGCAGATGATAGGTTTTTATGTGTATATTAATCCACAAGCTGATCCAAGGTTCTATCGTTAACGGTTCAATTTCTACGTCAAAGTGGGTGGGGTTAACCGACTAAAAGGGATAAGTATCCATATCTATTGAACCAAGCAAAATAGAATCGATTTTGTTTTTGCAGATGATAGGTTTTTATGTGTATATTAATCCACAAGCTGATCCAAGGTTCTATCGTTAACGGTTCAATTTCTACGTCAAAGTGGGTGGGGTTAACCGACTAAAAGGGATAAGTATCCATATCTATTGAACCAAGCAAAATAGAATCGATTTTGTTTTTGCAGATGATAGGTTTTTATGTGTATATTAATCCACAAGCTGATCCAAGGTTCTATCGTTAACGGTTCAATTTTAAGTCAAAGTGGGTGGGATTAACCGACTAAAAGGGATAAGTATACATATCTATTGAACCAAGCAAGGTAGAATCGATTTTGTTTTTGCAGATGATAGGTTTTTATGTGTATATTAATCCACAAGCTGACCCAAGGTTCGGTCGTTAACGGTTCAATTTCTACGTCAAAGTGGGTGGGATTAACCGACTAAAAGGGATAAGTGTCCATATCTATTGAACCAAGCAAGATAGAATCGATTTTGTTTTTGCAGATGATAGGTTTTTATGTGTATATTAATCCGCAAGCTGATCCAAGGTTCTATCGCTAACGGTTCAATTTCTACGTCAAAGTGGGTGGGGTTAACCGACTAAAAGGGATAAGTATCCATATCTATTGAACTAAGCAAGATAGAATCGATTTTGTTTTTGTAGATGGTAGGCCTTTATGTGTGTATTAATCCACAAGTTGATCCAAGGTTCTATCGCTAACGGTTCAATTTCTACGTCAAAGTGGGTGGGGTTAACCGACTAAAAGGGATAAGTATCCATATCTATTGAACCAAGCAAAATAGAATCGATTTTGTTTTTGCAGATGATAGGTTTTTATGTGTATATTAATCCACAAGCTGACCCAAGGTTCGGTCGTTAACGGTTCAATTTCTACGTCAAAGTGGGTGGGATTAACCGACTAAAAGGGATAAGTGTCCATATCTATTGAACCAAGCAAGATAGAATCGATTTTGTTTTTTATGATTCAATTTCTACGTCATAGTGGGTGGGGTTAACCGACTAAAAGGGATAAGTATCCATATCTATTGAACCAAGCAGAATAGAATCGATTTTGTTTTTGCAGATGATAGGTTTTTATGTGTATATTAATCCGCAAGCTGATCCAAGGTTCTATCGTTAACGGTTCAATTTCTACGTCAAAGTGGGTGGGGTTAACCGACTAAAAGGGATAAGTATCCATATCTATTGAACCAAGCAAGATAGAATCGATTTTGTTTTTGCAGATGATAGGTTTTTATGTGTATATTAATCCACAAGCTGATCCAAGGTTCTATCGCTAACGATTCAATTTCTACGTCATGCTGGGTTGGGTTAACCGACTAAAAGGGATAAGTGTCCATATCTATTGAACCAAGCAAAATAGAATCGATTTTATTTTTGTAAATGGTAGGTCTTTATGTGTATATTAATCCATAAGCTGGTCCAAGATTCTATCGCTAACGGTTCAATTTCTACGTCAAAGTGGGTGGGGTTAACCGACTAAAAGGGATAAGTATCCATATCTATTTAACCAAGCAAGATAGAATCGATTTTTTTTTGCAGATGATAGGTTTTTATGTGTATATTAATCCACAAGCTGATCCAAGGTACTATCGCTAACGGTTCAATTTCTACGTCATACTGGGTTGGGTTAACCGACTAAAAGGGATAAGTGTACATATCTATTGAACCAAGCAAGATAGAATCGATTTTATTTCTGTAGATGGTAGGTCTTTATGTGTATATTAATCCACAAGCTGATAAAAGGTTTTATCGTTAACGGTTCAATTTCTAGGCCAAAGTGGATGGGGCTAACCGACTAAAAGGGATAAGTGTCCATATCTCTTGAACCAAGCAAGATAGAATCGATTTTTTTTTGCAGATGATAGGCTTTTATGTGTATATTAATCCACAAGCTGATCCAAGGCTCTATCTTTAACGGTTCAATTTCTACGTCAAAGTGGGTGGGGTTAACCGACTAAAAGGGATAATTATCCATATCTATTGAACCAAGCAAGGTAGAATCTATTTTGTTTTTGAAGATGATAGTTTTTATTTGTATATTAATCCACAAGTTGATCCAAGGTTCTATCGTTAACGGTTCAATTTCTACGTCAAAGTGGATGGGGTTAACCGACTAAAAGGGATAAGTGTCCATATCTATTGAACCAAGCAAGATAGAATCGATTTTGTTTTTGCAGATGATAGGTTTTTATGTGTATATTAATCCGCAAGCTGATCCAAGGTTCTATCGCTAACGGTTCAATTTCTACGTCAAAGTGGGTGGGGTTAACCGACTAAAAGGGATAAGTATCCATATCTATTGAACTAAGCAAGATAGAATCGATTTTGTTTTTGTAGATGGTAGGCCTTTATGTGTGTATTAATCCACAAGTTGATCCAAGGTTCTATCGCTAACGGTTCAATTTCTACGTCAAAGTGGGTGGGGTTAACCGACTAAAAGGGATAAGTATCCATATCTATTGAACCAAGCAAAATAGAATCGATTTTGTTTTTGCAGATGATAGGTTTTTATGTGTATATTAATCCACAAGCTGACCCAAGGTTCGGTCGTTAACGGTTCAATTTCTACGTCAAAGTGGGTGGGATTAACCGACTAAAAGGGATAAGTGTCCATATCTATTGAACCAAGCAAGATAGAATCGATTTTGTTTTTTATGATTCAATTTCTACGTCATAGTGGGTGGGGTTAACCGACTAAAAGGGATAAGTATGCATATCTATTGAACCAAGCAAGGTAGAATCGAATTTGTTTTTGCTGATGATAGGTTTTTATGTGTATATTAATCCACAAGCTGATCCAAGGTTCTATCGTTAACGGTTCAATTTCTACGTCAAAGTGGGTGGGTTAACCGACTAAAAGGGATAAGTATCCATATCTATTGAACCAAGCAAGATAGAATCGATTTTGTTTTTGCAGATGATAGGTTTTTATGTGTATATTAATCCACAAGCTGATCCAAGGTTCTAACGATTCAATTTCTACGTCATGCTGGGTTGGGTTAACCGACTAAAAGGGATAAGTGTCCATATCTATTGAACCAAGCAAAATAGAATCGATTTTATTTTTGTAAATGGTAGGTCTTTATGTGTATATTAATCCATAAGCTGGTCCAAGATTCTATCGCTAACGGTTCAATTTCTACGTCAAAGTGGGTGGGGTTAACCGACTAAAAGGGATAAGTATCCATATCTATTTAACCAAGCAAGATAGAATCGATTTTTTTTTGCAGATGATAGGTTTTTATGTGTATATTAATCCACAAGCTGATCCAAGGTTCTATCGCTAACGGTTCAATTTCTACGTCATACTGGGTTGGGTTAACCGACTAAAAGGGATAAGTGTACATATCTATTGAACCAAGCAAGATAGAATCGATTTTATTTTTGTAGATGGTAGGTCTTTATGTGTATATTAATCCACAAGCTGATAAAAGGTTTTATCGTTAACGGTTCAATTTCTAGGTCAAAGTGGATGGGGATAACCGACTAAAAGGATAAGTGTCCATATCTATTGAACCAAGCAAGATAGAATCGATTTTTTTTTGCAGATGATAGGCTTTTATGTGTATATTAATCCACAAGCTGATCCAAGGCTCTATCTTTAACGGTTCAATTTCTACGTCAAAGTGGGTGGGGTTAACCGACTAAAAGGGATAAGTATCCATATCTATTGAACCAAGCAAGGTAGAATCTATTTTGTTTTTGAAGATGATAGTTTTTATTTGTATATTAATCCACAAGTTGATCCAAGGTTCTATCGTTAACGGTTCAATTTCTACGTCAAAGTGGATGGGGTTAACCGGCTAAAAGGGATAAGTGTCCATATCTATTGAACCAAGCAAGATAGAATCGATTTTGTTTTTGCAGATGATAGGTTTTTATGTGTATATTAATCCACAAGCTGATCCAAGGTTCTATCGTTAACGGTTCAATTTCTACGTCAAAGTGGGTGGGGTTAACCGACTAAAAGGGATAAGTGTACATATCTATTGAACCAAGCAAGATAGAATCGATTTTATTTTTGTAGATGGTAGGTCTTTATGTGTATATTAATCCACAAGCTGATAAAAGGTTTTATCGTTAACGGTTCAATTTCTAGGTCAAAGTGGATGGGGCTAACCGACTAAAAGGGATAAGTGTCCATATCTATTGAACCAAGCAAGATAGAATCGATTTTGTTTTTGCAGATGATAGGTTTTTATGTGTATATTAATCCACAAGCTGATCCAAGGTTCTATCGTTAACGGTTCAATTTCTACGTCAAAGTGGGTGGGGTTAACCGACTAAAAGGGATAAGTATCCATATCTATTGAACCAAGCAAAATAGAATCGATTTTGTTTTTGCAGATGATAGGTTTTTATGTGTATATTAATCCACAAGCTGATCCAAGGTTCTATCGTTAACGGTTCAATTTCTACGTCAAAGTGGGTGGGGTTAACCGACTAAAAGGGATAAGTATCCATATCTATTGAACCAAGCAAAATAGAATCGATTTTGTTTTTGCAGATGATAGGTTTTTATGTGTATATTAATCCACAAGCTGATCCAAGGTTCTATCGTTAACGGTTCAATTTTAAGTCAAAGTGGGTGGGATTAACCGACTAAAAGGGATAAGTATACATATCTATTGAACCAAGCAAGGTAGAATCGATTTTGTTTTTGCAGATGATAGGTTTTTATGTGTATATTAATCTACAAGCTGATCCAAGGTTCTATCGTTAACGGTTCAATTTCTACGTCAAAATGGGTGGGGTTAACCGACTAAAAGGGATAAGTGTCCATATCTATTGAACCAAGCAAGATAGAATCGATTTTGTTTTTTATGATTCAATTTCTACGTCATAGTGGGTGGGGTTAACCGACTAAAAGGGATAAGTATGCATATCTATTGAACCAAGCAAGGTAGAATCGAATTTGTTTTTGCTGATGATAGGTTTTTATGTGTATATTAATCCGCAAGCTGATCCAAGGTTCTATCGTTAACGGTTCAATTTCTACGTCAAAGTGGGTGGGGTTAACCGACTAAAAGGGATAAGTATCCATATCTATTGAACCAAGCAGAATAGAATCGATTTTGTTTTTGCAGATGATAGGTTTTTATGTGTATATTAATCCGCAAGCTGATCCAAGGTTCTATCGTTAACGGTTCAATTTCTACGTCAAAGTGGGTGGGGTTAACCGACTAAAAGGGATAAGTATCCATATCTATTGAACCAAGCAAAATAGAATCGATTTTGTTTTTGCAGATGATAGGTTTTTATGTGTATATTAATCCACAAGCTGATCCAAGGTTCTATCGCTAACGATTCAATTTCTACGTCATGCTGGGTTGGGTTAACCGACTAAAAGGGATAAGTGTCCATATCTATTGAACCAAGCAAAACAGAATCGATTTTATTTTTGTAGATGGTAGGTCTTTATGTGTATATTAATCCACAAGCTGGTCCAAGATTCTATCGCTAACGGTTCAATTTCTACGTCAAAGTGGGTGGGGTTAACCGACTAAAAGGGATAAGTATCCATATCTATTGAACCAAGCAGAATAGAATCGATTTTGTTTTTGCAGATGATAGGTTTTTATGTGTATATTAATCCGCAAGCTGATCCAAGGTTCTATCGTTAACGGTTCAATTTCTACGTCAAAGTGGGTGGGGTTAACCGACTAAAAGGGATAAGTATCCATATCTATTGAACCAAGCAAAATAGAATCGATTTTGTTTTTGCAGATGATAGGTTTTTATGTGTATATTAATCCACAAGCTGATCCAAGGTTCTATCGCTAACGATTCAATTTCTACGTCATGCTGGGTTGGGTTAACCGACTAAAAGGGATAAGTGTCCATATCTATTGAACCAAGCAAAACAGAATCGATTTTATTTTTGTAGATGGTAGGTCTTTATGTGTATATTAATCCACAAGCTGGTCCAAGATTCTATCGTTAACGGTTCAATTTCTACGTCAAAATGGGTGGGGTTAACCGACTAAAAGGGATAAGTGTCCATATCTATTGAACCAAGCAAGATAGAATCGATTTTGTTTTTTATGATTCAATTTCTACGTCATAGTGGGTGGGGTTAACCGACTAAAAGGGATAAGTATGCATATCTATTGAACCAAGCAAGGTAGAATCGAATTTGTTTTTGCTGATGATAGGTTTTTATGTGTATATTAATCCACAAGCTGATCCAAGGTTCTATCGTTAACGGTTCAATTTCTACGTCAAAGTGGGTGGGGTTAACCGACTAAAAGGGATAAGTATCCATATCTATTGAACCAAGCAAAATAGAATCGATTTTGTTTTTGCAGATGATAGGTTTTTATGTGTATATTAATCCACAAGCTGATCCAAGGTTCTATCGCTAACGATTCAATTTCTACGTCATGCTGGGTTGGGTTAACCGACTAAAAGGGATAAGTGTCCATATCTATTGAACCAAGCAAAACAGAATCGATTTTATTTTTGTAGATGGTAGGTCTTTATGTGTATATTAATCCACAAGCTGGTCCAAGATTCTATCGCTAACGGTTCAATTTCTACGTCAAAGTGGGTGGGGTTAACCGACTAAAAGGGATAAGTATCCATATCTATTTAACCAAGCAAGATAGAATCGATTTTTTTTTGCAGATGATAGGTTTTATGTGTATATTAATCCACAAGCTGATCCAAGGTTCTATCGCTAACGGTTCAATTTCTACGTCATACTGGGTTGGGTTAACCGACTAAAAGGGATAAGTGTACATATCTATTGAACCAAGCAAGATAGAATCGATTTTATTTTTGTAGATGGTAGGTCTTTATGTGTATATTAATCCACAAGCTGATAAAAGGTTTTATCGTTAACGGTTCAATTTCTAGGTCAAAGTGGATGGGGCTAACCGACTAAAAGGGATAAGTGTACATATCTATTGAACCAAGCAAGATAGAATCGTTTTTTTTTTGCAGATGATAGGCTTTTATGTGTATATTAATCCACAAGCTGATCCAAGGCTCTATCTTTAACGGTTCAATTTCTACGTCAAAGTGGGTGGGGTTAACCGACTAAAAGGGATAAGTATCCATATCTATTGAACCAAGCAAGGTAGAATCTATTTTGTTTTTGAAGATGATAGTTTTTATTTGTATATTAATCCACAAGTTGATCCAAGGTTCTATCGTTAACGGTTCAATTTCTACGTCAAAGTGGATGGGGTTAACCGACTAAAAGGGATAAGTGTCCATATCTATTGAACCAAGCAAGATAGAATCGATTTTGTTTTTGCAGATGATAGGTTTTTATGTGTATATTAATCCACAAGCTGATCCAAGGTTCTATCGTTAACGGTTCAATTTCTACGTCAAAGTTGGTGGGGTTAACCGACTAAAAGGGATAAGTGTACATATCTATTGAACCAAGCAAGATAGAATCGATTTTATTTTTGTAGATGGTAGGTCTTTATGTGTATATTAATCCACAAGCTGATAAAAGGTTTTATCGTTAACGGTTCAATTTCTAGGTCAAAGTGGATGGGGCTAACCGACTAAAAGGGATAAGTGTCCATATCTATTGAACCAAGCAAGATAGAATCGATTTTTTTTTTTGCAGATGATAGGCTTTTATGTGTATATTAATCCACAAGCTGATCCAAGGCTCTATCTTTAACGGTTCAATTTCTACGTCAAAGTGGGTGGGGTTAACCGACTAAAAGGGATAAGTATCCATATCTATTGAACCAAGCAAGGTAGAATCTATTTTGTTTTTGAAGATGATAGTTTTTATTTGTATATTAATCCACAAGTTGATCCAAGGTTCTATCGTTAACGGTTCAATTTCTACGTCAACGTGGATGGGGTTAACCGACTAAAAGGGATAAGTGTCCATATCTATTGAACCAAGCAAGATAGAATCGATTTTGTTTTTGCAGATGATAGGTTTTTATGTGTATATTAATCCACAAGCTGATCCAAGGTTCTATCGTTAACGGTTCAATTTCTACGTCAAAGTGGGTGGGGTTAACCGACTAAAAGGGATAAGTGTCCATATCTATTGTGGGTGGGGTTAACCGACTAAAAGAAAATAACGGCCAATCACCCCAGTATAATAAAAAACATCAAAGAAGAGGACTTGCTAGGTACCAATCTTTTGGAATTCGAGAAAGCAAACAACACCAAAACTCTCGGCATACAGTGGAACGCTCTGACCGACACGTTTTCGTATACAGTGGACTCAATACCCCTCTCGTCCGCTAATACAAAACGACAAATTCTCTCCTCGGTCGGAAAACTGGGCTGGGACGAACCAGTGAAGCCCCTCCGCTTCATTAAATGGACGCAGTTCGCAAAAAATTTACCCAGCATCTCAGATATAAAGATACCTCGATGGGTTGACTATATGCCGAACCAGCATGTTGAACTGCATGGTTTCTGCAATGCGTCAGAAAAGGCATATTGCCCCACTATATATCTGTGAACAACCCACGGTGCCACCACGTCGTCCCACCTTCTGGTCGCTAAAGGCAAGGTTGTCCCTCTTCGCACTACCAGTCTTCCAAGACTAGAACTATGTGCAGCTCTACTCCTTGCCCGACTAATCGCCGTCGTACAATCCCATCTCGAGCTCTCTCTTAAAAATCTTTACATGTGGTCTGACTCGGAAATTGTGTTAGCATGGCTCGAAAAGCCTCCCCACGCTTGGAAAACTTTCGTATCCAATCGAACAGCTGAAATTATGGATCTCGTAGGAAGCGCCTCCTGGAAGCATGTAGGCAGTCGCGACAATCCAGCAGACATGGGCACTAGAGGATGCAAACCCATGGACTTGGCAAATTCTTCGCTGTGGTGGAATGGCCCTGCGTGGCTGACCCAGCCCCCCGAAGCTTGGCCAAACCCATCTACCCGCAGCATCAACCCGCCTGAAATGCGCCGAGTCGAAGCACTCTACTCAGCTGAAGATGACCCCGATGTATTGGATCGATTTTCCTCTTTTCCTCGCGCACTCAGGGTCATGGCATATGCCTTCAGGTTCATTAATAATCTCAAGGACCGAATTCGAGGCATTAAACCCGCTTACACTCCCTCTCTGCCTCATGAAGATCTCCGCAAAACGAAAAATAAACTTGTGACGTTAACACAAACCCGATATTTTCCTCGCGAAAGAGCATGCTTGGAAAATGCAAAACCCATTGATCAAAGAAGCTCTCTACTAACCCTCAACCCATACCTCGATGAAAACGGGCTCCTCAGGGTTCATGGTAGACTAGTTCATTCGACGTTGACTTACAATGAAAAACATCCCGTTATTATCCCAGAAAAATCAAGATTCGCTGTCCTCTATATACAGTACCTCCATGAACTTCGTCTCCATGCCGAAATACGTCTCATGCAGCAATGCCTCAGACAGGATCTCTATATTGCACGACTTAAACCCCTCATAAAGAGATGCATACATCAGTGCAAAACTTGTACCCTCCACAAGCAGCAAATGCGATCGCAAATCGTGGCGGCTTTGCCCCCGGAACGATGCACATATGCTCCGCCTTTCACCACTACCGGTGTCGACTTTGCGGGGCCTTTCCAAATAAAAGCCTCCTTGCTAAGGTCTCACACCATACTGAAAGGCTACGTGGCCGTTTTTGTCTGTTTCGTGACAAAAGCTGTCCACCTTGAGCTGTGCTCGGACCTAACAACAAATGCCTTTCTCGCAGCATTCGCTCGCTTCATCGGACGTCGTGGATATCCTGCCACAATGATGAGTGACAACGGCAAAACGTTTATTGGAGCTAAAAGAGCGACGGAAAAAGAATTCGTTGACTTCATGAAAACTGCATCTCAAGAAGTAATCGCAAAATACTCTCCCCAGGGCATTAATTGGAAATTCATTCCGCCCGGAGCTCCCCACATGGGCGGCTTGTGGGAGTTTGCACTGAAGAGTTTCAAACTGCACTTCAAGCGGACTGCAGGAGCCCACAAGTTCACATTTGAAGAATTTACCACCCTCTTGGTAAGAATTGAAGCCGTATTAAACTCTCGTCCTATCTCACCTTTATCCCAAGATCCCACAGAGTTTACCGCGCTGACCCCCGGCCACTTTCTCCGAGGTAGCCCCCTCCTCGCTATCCCTGAAGTGGATCACGCGGATTTATCACTTATAAACCGATGGGACAGGGTAAAAAGTTTACATCATCAGTTCAGCAAAAGGTGGAAGGAAGACTACCTAAAGGATCTCCAAAAAGGCAGAAGTGGAAAAATCCACAACCCGAACCCAAGGTCGGTGAGTGTGTCTGCATTCACGACGACTCACTTCCCCAGACTGAATGGCACCTTGGACGTATTGAAAAAATACATCCAGGTCCTGACGGCCATATACGTGTTGTTGACGTTCGTACTCAAACCGGCACCCTCACACGACCACTTGTTAAGCTCTGTTTCCTCCCTCAGACTGAAAGCCCACCCTCTCGGGCAACCCCGGAGAATTCGTAGCCACTCTCAAACCACCTCTGTCCACTCTTACCACATCACCGTCACTAATATGTCGTATTTTGCAACATAATGACAGCTGAAATCCCCTGTATCAGTATTTCTCTCCACTAAAATACTTTTACAACTGTAATTACAGATTGCTATGGATCGTGCAAATCAGTCGTCGTCACGAAGACCAGTGCGGTCGGAGATCGTTGCTCCCAACCCCGCCAATGAATCACGCAGCTCTACACTAATAACGGATTACCGACGGTGCCGCATATGCACCCGTCAGCACGCTCTTCGGAACTGCGCCATATTCAAAAAAATGTAACCACCCCAGAGATGGATGCTTGCACGAGCCCATAAGTTTTGCCTGAATTGCTTGGCATTATCTCACATCACCAGCGAGTGCAGCTCGTACGACAGATGCCGGATCTGTGGAGCGCGACATCACTCCCTACTCCATCGGCGGGACGCTACCCCAAGCGCCCAGCGCGCCATCCAGGCACCCCGGCCTGGCAGATCCGCCGTACCGGCACCCCCTGCCGCCACCGAGCAACCCCGTTCTCGCCCGGGAAACAACATTCCCTCAGCAGCGCCCAGCATCGCACGACGCACCATTCGATGCACCGCACAAGGGCTGCAAACCGCCAACGCTAGAGGAAGAGTGTCCCAAATCCTCGTGCGAGATGCATTGCGGACCCTTAAGGAGCTACAGGAGCCTCTAGCCGCTGAACGCGCCTAGGGCGGGGACGATGTTTGAGCGACTGTCGTAGTCGCCAAAAGCCAACCCTTCTATTTAATCGAAATTAGGCTTAAGGAAACCTAAACATGAATTTACCTGAATTTTATATTGAATTTATTTATATATGTACCTTTTACGTATAAGTACGCATTCTGAATTATTTGCACGTACAAATACGTAATATCATATATTACGTACATATTTATTAAATTTAAGAATTTGAAATGTTTGTATCTTACGCTAACGCGCGAGCGTATTTCACCTCTCTGGCAACCCCAACAATGGGTTGACAGATGTGACTATGTACGTACATACATACATTTTTATTATTGTTTTTTGACTTTTTGATATTTTTTTATTAACTCTCTTTTTCTCTTTTAAATTAAATTAAATTTAAAGAAATTGTTAACCCCTCTGGAAAAACAGGACTTTATAATTCCTGTAATATTATAATTAAAGTGAGTGAATTCAATGTTGTTTTATTTACAAACAAACCTCCCATAAATAACCGACTAAAAGGGATAAGTATCCATATCTATTTAACCAAGAAAGATAGACTCGATTTTTTTTTGCAGATTATAGGTTTTTATGTGTATATTAATCCACAAGCTGATCCAAGGTTCTATCGCTAACGGTTAAATTTCTACGTCATACTGGGTTGGGTTAACCGACTAAAAGGGATAAGTATCCACATCTATTGAACCAAGCAAGATAGAATCGATTTTATTTTTGTAGATGGTAGGTCTTTATGTGTATATTAATCCACAAGCTGATACAAGGTTTTACCGTTAACGGTTCAATTTCTAGGTCAAAGTGGATGGGGCTAACCGACTAAAAGGGATAAGTGTCCATATCTATTGAACCAAGCAAGATAGAATCGATTTTTTTTTTGCAGATGATAGGCTTTTATGTGTATATTAATCCACATGCTGATCCAAGGCTCTATCTTTAACGGTTCAATTTCTACGTCAAAGTGGGTGGGGTTAACCGACTAAAAGGGATAAGTATCCATATCTATTGAACCAAGCAAGGTAGAATCGATTTTGTTTTTGAAGATGATAGTTTTTATTTCTATATTAATCAACAAGTTGATCCAAGGTTCTATCGTTAACGGTTCAATTTCTACGTCAAAGTGGATGGGGTTAACCGACTAAAAGGGATAAGTGTCCATATCTATTGAACCAAGCAAGATAGAATCGATTTTTTTTTGCAGATGATAGGCTTTTATGTGTATATTAATCCACAAGCTTATCCAAGGCTCTATCTTTAACGGTTCAATTTCTACGTCAAAGTGGGTGGGGTTAACCGACTAAAAGGGATAAGTATCCATATCTATTGAACCAAGCAAGGTAGAATCGATTTTGTTTTTGAAGGTGATAGTTTTTATTTGTATATTAATCCACAAGCTGATCCAAGGCTCTATCTTTAACTGTTCAATTTCTACGTCAAAGTGGATGGGGTTAACCGACTAAAAGGGATAAGTGTCCATATCTATTGAACCAAGCAAAATAGAATCGATTTTATTTTTGTAGATGGTAGGTCTTTATGTGAATATTAATCCACAAGCTGATCCAAGATTCTATCGCTAACGGTTCAATTTCTACGTCAAAGTGGGTGGGGTTAACCGACTAAAAGGGATAAGTATCCATATCTATTTAACCAAGCAAGATAGACTCGATTTTTTTTTGCAGATTATAGGTTTTTATGTGCACATTAATCCACAAGCTGATCCAAGGTTCTATCGCTAACGGTTAAATTTCTACGTCATACTGGGTTGGGTTAACCGACTAAAAGGGATAAGTATCCATATCTATTGAACCAAGCAAGATAGAATCGATTTTATTTTTGTAGATGGTAGGTCTTTATGTGTATATTAATCCACAAGCTGATACAAGGTTTTATCGTTAACGGTTCAATTTCTAGGTCAAAGTGGATGGGGCTAACCGACTAAAAGGGATAAGTGTCCATATCTATTGAACGAAGCAAGATAGAATCGATTTTTTTTTTTTGCAGATGATAGGCTTTTATGTGTATATTAATCCACAAGCTGATCCAAGGCTCTATCTTTAACGGTTCAATTTCTACGTCAAAGTGGGTGGGGTTAACCGACTAAAAGGGATAAGTATCCATATCTATTGAACCAAGCAAGGTAGAATCGATTTTGTTTTTGAAGATGATAGTTTTTATTTGTATATTAATCCACAAGTTGATCCAAGGTTCTATCGTTAACGGTTCAATTTCTACGTCAAAGTGGATGGGGTTAACCGACTAAAAGGGATAAGTGTCCATATCTATTGAACCAAGCAAAATAGAATCGATTTTTTTTTGCAGATGATAGGTTTTTATGTGTATATTAATCCGCAAGCTGATCCAAGGTTCCATCGCTAACGGTTAAATTTCTACGTCATACTGGGTTGGGTTAACCGACTAAAAGGGATAAGCATCCATATCTATTGAACCAAGCAAAATAGAATCGATTTTGTTTTTGCAGATGATAGGTTTTTATGTGTATATTAATCCGCAAGCTGATCTAAGGTTCTATCGCTAACGGTTAAATTTCTACGTCATACTGGGTTGGGTTAACCGACTAAAAGGGATAAGTGTCCATATCTATTGAACCAAGCAAGATAGAATCGATTTTGTTTTTTATGATTCAATTTCTACGTCATAGTGGGTGGGGTTAACCGACTAAAAGGGATAAGTATGCATATCTATTGAACCAAGCAAGGTAGAATCGAATTTTTTTTTGCTGATGATAGGTTTTTATGTGTATATTAAACCGCAAGCTGATCCAAGGTTCTATCGCTAACGGTTAAATTTCTACGTCATACTGGGTTGGGTTAACCGACTAAAAGGGATAAGCATCCATATCTATTGAACCAAGCAAAATAGAATCGATTTTGTTTTTGCAGATGATAGGTTTTTATGTGTGTATTAATCCGCAAGCTGATCTAAGGTTCTATCGCTAACGGTTAAATTTCTACGTCATACTGGGTTGGGTTAACCGACT
Organism: Eurosta solidaginis; assembly: GCF_040869045.1. Lineage (NCBI taxonomy): Eukaryota > Metazoa > Arthropoda > Insecta > Diptera > Tephritidae > Eurosta > Eurosta solidaginis. The sequence continues at coordinate 125,463,428 of NC_090321.1, forward strand.
AAAAGGGATAAGTGTCCATATCTATTGAACCAAGCAAGATAGAATCGATTTTGTTTTTTATGATTCAATTTCTACGTCATAGTGGGTGGGGTTAACCGACTAAAAGGGATAGGTATGCATATCTATTGAACCAAGCAAGGTAGAATCGATTTTTTTTTTGCTGATGATAGGTTTTTATGTGTATATTAATCCACAAGCTGATCCAAGGTTCTATCGTTAACGGTTCAATTTCTACGTCAAAGTGGGTGGGGTTAACCGACTAAAAGGGATAAGTATCCATATCTATTGAACCAAGCAAAATAGAATCGATTTTGTTTTTGCAGATGATAGGTTTTTATGTGTATATTAATCCGCAAGCTGACCCAAGGTTCTATCGTTAACGGTTCAATTTCTACGTCAAAGTGGGTGGGGTTAACCGACTAAAAGGGATAAGTATCCATATCTATTGAACCAAGCAAGATAGAATCGATTTTTTTTTTGCAGATTATAGGTTTTTATGTGTATATTAATCCACAAGCTGATCCAAGGTTCTATCGCTAACGGTTAAATTTCTACGTCACGCTGGGTTGGGTTAACCGACTAAAAGGGATAAGTGTCCATATCTATTGAACCAAGCAAAATAGAATCGATTTTATTTTTGTAGATGGTAGGTCTTTATGTGAATATTAATCCACAAGCTGATCCAAGATTCTATCGCTAACGGTTCAATTTCCACGTCAAAGTGGGTGGGGTTAACCGACTAAAAGGGATAAGTATCCATATCTATTTAACCAAGCAAGATAGACTCGATTTTTTTTTTGCAGATTATAGGTTTTTATGTGTATATTAATCCACAAGCTGATCCAAGGTTCTATCGCTAACGGTTAAATTTCTACGTCATACTGGGTTAGGTTAACCGACTAAAAGGGATAAGTATCCATATCTATTGAACCAAGCAAGATAGAATCGATTTTATTTTTGTAGATGGTAGGTCTTTATGTGTATATTAATCCACAAGCTGATACAAGGTTTTATCGTTAACGGTTCAATTTCTAGGTCAAAGTGGATGGGGCTAACCGACTAAAAGGGATAAGTGTCCATATCTATTGAACCAAGCAAGATAGAATCGATTTTTTTTTTGCAGATGATAGGCTTTTATGTGTATATTAATCCACAAGCTGATCCAAGGCTCTATCTTTAACGGTTCAATTTCTACGTCAAAGTGGGTGGGGTTAACCGACTAAAAGGGATAAGTATCCATATCTATTGAACCAAGCAAGGTAGAATCGATTTTGTTTTTGAAGATGATAGTTTTTATTTGTATATTAATCCACAAGTTGATCCAAGTTTCTATCGCTAACGGTTAAATTTCTACGTCATACTGGGTTGGGTTAACCGACTAAAAGGGATAAGTATCCATATCTATTGAACCAAGCAAGATAGAATCGATTTTATTTTTGTAGATGGTAGGTCTTTATGTGTATATTAATCCACAAGCTGATACAAGGTTTTATCGTTAACGGTTCAATTTCTAGGTCAAAGTGGATGGGGCTAACCGACTAAAAGGGATAAGTGTCCATATCTATTGAACCAAGCAAAATAGAATCGATTTTATTTTTGTAGATGGTAGGTCTTTATGTGAATATTAATCCACAAGCTGATCCAAGGCTCTATCTTTAACGGTTCAATTTCTGCGTCAAAGTGGGTGGGGTTAACCGACTAAAATGGATAAGTATCCATATCTATTGAACCAAGCAAGGTAGAATCGATTTTTTTTTGAAGATGATAGTTTTTATTTGTATATTAATCCACAAGTTGATCCAAGGTTCTATCGGTAACGGTTCAATTTCTACGTCAAAGTGGATTGGGTTAACCGACTAAAAGGGATAAGTGTCCATATCTATTGAACCAAGCAAGATAGAATCGATTTTTTTTTGCAGATGATAGGCTTTTATGTGTATATTAATCCACAAGCTTATCCAAGGCTCTATCTTTAACGGTTCAATTTCTACGTCAAAGTGGGTGGGGTTAACCGACTAAAAGGGATAAGTATCCATATCTATTGAACCAAGTAAGGTAGAATCGATTTTTTTTTGAAGATGATAGTTTTTATTTGTATATTAATCCACAAGCTGATCCAAGGCTCTATCTTTAACTGTTCAATTTCTACGTCAAAGTGGATGGGGTTAACCGACTAAAAGGGATAAGTATCCATATCTATTGAACCAAGTAAAGTAGAATCGATTTTGTTTTTGAAGATGATGGTTTTTATGTGTCTATTAATCCACAAGCTGATCCAAGGTTCTATCGTTAACGGTTCAATTTCTACGTCAAAGTGGGTGGGGTTAACCGACTAAAAGGGATAAGTATCCATATCTATTGAACCAAGCAAGATAGAATCGATTTTGTTTTTGCAGATGATAGGTTTTTATATGTATATTAATACACAAGTTGATCCAAGGTTCTATCGCTAACGATTCAATTTCTACGTCATGCTGGGTTGGGTTAAGCGACTAAAAGGGATAAGTGTCCATATCTATTGAACCAAGCAAAATAGAATCGATTTTATTTTTTTATTTTTGTAGATGGTAGGTCTTTATGTGTATATTAATCTACAAGCTGATCCAAGGTTCTATCGCTAACGATTCAATTTCTACGTCATGCTGGGTTGGGTTAACCGACTAAAAGGGACAAGTGTCCATATCTATTGAACCAAGCAAAATAGAATCGATTTTATTTTTGTAGATGGTAGGTCTTTATGTGTATATTAATCCACAAGCTGATACAAGGTTTTATCGTTAACGGTTCAATTTCTAGGTCAAAGTGGATGGGGCTAACCGACTAAAAGGGATAAGTGTCCATATCTATTGAACCAAGCATGATAGAATCGATTTTTTTTTTGCAGATGATAGGCTTTTATGTGTATATTAATCCACAAGCTGATCCAAGGCTCTATCTTTAACGGTTCAATTTCTATGTCAAAGTGGGTGGGGTTAACCGACTAAAAGGGATAAGTATCCATATCTATTGAACCAAGCAAGGTAGAATCGATTTTGTTTTTGAAGATGATAGTTTTTATTTGTATATTAATCCAGAAGTTGATCCAAGGTTCTATCGTTAACCGTTCAATTTCTACGTCAAAGTGGATGGGGTTAACCGACTAAAAGGGATAAGTGTCCATATCTATTGAACCAAGCAAAATAGAATCGATTTTATTTTTGTAGATGGTAGGTCTTTATGTGAATATTAATCCACAAGCTGATCCAAGATTCTATCGCTAACGGTTCAATTTCTACGTCAAAGTGGGTGGGGTTAACCGACTAAAAGGGATAAGTATCCATATCTATTTAACCAAGCAAGATAGACTCGATTTTTTTTTGCAGATTATAGGTTTTTATGTGCATATTAATCCACAAGCTGATCCAAGGTTCTATCGCTAACGGTTAAATTTCTACGTCATACTGGGTTGGGTTAACCGACTAAAAGGGATAAGTATCCATATCTATTGAACCAAGCAAGATAGAATCGATTTTATTTTTGTAGATGGTAGGTCTTTATGTGTATATTAATCCACAAGCTGATACAAGGTTTTATCGTTAACGGTTCAATTTCTAGGTCAAAGTGGATGGGGCTAACCGACTAAAAGGGATAAGTGTCCATATCTATTGAACGAAGCAAGATAGAATCGATTTTTTTTTTTTGCAGATGATAGGCTTTTATGTGTATATTAATCCACAAGCTGATCCAAGGCTCTATCTTTAACGGTTCAATTTCTACGTCAAAGTGGGTGGGGTTAACCGACTAAAAGGGATAAGTATCCATATCTATTGAACCAAGCAAGGTAGAATCGATTTTGTTTTTGAAGATGATAGTTTTTATTTGTATATTAATCCACAAGTTGATCCAAGGTTCTATCGTTAACGGTTCAATTTCTACGTCAAAGTGGATGGGGTTAACCGACTAAAAGGGATAAGTGTCCATATCTATTGAACCAAGCAAAATAGAATCGATTTTTTTTTGCAGATGATAGGTTTTTATGTGTATATTAATCCGCAAGCTGATCCAAGGTTCCATCGCTAACGGTTAAATTTCTACGTCATACTGGGTTGGGTTAACCGACTAAAAGGGATAAGCATCCATATCTATTGAACCAAGCAAAATAGAATCGATTTTGTTTTTGCAGATGATAGGTTTTTATGTGTATATTAATCCGCAAGCTGATCTAAGGTTCTATCGCTAACGGTTAAATTTCTACGTCATACTGGGTTGGGTTAACCGACTAAAAGGGATAAGTGTCCATATCTATTGAACCAAGCAAGATAGAATCGATTTTGTTTTTTATGATTCAATTTCTACGTCATAGTGGGTGGGGTTAACCGACTAAAAGGGATAAGTATGCATATCTATTGAACCAAGCAAGGTAGAATCGAATTTTTTTTTGCTGATGATAGGTTTTTATGTGTATATTAAACCGCAAGCTGATCCAAGGTTCTATCGCTAACGGTTAAATTTCTACGTCATACTGGGTTGGGTTAACCGACTAAAAGGGATAAGCATCCATATCTATTGAACCAAGCAAAATAGAATCGATTTTGTTTTTGCAGATGATAGGTTTTTATGTGTGTATTAATCCGCAAGCTGATCTAAGGTTCTATCGCTAACGGTTAAATTTCTACGTCATACTGGGTTGGGTTAACCGACTAAAAGGGATAAGTGTCCATATCTATTGAACCAAGCAAGATAGAATCGATTTTGTTTTTTATGATTCAATTTCTACGTCATAGTGGGTGGGGTTAACCGACTAAAAGGGATAGGTATGCATATCTATTGAACCAAGCAAGGTAGAATCGATTTTTTTTTTGCTGATGATAGGTTTTTATGTGTATATTAATCCACAAGCTGATCCAAGGTTCTATCGTTAACGGTTCAATTTCTACGTCAAAGTGGGTGGGGTTAACCGACTAAAAGGGATAAGTATCCATATCTATTGAACCAAGCAAAATAGAATCGATTTTGTTTTTGCAGATGATAGGTTTTTATGTGTATATTAATCCGCAAGCTGACCCAAGGTTCTATCGTTAACGGTTCAATTTCTACGTCAAAGTGGGTGGGGTTAACCGACTAAAAGGGATAAGTATCCATATCTATTGAACCAAGCAAGATAGAATCGATTTTGTTTTTGCAGATGATAGGTTTTTATGTGTATATTAATACACAAGCTGATCCAAGGTTCTATCGCTAACGATTCAATTTCTACGTCACGCTGGGTTGGGTTAACCGACTAAAAGGGATAAGTGTCCATATCTATTGAACCAAGCAAAATAGAATCGATTTTATTTTTGTAGATGGTAAGTCTTTATGTGAATATTAATCCACAAGCTGATCCAAGATTCTATCGCTAACGGTTCAATTTCCACGTCAAAGTGGGTGGGGTTAACCGACTAAAAGGGATAAGTATCCATATCTATTTAACCAAGCAAGATAGACTCGATTTTTTTTTTTGCAGATTATAGGTTTTTATGTGTATATTAATCCACAAGCTGATCCAAGGTTCTATCGCTAACGGTTAAATTTCTACGTCATACTGGGTTAGGTTAACCGACTAAAAGGGATAAGTATCCATATCTATTGAACCAAGCAAGATAGAATCGATTTTATTTTTGTAGATGGTAGGTCTTTATGTGTATATTAATCCACAAGCTGATACAAGGTTTTATCGTTAACGGTTCAATTTCTAGGTCAAAGTGGATGGGGCTAACCGACTAAAAGGGATAAGTGTCCATATCTATTGAACCAAGCAAGATAGAATCGATTTTTTTTTTGCAGATGATAGGCTTTTATGTGTATATTAATCCACAAGCTGATCCAAGGCTCTATCTTTAACGGTTCAATTTCTACGTCAAAGTGGGTGGGGTTAACCGACTAAAAGGGATAAGTATCCATATCTATTGAACCAAGCAAGGTAGAATCGATTTTGTTTTTGAAGATGATAGTTTTTATTTGTATATTAATCCACAAGTTGATCCAAGTTTCTATCGCTAACGGTTAAATTTCTACGTCATACTGGGTTGGGTTAACCGACTAAAAGGGATAAGTATCCATATCTATTGAACCAAGCAAGATAGAATCGATTTTATTTTTGTAGATGGTAGGTCTTTATGTGTATATTAATCCACAAGCTGATACAAGGTTTTATCGTTAACGGTTCAATTTCTAGGTCAAAGTGGATGGGGCTAACCGACTAAAAGGGATAAGTGTCCATATCTATTGAACCAAGCAAAATAGAATCGATTTTATTTTTGTAGATGGTAGGTCTTTATGTGAATATTAATCCACAAGCTGATCCAAGGCTCTATCTTTAACGGTTCAATTTCTGCGTCAAAGTGGGTGGGGTTAACCGACTAAAATGGATAAGTATCCATATCTATTGAACCAAGCAAGGTAGAATCGATTTTTTTTTGAAGATGGTAGTTTTTATTTGTATATTAATCCACAAGTTGATCCAAGGTTCTATCGGTAACGGTTCAATTTCTACGTCAAAGTGGATTGGGTTAACCGACTAAAAGGGATAAGTGTCCATATCTATTGAACCAAGCAAGATAGAATCGATTTTTTTTTGCAGATGATAGGCTTTTATGTGTATATTAATCCACAAGCTTATCCAAGGCTCTATCTTTAACGGTTCAATTTCTACGTCAAAGTGGGTGGGGTTAACCGACTAAAAGGGATAAGTATCCATATCTATTGAACCAAGTAAGGTAGAATCGATTTTTTTTGAAGATGATAGTTTTTATTTGTATATTAATCCACAAGCTGATCCAAGGCTCTATCTTTAACTGTTCAATTTCTACGTCAAAGTGGATGGGGTTAACCGACTAAAAGGGATAAGTATCCATATCTATTGAACCAAGTAAAGTAGAATCGATTTTGTTTTTGAAGATGATGGTTTTTATGTGTCTATTAATCCACAAGCTGATCCAAGGTTCTATCGTTAACGGTTCAATTTCTACGTCAAAGTGGGTGGGGTTAACCGACTAAAAGGGATAAGTATCCATATCTATTGAACCAAGCAAGATAGAATCGATTTTGTTTTTGCAGATGATAGGTTTTTATATGTATATTAATACACAAGTTGATCCAAGGTTCTATCGCTAACGATTCAATTTCTACGTCATGCTGGGTTGGGTTAAGCGACTAAAAGGGATAAGTGTCCATATCTATTGAACCAAGCAAAATAGAATCGATTTTATTTTTTTATTTTTGTAGATGGTAGGTCTTTATGTGTATATTAATCTACAAGCTGATCCAAGGTTCTATCGCTAACGATTCAATTTCTACGTCATGCTGGGTTGGGTTAACCGACTAAAAGGGACAAGTGTCCATATCTATTGAACCAAGCAAAATAGAATCGATTTTATTTTTGTAGATGGTAGGTCTTTATGTGTATATTAATCCACAAGCTGATACAAGGTTTTATCGTTAACGGTTCAATTTCTAGGTCAAAGTGGATGGGGCTAACCGACTAAAAGGGATAAGTGTCCATATCTATTGAACCAAGCATGATAGAATCGATTTTTTTTTTGCAGATGATAGGCTTTTATGTGTATATTAATCCACAAGCTGATCCAAGGCTCTATCTTTAACGGTTCAATTTCTATGTCAAAGTGGGTGGGGTTAACCGACTAAAAGGGATAAGTATCCATATCTATTGAACCAAGCAAGGTAGAATCGATTTTGTTTTTGAAGATGATAGTTTTTATTTGTATATTAATCCAGAAGTTGATCCAAGGTTCTATCGTTAACCGTTCAATTTCTACGTCAAAGTGGATGGGGTTAACCGACTAAAAGGGATAAGTGTCCATATCTATTGAACCAAGCAAAATAGAATCGATTTTTTTTTGCAGATGATAGGTTTATATGTGTATATTAATCCGCAAGCTGATCCAAGGATCTATCGCTAACGGTTAAATTTCTACGTCATACTGGGTTGGGTTAACCGACTAAAAGGGATAAGCATCCATATCTATTGAACCAAGCAAAATAGAATCGATTTTGTTTTTGCAGATGATAGGTTTTTATGTGTATATTAATCCGCAAGCTGATCTAAGGTTCTATCGCTAACGGTTAAATTTCTACGTCATACTGGGTTGGGTTAACCGACTAAAAGGGATAAGTGTCCATATCTATTGAACCAAGCAAGATAGAATCGATTTTGTTTTTTATGATTCAATTTCTACATCATAGTGGGTGGGGTTAACCGACTAAAAGGGATAAGTATGCATATCTATTGAACCAAGCAAGATAGAATCGATTTTTTTTGCAGATGATAGGTTTTTATGTGTATATTAATACACAAGCTGATCCAAGGTTCTATCGCTAACGATTCAATTTCTACGTCATGCTGGGTTGGGTTAACCGACTAAAAGGGATAAGTGTCCATATCTATTGAACCAAGCAAAATAGAATCGATTTTATTTTTGTAGATGGTAGGTCTTTATGTGAATATTAATCCACAAGCTGATCCAAGATTCTATCGCTAACGGTTCAATTTCCACGTCAAAGTGGGTGGGGTTAACCGACTAAAAGGGATAAGTATCCATATCTATTTAACCAAGCAAGATAGACTCGATTTTTTTTTTGCAGATTATAGGTTTTTATGTGTATATTAATCCACAAGCTGATCCAAGGTTCTATCGCTAACGGTTAAATTTCTACGTCATACTGGGTTGGGTTAACCGACTAAAAGGGATAAGTATCCATATCTATTGAACCAAGCAAGATAGAATCGATTTTATTTTTGTAGATGGTAGGTCTTTATGTGTATATTAATCCACAAGCTGATACAAGGTTTTGTCGTTAACGGTTCAATTTCTAGGTCAAAGTGGATGGGGCTAACCGACTAAAAGGGATAAGTGTCCATATCTATTGAACCAAGCAAGATAGAATCGATTTTTTTCTTGCAGATGATAGGTTTTTATGTGTATATTAATCCGCAAGCTGACCCAAGGTTCTGTCGTTAACGGTTCAATTTCTACGTCAAAGTGGGTGGGGTTAACCGACTAAAAGGGATAAGTATCCATATCTATTGAACCAAGCAAGATAGAATCGATTTTGTTTTTGCAGATGATAGGTTTTTATGTGTATATTAATACACAAGCTGATCCAAGGTTCTATCGCTAACGATTCAATTTCTACGTCATGCTGGGTTGGGTTAACCGAATAAAAGGGATAAGTGTCCATATCTATTGAACCAAGCAAAATAGAATCGATTTTATTTTTGTAGATGGTAGGTCTTTATGTGAATATTAATCCACAAGCTGATCCAAGATTCTATCGCTAACGGTTCAATTTCCACGTCAAAGTGGGTGGGGTTAACCGACTAAAAGGGATAAGTATCCACATCTATTTAACCAAGCAAGATAGACTCGATTTTTTTTTTGCAGATTATAGGTTTTTATGTGTATATTAATCCACAAGCTGATCCAAGGTTCTATCGCTAACGGTTAAATTTCTACGTCATACTGGGTTGGGTTAACCGACTAAAAGGGATAAGTATCCATATCTATTGAACCAAGCAAGATAGAATCGATTTTATTTTTGCAGATGATAGGCTTTTATGTGTATATTAATCCACAAGCTGATCCAAGGCTCTATCTTTAACGGTTCAATTTCTACGTCAAAGTGGGTGGGGTTAACCGACTAAAATGGATAAGTATCCATATCTATTGAACCAAGCAAGGTAGAATCGATTTTGTTTTTGAAGATGATAGTTTTTATTTGTATATTAATCCACAAGTTGATCCAAGGTTCTATCGGTAACGGTTCAATTTCTACGTCAAAGTGGATTGGGTTAACCGACTAAAAGGGATAAGTGTCCATATCTATTGAAACAAGCAAGATAGAATCGATTTTTTTTTGCAGATGATAGGCTTTTATGTGTATATTAATCCACAAGCTTATCCAAGGCTCTATCTTTAACGGTTCAATTTCTACGTCAAAGTGGGTGGGGTTAACCGACTAAAAGGGATAAGTATCCATATCTATTGAACCAAGTAAGGTAGAATCGATTTTTTTTTGAAGATGATAGTTTTTATTTGTACATTAATCCACAAGCCTATCCAAGGCTCTATCTTTAACTGTTCAATTTCTACGTCAAAGTGGATGGGGTTAACCGACTAAAAGGGATAAGTATCCATATCTATTGAACCAAGTAAAGTAGAATCGATTTTGTTTTTGAAGATGATGGTTTTTATGTGTCTATTAATCCACAAGCTGATCCAAGGTTCTATCGTTAACGGTTCAATTTCTACGTCAAAGTGGGTGGGGTTAACCGACTAAAAGGGATAAGTATCCATATCTATTGAACCAAGCAAGATAGAATCGATTTTGTTTTTGCAGATGATAGGTTTTTATATGTATATTAATACACAAGCTGATCCAAGGTTCTATCGCTAACGATTCAATTTCTACGTCATGCTGGGTTGGGTTAAGCGACTAAAAGGGATAAGTGTCCATATCTATTGAACCAAGCAAAATAGAATCGATTTTATTTTTGTAGATGGTAGGTCTTTATGTGTATATTAATCCACAAGCTGATCCAAGGTTCTATCGCTAACGATTCAATTTCTACGTCATGCTGGGTTGGGTTAACCGACTAAAAGGGATAAGTGTCCATATCTATTGAACCAAGCAAAATAGAATCGCTTTTATTTTTGTAGATGGTAGGTCTTTATGTGTATATTAATCCACAAGCTGATACAAGGTTTTATCGTTAACGGTTCAATTTCTAGGTCAAAGTGGATGGGGCTAACCGACTAAAAGGGATAAGTGTCCATATCTATTGAACCAAGCAAGATAGAATCGATTTTTTTTTTGCAGATGATAGGCTTTTATGTGTATATTAATCCACAAGCTGATCCAAGGCTCTATCTTTAACGGTTCAATTTCTATGTCAAAGTGGGTGGGGTTAACCGATTAAAAGGGATAAGTATCCATATCTATTGAACCAAGCAAGGTAGAATCGATTTTGTTTTTGAAGATGATAGTTTTTATTTGTATATTAATCCAGAAGTTGATCCAAGGTTCTATCGTTAACGGTTCAATTTCTACGTCAAAGTGGATGGGGTTAACCGACTAAAAGGGTTAAGTGTCCATATCTATTGAACCAAGCAAAATAGAATCGATTTTTTTTTGCATATGATAGGTTTTTATGTGTATATTAATCCGCAAGCTGATCCAAGGTTCTATCGCTAACGGTTAAATTTCTACGTCATACTGGGTTGGGTTAACCGACTAAAAGGGATAAGCATCCATATCTATTGAACCAAGCAAAATAGAATCGATTTTGTTTTTGCAGATGATAGGTTTTTATGTGTATATTAATCCGCAAGCTGATCTAAGGTTCTATCGCTAACGGTTAAATTTCTACGTCATACTGGGTTGGGTTAACCGACTAAAAGGGATAAGTGTCCATATCTATTGAACCAAGCAAGATAGAATCGATTTTGTTTTTTATGATTCAATTTCTACTTCATAGTGGGTGGGGTTAACCGACTAAAAGGGATAAGTATGCATATCTATTGAACCAAGCAAGATAGAATCGATTTTTTTTTGCAGATGATAGGTTTTTATGTGTATATTAATACACAAGCTGATCCAAGGTTCTATCGCTAACGATTCAATTTCTACGTCATGCTGGGTTGGGTTAACCGACTAAAAGGGATAAGTGTCCATATCTATTGAACCAAGCAAAATATAATCGATTTTATTTTTGTAGATGGTAGGTCTTTATGTGAATATTAATCCACAAGCTGATCCAAGATTCTATCGCTAACGGTTCAATTTCCACGTCAAAGTGGGTGGGGTTAACCGACTAAAAGGGATAAGTGTCCATATCTATTGAACCAAGCAAAATAGAATCGATTTTTTTTTTTGCAGATGATAGGTTTTTATGTGTATATTAATCCGCAAGCTGATCCAAGGTTCTATCGCTAACGGTTAAATTTCTACGTCATACTGGGTTGGGTTAACCGACTAAAAGGGATAAGCATCCATATCTATTGAACCAAGCAAAATAGAATCGATTTTGTTTTTGCAGATGATAGGTTTTTATGTGTATATTAATCCGCAAGCTGATCCAAGGTTCTATCGCTAACGGTTAAATTTCTACGTCATACTGGGTTGGGTTAACCGACTAAAAGGGATAAGCATCCATATCTATTGAACCAAGCAAAATAGAATCGATTTTATTTTTGTAGATGGTAGGTCTTTATGTGTATATTAATCCACAAGCTGATACAAGGTTTTATCGTTAACGGTTCAATTTCTAGGTCAAAGTGGATGGGGCTAACCGACTAAAAGGGATAAGTGTCCATATCTATTGAACAAAGCAAGATAGAATCGATTTTTTTCTTGCAGATGATAGGTTTTTATGTGTATATTAATCCGCAAGCTGACCCAAGATTCTATCGTTAACGGTTCAATTTCTACGTCAAAGTGGGTGGGGTTAACCGACTAAAAGGGATAAGTATCCATATCTATTGAACCAAGCAAGATAGAATCGATTTTGTTTTTGCAGATGATAGGTTTTTATGTGTATATTAATACACAAGCTGATCCAAGGTTCTATCGCTAACGATTCAATTTCTACGTCATGCTGGGTTGGGTTAACCGAATAAAAGGGATAAGTGTCCATATCTATTGAACCAAGCAAAATATAATCGATTTTATTTTTGTAGATGGTAGGTCTTTATGTGAATATTAATCCACAAGCTGATCCAAGATTCTATCGCTAACGGTTCAATTTCCACGTCAAAGTGGGTGGGGTTAACCGACTAAAAGGGATAAGTGTCCATATCTATTGAACCAAGCAAGATAGAATCGATTTTATTTTTGCAGATGATAGGCTTTTATGTGTATATTAATCCACAAGCTGATCCAAGGCTCTATCTTTAACGGTTCAATTTCTACGTCAAAGTGGGTGGGCTTAACCGACTAAAAGGGATAAGTATCCATATCTATTGAACCAAGCAAGGTAGAATCGATTTTGTTTTTGAAGATGATAGTTTTTATTTGTATATTAATCCACAAGTTGATCCAAGGTTCTATCTTTAACGGTTCAATTTCTACGTCAAAGTGGGTGGGGTTAACCGACTAAAAGGGATAAGTGTCCATATCTATTGAACCAAGCAAGATAGAATCGATTTTATTTTTGCAGATGATAGGCTTTTATGTGTATATTAATCCACAAGCTGATCCAAAGCTCTATCTTTAACGGTTCAATTTCTACGTCAAAGTGGGTGGGGTTAACCGACTAAAAGGGATAAGTGTCCATATCTATTGAACCAAGCAAGATAGAATCGATTTTTTTTTGCATATGATAGGTTTTTATGTGTATATTAATCCGCAAGCTGATCCAAGGTTCTATCGCTAACGGTTAAATTTCTACGTCATACTGGGTTGGGTTAACCGACTAAAAGGGATAAGCATCCATATCTATTGAACCAAGCAAAATAGAATCGATTTTGTTTTTGCAGATGATAGGTTTTTATGTGTATATTAATCCGCAAGCTGATCTAAGGTTCTATCGCTAACGGTTAAATTTCTACGTCATACTGGGTTGGGTTAACCGACTAAAAGGGATAAGTGTCCATATCTATTGAACCAAGCAAGATAGAATCGATTTTGTTTTTTATGATTCAATTTCTACTTCATAGTGGGTGGGGTTAACCGACTAAAAGGGATAAGTATGCATATCTATTGAACCAAGCAAGATAGAATCGATTTTTTTTTGCAGATGATAGGTTTTTATGTGTATATTAATACACAAGCTGATCCAAGGTTCTATCGCTAACGATTCAATTTCTACGTCATGCTGGGTTGGGTTAACCGACTAAAAGGGATAAGTGTCCATATCTATTGAACCAAGCAAAATATAATCGATTTTATTTTTGTAGATGGTAGGTCTTTATGTGAATATTAATCCACAAGCTGATCCAAGATTCTATCGCTAACGGTTCAATTTCCACGTCAAAGTGGGTGGGGTTAACCGACTAAAAGGGATAAGTGTCCATATCTATTGAACCAAGCAAAATAGAATCGATTTTTTTTTTTGCAGATGATAGGTTTTTATGTGTATATTAATCCGCAAGCTGATCCAAGGTTCTATCGCTAACGGTTAAATTTCTACGTCATACTGGGTTGGGTTAACCGACTAAAAGGGATAAGCATCCATATCTATTGAACCAAGCAAAATAGAATCGATTTTGTTTTTGCAGATGATAGGTTTTTATGTGTATATTAATCCGCAAGCTGATCCAAGGTTCTATCGCTAACGGTTAAATTTCTACGTCATACTGGGTTGGGTTAACCGACTAAAAGGGATAAGCATCCATATCTATTGAACCAAGCAAAATAGAATCGATTTTATTTTTGTAGATGGTAGGTCTTTATGTGTATATTAATCCACAAGCTGATACAAGGTTTTATCGTTAACGGTTCAATTTCTAGGTCAAAGTGGATGGGGCTAACCGACTAAAAGGGATAAGTGTCCATATCTATTGAACAAAGCAAGATAGAATCGATTTTTTTCTTGCAGATGATAGGTTTTTATGTGTATATTAATCCGCAAGCTGACCCAAGATTCTATCGTTAACGGTTCAATTTCTACGTCAAAGTGGGTGGGGTTAACCGACTAAAAGGGATAAGTATCCATATCTATTGAACCAAGCAAGATAGAATCGATTTTGTTTTTGCAGATGATAGGTTTTTATGTGTATATTAATACACAAGCTGATCCAAGGTTCTATCGCTAACGATTCAATTTCTACGTCATGCTGGGTTGGGTTAACCGAATAAAAGGGATAAGTGTCCATATCTATTGAACCAAGCAAAATATAATCGATTTTATTTTTGTAGATGGTAGGTCTTTATGTGAATATTAATCCACAAGCTGATCCAAGATTCTATCGCTAACGGTTCAATTTCCACGTCAAAGTGGGTGGGGTTAACCGACTAAAAGGGATAAGTGTCCATATCTATTGAACCAAGCAAGATAGAATCGATTTTATTTTTGCAGATGATAGGCTTTTATGTGTATATTAATCCACAAGCTGATCCAAGGCTCTATCTTTAACGGTTCAATTTCTACGTCAAAGTGGGTGGGCTTAACCGACTAAAAGGGATAAGTATCCATATCTATTGAACCAAGCAAGGTAGAATCGATTTTGTTTTTGAAGATGATAGTTTTTATTTGTATATTAATCCACAAGTTGATCCAAGGTTCTATCTTTAACGGTTCAATTTCTACGTCAAAGTGGGTGGGGTTAACCGACTAAAAGGGATAAGTGTCCATATCTATTGAACCAAGCAAGATAGAATCGATTTTATTTTTGCAGATGATAGGCTTTTATGTGTATATTAATCCACAAGCTGATCCAAAGCTCTATCTTTAACGGTTCAATTTCTACGTCAAAGTGGGTGGGGTTAACCGACTAAAAGGGATAAGTGTCCATATCTATTGAACCAAGCAAGATAGAATCGATTTTATTTTTGCAGATGATAGGCTTTTATGTGTATATTAATCCACAAGCTGATCCAAGGCTCTATCTTTAACGGTTCAATTTCTACGTCAAAGTGGGTGGGGTTAACCGACTAAAAGGGATAAGTATCCATATCTATTGAACCAAGCAAGGTAGAATCGATTTTGTTTTTGAAGATGATAGTTTTTATTTGTATATTAATCCACAAGCTGATCCAAGGCTCTATCTTTAACGGTTCAATTTCTACGTCAAAGTGGGTGGGGTTAACCGACTAAAAGGGATAAGTGTCCATATCTATTGAACCAAGCAAGATAGAATCGATTTTATTTTTGCAGATGATAGGCTTTTATGTGTATATTAATCCACAAGCTGATCCAAGGCTCTATCTTTAACGGTTCAATTTCTACGTCAAAGTGGGTGGGCTTAACCGACTAAAAGGGATAAGTATCCATATCTATTGAACCAAGCAAGGTAGAATCGATTTTGTTTTTGAAGATGATAGTTTTTATTTATATATTAATCCACAAGTTGATCCAAGGTTCTATCTTTAACGGTTCAATTTCTACGTCAAAGTGGGTGGGGTTAACCGACTAAAAGGGATAAGTGTCCATATCTATTGAACCAAGCAAGATAGAATCGATTTTATTTTTGCAGATGATAGGCTTTTATGTGTATATTAATCCACAAGCTGATCCAAGGCTCTATCTTTAACGGTTCAATTTCTACGTCAAAGTGGGTGGGGTTAACCGACTAAAAGGGATAAGTATCCATATCTATTGAACCAAGCAAGGTAGAATCGATTTTGTTTTTGAAGATGATAGTTTTTATTTGTATATTAATCCACAAGCTGATCCAAGGCTCTATCTTTAACGGTTCAATTTCTACGTCAAAGTGGGTGGGGTTAACCGACTAAAAGGGATAAGTGTCCATATCTATTGAACCAAGCAAGATAGAATCGATTTTATTTGTGCAGATGATAGGCTTTTATGTGTATATTAATCCACAAGCTGATCCAAGGCTCTATCTTTAACGGTTCAATTTCTACGTCAAAGTGGGTGGGGTTAACCGACTAAAAGGGATAAGTGTCCATATCTATTGAACCAAGCAAGATAGAATCGATTTTATTTTTGCAGATGATAGGCTTTTATGTGTATATTAATCCACAAGCTGATCCAAGGCTCTATCTTTAACGGTTCAATTTCTACGTCAAAGTGGGTGGGGTTAACCGACTAAAAGGGATAAGTATCCATATCTATTGAACCAAGCAAGGTAGAATCGATTTTGTTTTTGAAGATGATAGTTTTTATTTGTATATTAATCCACAAGCTGATCCAAGGCTCTATCTTTAACGGTTCAATTTCTACGTCAAAGTGGGTGGGGTTAACCGACTAAAAGGGATAAGTGTCCATATCTATTGAACCAAGCAAGATAGAATCGATTTTATTTTTGCAGATGATAGGCTTTTATGTGTATATTAATCCACAAGCTGATCCAAGGCTCTATCTTTAACGGTTCAATTTCTACGTCAAAGTGGGTGGGGTTAACCGACTAAAAGGGATAAGTGTCCATATCTATTGAACCAAGCAAGATAGAATCGATTTTATTTTTGCAGATGATAGGCTTTTATGTGTATATTAATCCACAAGTTGATCCAAGGCTCTATCTTTAACGGTTCAATTTCTACGTCAAAGTGGGTGGGGTTAACCGACTAAAAGGGATAAGTATCCATATCTATTGAACCAAGCAAGATAGAATCGATTTTATTTTTGCAGATGATAGGCTTTTATGTGTATATTAATCCACAAGCTGATCCAAGGCTCTATCTTTAACGGTTCAATTTCTACGTCATACTGGGTTGGGTTAACCGACTAAAAGGGATAAGTATCCATATCTATTGAACCAAGCAAGATAGAATCGATTTTATTTTTGCAGATGATAGGCTTTTATGTGTATATTAATCCACAAGCTTATCCAAGGCTCTATCTTTAACGGTTCAATTTCTACGTCAAAGTGGGTGGGGTTAACCGACTAAAAGGGATAAGTATCCATATCTATTGAACCAAGTAAGGTAGAATCGATTTTTTTTTGAAGATGATAGTTTTTATTTGTATATTAATCCACAAGCTGATCCAAGGCTCTATCTTTAACTGTTCAATTTCTACGTCAAAGTGGATGGGGTTAACCGACTAAAAGGGATAAGTATCCATATCTATTGAACCAAGCAAGATAGAATCGATTTTGTTTTTGCAGATGATAGGTTTTTATATGTATATTAATGCGCAAGCTGATCCAAGGTTCTATCGCTAACGATTCAATTTCTACGTCATGCTGGGTTGGGTTAAGCGACTAAAAGGGATAAGTGTCCATATCTATTGAACCAAGCAAAATAGAATCGATTTTATTTTTGTAGATGGTAGGTCTTTATGTGTATATTAATCCACAAGCTGATCCAAGGTTCTATCGCTAACGATTCAATTTCTACGTCATGCTGGGTTGGGTTAACCGACTAAAAGGGATAAGTGTCCATATCTATTGAACCAAGCAAAATAGAATCGATTTTATTTTTGTAGATGGTAGGTCTTTATGTGTATATTAATCCACAAGCTGGTACAAGGTTTTATCGTTAACGGTTCAATTTCTAGGTCAAAGTGGATGGGGCTAACCGACTAAAAGGGATAAGTGTCCATATCTATTGAACCAAGCAAGATAGAATCGATTTTTTTTTTGCAGATGATAGGCTTTTATGTGTATATTAATCCACAAGCTGATCCAAGGCTCTATCTTTAACGTTTCAATTTCTACGTCAAAGTGGGTGGGGTTAACCGAGTAAAAGGGATAAGTATCCATATCTATTGAACCAAGCAAGGTAGAATCGATTTTGTTTTTGAAGATGATAGCTTTTATTTGTATATTAATCCACAAGTTGATCCAAGGTTCTATCGTTAACGGTTCAATTTCTACGTCAAAGTGGATGGGGTTAACCGAATAAAAGGGATAAGTGTCCATATCTATTGAACCAAGCAAAATAGAATCGATTTTTTTTTGCAGATGATAGGTTTTTATGTGTATATTAATCCGCAAGCTGATCCAAGGTTCTATCGCTAACGGTTAAATTTCTACGTCATACTGGGTTGGGTTAACCGACTAAAAGGGATAAGCATCCATATCTATTGAACCAAGCAAAATAGAATCGATTTTGTTTTTGCAGATGATTGGTTTTTATGTGTATATTAATCCGCAAGCTGATCTAAGGTTCTACCGCTAACGGTTAAATTTCTACGTCATACTGGGTTGGGTTAACCGACTAAAAGGGATAAGTGTCCATATCTATTGAACCAAGCAAGATAGAATCGATTTTGTTTTTTATGATTCAATTTCTACGTCATAGTGGGTGGGGTTAACCGACTAAAAGGGATAAGTATGCATATCTATTGAACCAAGCAAGGTAGAATCGAATTTTTTTTTGCTGATGATAGGTTTTTATGTGTATATTAATCCGCAAGCTGATCCAAGATTCTATCGCTAACGGTTAAATTTCTACGTCATACTGGGTTGGGTTAACCGACTAAAAGGGATAAGCATCCATATCTATTGAACCAAGCAAAATAGAATCGATTTTGTTTTTGCAGATGATAGGTTTTTATGTGTATATTAATCCGCAAGCTGATCTAAGGTTCTATCGCTGACGGTTAAATTTCTACGTCATACTGGGTTGGGTTAACCGACTAAAAGGGATAAGTGTCCATATCTATTGAACCAAGCAAGATAGAATCGATTTTGTTTTTTATGATTCAATTTCTACGTCATAGTGGGTGGGGTTAACCGACTAAAAGGGATAGGTATGCATATCTATTGAACCAAGCAAGGTAGAATCGAATTTTTTTTTGCTGATGATAGGTTTTTATGTGTATATTAATCCACAAGCTGATCCAAGGTTCCATCGTTAACGGTTCAATTTCTACGTCAAAGTGGGTGGGGTTAACCGACTAAAAGGGATAAGTATCCATATCTATTGAACCAAGCAAAATAGAATCGATTTTGTTTTTGCAGATGATAGGTTTTTATGTGTATATTAATCCGCAAGCTGACCCAAGGTTCTATCGTTAACGGTTCAATTTCTACGTCAAAGTGGGTGGGGTTAACCGACTAAAAGGGATAAGTATCCATATCTATTGAACCAAGCAAGATAGAATCGATTTTGTTTTGCAGATGATAGGTTTTTATGTGTATATTAATACACAAGCTGATCCAAGGTTCTATCGCTAACGATTCAATTTCTACGTCATGCTGGGTTGGGTTAACCGACTAAAAGGGATAAGTGTCCATATCTATTGAACCAAGCAAAATAGAATCGATTTTATTTTTGTAGATGGTAGGTCTTTATGTGAATATTAATCCACAAGCTGATCCAAGATTCTATCGCTAACGGTTCAATTTCCACGTCAAAGTGGGTGGGGTTAACCGACTAAAAGGGATAAGTATCCATATCTATTTAACCAAGCAAGATAGACTCGATTTTTTTTTTGCAGATTATAGGTTTTTATGTGTATATTAATCCACAAGCTGATCCAAGGTTCTATCGCTAACGGTTAAATTTCTACGTCATACTGGGTTGGGTTAACCGACTAAAAGGGATAAGTATCCATATCTATTGAACCAAGCAAGATAGAATCGATTTTATTTTTGTAGATGGTAGGTCTTTATGTGTATATTAATCCATAAGCTGATACAAGGTTTTATCGTTAAAGGTTCAATTTCTAGGTCAAAGTGGACGGGGCTAACCGACTAAAAGGGATAAGTGTCCATATCTATTGAACCAAGCAAGATAGAATCGATTTTTTTTTTGCATATGATAGGCTTTTATGTGTATATTAATCCACAAGCTGATCCAAGGCTCTATCTTTAACGGTTCAATTTCTACGTCAAAGTGGGTGGGGTTAACCGACTAAAAGGGATAAGTATCCATATCTATTGAACCAAGCAAGGTAGAATCGATTTTGTTTTTGAAGATGATAGTTTTTATTTGTATATTAATCCACAAGTTGATCCAAGGTTCTATCGGTAACGGTTCAATTTCTACGTCAAATGGATGGGGTTAACCGACTAAAGGGGATAAGTGTCCATATCTATTGAACCAAGCAAGATAGAATCGATTTTTTTTTGCAGATGATAGGCTTTTATGTGTATATTAATCCACAAGCTTATCCAAGGCTCTATCTTTAACGGTTCAATTTCTACGTCAAAGTGGGTGGGGTTAACCGACTAAAAGGGATAAGTATCCATATCTATTGAACCAAGCAAGGTAGAATCGATTTTTTTTTTGAAGATGATAGTTTTTATTTGTATATTAATCCACAAGCTGATCCAAGGCTCTATCTTTAACTGTTCAATTTCTACGTCAAAGTGGATGGGGTTAACCGACTAAAAGGGATAAGTATTGTAGCAGGCCTCATAAGCCATCCCTTCACCTTTTACAACTTATTTTTATTTCCAAACGCACAATGCCAAAACTTTAAAATTCTTGTTGTCGCCAAGACGATAAGCTGCCATTTGTATTCTCACATGCGACTTATGCGGTAAAAGTACAACTTGGTAGTACTTGCATATTACCGCAAACTGTTTTACCAACTTATTCCAATAACAGCTGATCATTTAGAGGTCTATCCCGTCCTTCCAAAAATTTAAGACTTCCTTTCTTTTCGAGCCACGGACCTGACCAGATGTCTTACCATTAAACCGAGTTACGGAGAATAATATTGAAACCGATAGGAAAGAAGAACGAAGGGCATAAAATTTTCTCTCCCACACGGAAGCGTGCTTCCAACTCCAAATCGCAATCTGTATGCGCCAGTCATCAATCATCTTTAACCAGCGAACGTCGTGGCATACAAAGTGATTTTGTGCATTGTTTTGTGGTGGTGAAGTGTTATAAAATTTCTTTCTTATATATATATATATAAAATATATATAGTTATATAAATTAAAACAATTGAAAAGAAAAATCTATGAAAAGATTATAATTATAAGTTCGCTACAGTAAAGATCTCTTGTCGCTAATAAGCGTAAAAATTTTAAAAGCGGACTTTTCTAATACATATATACATACCTTTGTATGTATATGCAAATACACGTGCCGATGAAATGTGAAATTGTACAACTTTAAAGAAATTTTTTTAAGCCACTATAATTAAAAATAAAAGAACGTTTGCATATATTTTTCAAAAAAAAAAAAAACGCCAAAAAAAAAAAAAAAAACCGAAAAAAATATATATACATATATATGTATTATGTATATATTTATATACATATAAATGTATTTTTTCAAAAAAAAAAATGGAAACAAATGCCCAAATTTGTGAAAAAACAAAGAGAATTTTGAATTTATAATTAATAAGTTTTGAAGTAATAAAACTAAAAGTACACAAATAAGGAAGATTAGTGCAACTAAAATTAAAGGAAAAGAAAAGAAAAAAGGTATACAAAATTTTATTAGTTGAATACATATGTGTGTACGTATATATGTGAACGTTTGTAAGGTTTAAATTTTTCTATAAAAAGCCATATCTATATACATATAAATATGTACCTATATATATGTGTATAGATATATGTATATGAATATATATTAATAAATTAATTCCTATAAATCGAGTTAATTTTTTTCTTTGGGTTTTATGTATATACGTACAAACATACATTCGGTAAAAATTATCGTGAGAGAAAAAACAGTCATATAAAACTACAACAAAAGAACCAGAGACGCGGGAGATTTTTTAATAGATACATACTATGTATCATAACTGGTGACACACAAACCTAGGTTAGCCTAAAATGTTATCATACGATTATGCTAACGAACTAGGGTAATGACAACATAAAAAAAATCATACCATCCAACTAATCAAGTTTTTAGCAGCTGTACCTTGTCTGCAACGACCTCACGAAAGGCCTTTCAACGAGTTGCTGTATATCGGTAAGTGCTCTCTTTGCTTTATCTTTAGTATTGATTTCTTATGATTTTTACTGAGTTGACATTTAACTCGTAAACGAGAGAACTTGCAGTTTTGCGAATTGTGGAAATCCCATATCACGGTTTAAATGTCAGCCTCAATAAAACCTATATAAAATTTTTTTTGTCAACTTAACATTCTGCTGCTTAACATGTAAAAATCGCGATTTATGTCGCATGCAATTTTTTTGTTTCGGTACCCAAATATACGATATTCGCGTAGGCATATTGCTGCATGTCCGAAGATGATATAGATTATTAATTTTATTTTTTTTTTCCATGCGAGAAACAAATGCAAAAGCCAGAATTGTTAATATAATGAAATATTAGGCCGGGTCGAAATAGGAAAATATTTTTTTTTGTTTGCGACATATAAGAATTTTTTTTAATTGCACTAAGTTTTCTTTTGGCGAGCTTTAGATAAAATGTAAGTTCAGCTTATGAATAAATAGTAATTATCCACTTTTAAAAGTAAGAAGAAACGCTAGAAATGGAACATTTAGTTGTAAAGAAAAATTTATTTTTATAATATACATATGAAGTTTTGTCATTAATTAAGAATGAGATGAAATTGTTGTTTTTTGTTCTTTTCGGGAAAAATAATCATGTGTGAGTAGTTGTGATTACTACGGTTTCCTCGGGCAATGGTAAGCTAAGAAATATATGATGTGAAGTACTGTTAGGGGTTTTCAGCAAAATTTTTTCTGGCCAATGGAAACCATGGATGGGTGGGTTGTGAGCCACTAAATCAGCTTCCACCTTGATTTAGATTTATTCCAGCTTTGTTGAGACCTACAAGCATCGAGTTCCTAGAGTTGGTTTGGTCAAGTTTAACGTAACGTTTTGGTCATTTTTTCAGTTTGGATCAATTTAAGTAATTTTTTTTAGGGACTCTATAATAAAATGTAGTAGTGGGGATAGCTTATCGATTATCCAAGAACCTCCCCAGCCACTGAAGCCTAGCCTTGATAAATGGGTCCCAATCGGCTTTTCTGTTCGCTACCAACAATTATACTTAGTTTTTATGACTTTCCCCACTAGGTAGCGATGTACCTAGGATTTTTCCAATACCTCAATTGGAGTGCGAGGGAAATCCAAGGTCTTCCTTACCAGCCTCATTCACTGATGGTTACATTTTTGGCGCCCAACGTGGAGCAAAGCAGGTTTATTGTAATTGTAACTTTTGATTAAGTTATTAAACATATTTGAAAAGATTTAAACTTGGCAATTTCTTGTTTTGTTCCGAATTCCGATACATAAATTTCAAGCAATAGTTAAGTGTTTTCTTCCAGTCGACATTTCATTTAAGTAAGAGCGCAGGATTTACAAGCTCTTGGCGTAGATCCGAGATGCTTGTCCGCTTTCCTTCTAATTGGGATTAGCTTGGAGGTTAGAGTTCATTTTTCCGGATTCAACTGCAGTATTTATAGTCCTTTTAAATTTTAAAATTCTTCGGCTGGATCTTAGGCATTATCGGCTCGGATTCCATTGATGTCTACCGCTGAATCAAATATTTCGCTTTTATTTTAATTAAGTTCTTCTGTTGAAAGGATGGATACTTTTATCTGACCAATTTGGATAGGTAATTTTCGTTTCATTTCACTTGGAAATCTGGATTTGCAGACCTTATTGGTTTACCAAGCTAAGCTCTGTCCGATTACCAAGCTTTTGCTTAACAATTTTTAATAGCGGTTGTTTCTGAGTTAGTTACCAATAGCCCTTTTATATTTTCCTATCTCAACAAAGCCTGTTGTAAAACATCACTTTTTTTTTTTTCCATAAGTCCCTTACGAGGAAACGTTTATTACAAACTGAAAGAAGGAAACTATTTAACAAGTTATTATATTTTAGTGGTACAAGTTTTTTTTTAATTTTAACGAGTCACAATGCCACTTGTACGCAGTTCGGAAAATATTCCGCAATTCTCGGCCGTTTCAGAGGATTGTCCCTGCGCAATTTGTCAGCAAGTAATGCAGACTAGACAAGATTGCCTAATCACATTATGCAATCACGTATTTCACAAAGTATGCATCGATACCTGGTTAAAGGAAGAACACGAATGTCCTTGTTGTAGGAGGCTGTGTCATATTAAGGATTGTGTGCCAATCAGCATCACAAAACAAACTGGTAGTTTTGCAAACCGCCAACAAAATCAAAACCAACGTCGCGGTATCGGGCGTAGACCCGTAACGAGAAGCAAAACAAACTCCAGAAAGAATCTTTCATCTTCGTTTAGGGATATGAGTACAGTCAACCGTACCCTTCAGCCCTCGCCTCATAATGCATCTATGCCTTTGATCGACGTGAGCGAGCAAGATTCGAGTCGCCAAGCGGGTAGCCAACAGCCACCTTCACCTACATCCATTGATTATGGCAGAGTATCACAAATCGTTGAAGAAAGTGTTGCACGACTGCTTTCCCAACTAAATTTAAATTCAGCCCAAAATAATGACTTTAGGCATACGGCTAGTTCTCAACAGAGGTCAGCCAATGAGTTAAACCTTAATAGTCAAACTTTTCCAAATTTTCGACCAGATAAGACCATAACCATTATCCAGAATTGGAATGTCAAGTATGATGGTTCGACAGATGGATTCACTGTCGATGAATTCATCTATAGAGTTAGAGCACTTACTCAAAGCCATTTAAATAACGATTTTTCTTTGCTTTGCAAAAATATACATATGCTCCTTTACGGAAGAGCGCGCGATTGGTATTGGCGATACCACAAGCAAACAGAAGTTGTAGAATGGCAAGGTTTCTGTGCTGCGCTTAAATATCAGTTTAAAAATGATCGCTCTAACTTTGATATCAGAGAGCAAATACGTAGTCGCAAACAAAAGCCCGGCAAGTCTTTCGAGTCATTTTACGACGCCATTTGTGTTATGTGTGATCGCCTGTCTATACCTATTGACGAGGAAGAATTTATAGAGATTTTAATTAGAAACCTTAAACCAGAAATACGTCACGAATTGCTTTATATTAACGTTCGGTCTATTGCACATTTGAGAAAACTTTGCCAAATGAGAGAAAATCTCTTGGCAGATGAAAATTATCGACGATCTCAGCCATCCCGAAATTCTCCGCCGGTATCAGCGCGGCGTAATATCACCGCAATAGATGATGATCCGTTCGTGGAGGAGATGGCAGAAGAGGAAACTAAAGGAAACGTAGCTGCAGTGCACCAAATTTTACCATCCAAATGTTGGAACTGTCAAGAGGAAGGTCACCATTGGCAGGACTGTCTTTCAACACGCACCATATTTTGTTATGGATGTGGTGAGCCGGAAACGTATAAGCCCCAGTGCAGTGTATGTACACCACGGCGTATGGAAAACTTCCAGAGGGGTGCATCTCGGAACAAGCGAGTGCACCCGAAATAAATTCCTATGAAGATACACCAACACATGACCATAACACCCGTGTTCCCTTACCAAAATTCTCTGAAAGTGATTTACCACCAGCGCATGAAACCGTTCCACGCCATTTGGTTCCGTACCAAGAGCGATTGCGCAACTACATGGCAGTGAAAAAGAGAATCTTTGGGGAAAATTCAACTAATAGGTTAAAGCGAAATACGGAAAGACTTAGAGCATACTTCAAAGAGGTAAAACCGGCTCGTCAACGCTTTCTTTCATCAGTGTTCGCAAATAACTCCGATGGAAGATTCTACGCAAAAATTATATTTCTAGATTATGAAGAATTAGGGTTACTGGATACCGGCGCGAACATCTCTTGCATAGGTTCCACATTAGCTCAAGAAAATTTTGCTAAGTATAAAGATTTTCGGCCTATTAAAACCAGCGCTAAAACTGCTGACGGGAAATCTCACCAAATAACCGGTTGCTTAAATGTACTGGTGCAATATCAAGGCGTCACGAAACGCATAAAATTTTTCGTAATTCCAACAATAACCTCACGTTTGATATTAGGTGTGGATTTCTGGAAAGAATTCGAGTTGGCTCCTGGGCTGATATCTTCTGTAGACATCAACCCTGTAATTAACTCTTTAGATTTTTCCAAAAGTAGTACTCATAGTATAGCTGTGGTTGACCCTGGTGAGGAAAACATCAATTATCCTTTAACTGTGGTACAAAAACAACAGCTGAATGTTATAAGAGCAATGTTCCCGAATTTTGAAAAAGTAGGCTTAGGAAGAACGGGCTTAATTAAACACAGCATTGAGGTAGGAGACGCGAGGCCAATTAAACAAAGGTACTACCCCGTAAGCCCAAATGTAGAACAGTTAATGTTTAAGGAGATTGATCGTATGCTAGATCTTGGGGTAATTGAACCATCAGAGAGTCCTTGGAGCTCTCCAATGCGACTGGTAGTGAAGCCAGGTAAAGTACGTTTATGCCTTGATGCACGCAAGTTGAATGAGGTAACAAAAAAGGATGCCTATCCCTTGCCTAGTATCGAGGGCATTTTCGCCAGGTTACCCAAAGCTAATATAATTACAAAATTAGATTTGAAAGACGCTTATTGGCAAATTGAGTTAGACGATAAGTCGAAACCAATGACGGCATTTACAGTCCCTGGGCGGCCGTTATACCAATTTGTCGTAATGCCGTTCGGCCTATGTAATGCTCCCTCAACAATGTGTAGACTCATGGACGAAATAATACCTCCTGAGCTACGTCATTGCGTTTTTGGATACTTGGACGACCTTTGTATTGTGTCGGATACTTTTGAGTCCCACCTATCCGTATTAATACGAATAGCCGAACACTTTAACAAAGCCAATCTCACGTTAAATATAAGCAAAAGTCAGTTTTGTGTAACAAAAATAAATTACCTAGGGTACGTGATCGGTAGCGGAGGAATCTCGACAGATCCTTCCAAAATAGAATCGATATTGTCATGGCCAGTTCCACGCAACTTAAAGCAAGTAAGAGGTTTTTTAGGAATCTGTGGATGGTACCGGAGGTTCATTGAAAATTTCGCAGAAGTTACTTTTCCCATAACAGAGACGCTGTCAACAAAAAAGAAGTTTGCCTGGACTCCTGCAGCACAAGCGGCATTCGAGAAATTAAAGACTCTTTTAACCTCGGCCCCAATTTTACAGAACCCAGATTTTTCAAAAAAATTTTACTTGCATTGTGATGCCAGCGATTTTGGTGTTGGAGCAGTATTGATTCAGAAGACCGACGACGATTTGGAAAAACCTATCGCATATATGTCCAAGAAGCTGAATTCCGCGCAAAGGAACTACAGTGTGACCGAAAGAGAGTGTCTTGCAGCAATAACTGCTATTGAAAAGTTTCGATGTTATCTTGAGTTGCAAGAGTTCGAAGTTATAACAGACCACTCTAGTTTGGTTTGGCTAATGCGTCAACCAAATTTAAGTGGCCGGTTCGCTCGATGGGCGTTAAAGCTGCAAGGTTACAAATTCCACATTTCTCACCGGAAGGGTAAAGAAAATGTAGTACCAGATGCATTGTCGCGAATTCCAGTAGATGCGGAAGTTGCTGCTGTTGAATTTGTTGGCCCGGAAATTGATTTAGATTCGCCTGCTTTCTCTGACAATGACTATGAAAAACTGAAAGATACAATCAAAACTGAGAAAGATAATCTGCCCGACCTCCGCGTGCTGGACAAATTCGTATATATCCGAACCGAACATAGTTCAGGTTACCCTACCCAAGAAGAACAATCATGGAAGCTGTGGGTACCTGAAAGATTGCGAGAGGATGTCATTAAACGAGCCCATGACTGTGTGATAGCAGCACATGGTGGTATGAGCAAGACCATCGAGCGTATTCGGAGACATTTTTTTTGGCCAGGATTGGTTGCACAGGTGCGAGAGTACATTCGAAATTGTGAAATCTGTAAACAAACAAAAGCTCCTAATAAAACCTTGAGACCTCCTATGGGCAATCAATCTGTTTCTGTTCGACCATTCCAACGACTTTATGTTGATATCTTAGGCCCCTATCCCCGTAGTAAGAAAGGATATATTGGACTGTTTATAGTGGTAGACCATTTCAGCAAATTTCATCGGTTGTGTCCCCTAAAGAAGTTTACATCAGTGGCGATCCAAGAATTTCTGCAAAAGGAAATATTTCATTCCTTCGGTGTACCTGAATGTGTAATAAGTGATAATGGGGTTCAATTTAAATCCAATGATTTTAATGCATTTTTAACCTCGTACGGAATAAATCATATTTACACCGCATTGTATTCTCCCCAAAGCAATGCATCCGAACGCGTCAATCGTTCGTTGGTTGCGGGAATACGTGCATACATTAAGAACGACCACAAAATGTGGGACGAACACCTAAGTAGCATTTCCTGTGCTCTTCGCAACTCTATTCATGAAGCAACACACCGCACTCCTATGAAACATTATTTGGATTTCACATGGTAACGCACGCATCTCAGTTTGGTTTATTACGAGCTTTAGGTACGCTGGAAGAACCCCACTTTCCTATAACTCAAGATGATAAAACGATGCTTCTGAGAAATGATATACAAGCAAGCATGAAAAAAGCATACGAAAGAAATGTTAAACAATATAATCTACGTGCAAAGCCTGTATCTTTTCTACCAGGGCAAGAAGTATTTCGACGTAATTTTGTTCAGAGCGATTTCTCGAAAAACATCAATGCAAAGTTCAGCCCAAAGTTTTTAAAAGCCCGAGTATCACAAAAGTTGGATAATCATTATTATAAGCTTGAAGATTTGCAGGGACGTCCCATTGGCACTTTTCACGCGAAGGACATACGGCCATAACTTTTCCAAAATTCCGACTAACCTTCTGAATCATAGATAGGAGGTTATCCGGTTTTGTAGCAGGCCTCATAAGCCATCCCTTCACCTTTTACAACTTATTTTTATTTCCAAACGCACAATGCCAAAACTTTAAAATTCTTGTTGTCGCCAAGACGATAAGCTGCCATTTGTATTCTCACATGCGACTTATGCGGTAAAAGTACAACTTGGTAGTACTTGCATATGACCGCAAACTGTTTTACCAACTTATTCCAATAACAGCTGATCATTTAGAGGTCTATCCCGTCCTTCCAAAAATTTAAGACTTCCTTTCTTTTCGAGCCACGGACCTGACCAGATGTCTTACCATTAAACCGCGTTACGGAGAATAATATTGAAACCGATAGGAAAGAAGAACGAAGGGCATAAAATTTTCTCTCCCACACTGAAGCGTGCTTCCAACTCCAAATCGCAATCTATATGCGCCAGTCATCAATCATCTTTAACCAGCGAACGTCGTGGCATACAAAGTGATTTTGTGCATTGTTTTGTGGTGGTGAAGTGTTATAAAATTTCTTTCTTATATATATATATATAAAATATATATAGTTATATAAATTAAAACAATTGAAAAGAAAAATCTATGAAAAGATTATAATTATAAGTTCGCTACAGTAAAGATCTCTTGTCGCTAATAAGCGTAAAAATTTTAAAAGCGGACTTTTCTAATACATATATACATACCTTTGTATGTATATGCAAATACACGTGCCGATGAAATGTGAAATTGTACAACTTTAAAGAAATTTTTTTAAGCCACTATAATTAAAAATAAAAGAACGTTTGCATATATTTTTCAAAAAAAAAAAAAACGACAAAAAAAAAAAAAACCGAAAAAAATATATATACATATATATGTATTATGTATATATTTATATACATATAAATGTATTTTTTCAAAAAAAAAAATGGAAACAAATGCCCAAATTTGTGAAAAAACAAAGAGAATTTTGAATTTATAATTAATAAGTTTTGAAGTAATAAAACTAAAAGTACACAAATAAGGAAGATTAGTGCAACTAAAATTAAAGGAAAAGAAAAGAAAAAAGGTATACAAAATTTTATTAGTTGAATACATATGTGTGTACGTATATATGTGAACGTTTGTAAGGTTTAAATTTTTCGATAAAAAGCCATATCTATATACATATAAATATGTACCTATATATATGTGTATAGATATATGTATATGAATATATATTAATAAATTAATTCCTATAAATCGAGTTAATTTTTTTCTTTGGGTTTTATGTATATACGTACAAACATACATTCGGTAAAAATTATCGTGAGAGAAAAAACAGTCATATAAAACTACAACAAAAGAACCAGAGACGCGGGAGATTTTTTAATAGATACATACTATGTATCATAACTGGTGACACACAAACCTAGGTTAGCCTAAAATGTTATCATACGATTATGCTAACGAACTAGGGTAATGACAACATAAAAAAAATCATACCATCCAACTAATCAAGTTTTTAGCAGCTGTACCTTGTCTGCAACGACCTCACGAAAGGCCTTTCAACGAGTTGCTGTAGATCGGTAAGTGCTCTCTTTGCTTTATCTTTAGTATTGATTTCTTATGATTTTTACTGAGTTGACATTTAACTCGTAAACGAGAGAACTTGCAGTTTTGCGAATTGTGGAAATCCCATATCACGGTTTAAATGTCAGCCTCAATAAAACCTATATAAAATTTTTTTTGTCAACTTAACATTCTGCTGCTTAACATGTAAAAATCGCGATTTATGTCGCATGCAATTTTTTTGTTTCGGTACCCAAATATACGATATTCGCGTAGGCATATTGCTGCATGTCCGAAGATGATATAGATTATTAATTTTATTTTTTTTTTCCATGCGAGAAACAAATGCAAAAGCCAGAATTGTTAATATAATGAAATATTAGGCCGGGTCGAAATAGGAAAATATTTTTTTTTGTTTGCGACATATAAGAATTTTTTTTAATTGCACTAAGTTTTCTTTTGGCGAGCTTTAGATAAAATGTAAGTTCAGCTTATGAATAAATAGTAATTATCCACTTTTAAAAGTAAGAAGAAACGCTAGAAATGGAACATTTAGTTGTAAAGAAAAATTTATTTTTATAATATACATATGAAGTTTTGTCATTAATTAAGAATGAGATGAAATTGTTGTTTTTTGTTCTTTTCGGGAAAAATAATCATGTGTGAGTAGTTGTGATTACTACGGTTTCCTCGGGCAATGGTAAGCTAAGAAATATATGATGTGAAGTACTGTTAGGGGTTTTCAGCTAAATTTTTTCTGGCCAATGGAAACCATGGATAGGTGGGTTGTGAGCCACTAAATCAGCTTCCACCTTGATTTAGATTTATTCCAGCTTTGTTGAGACCTACAAGCATCGAGTTCCTAGAGTTGGTTTGGTCAAGTTTAACGTAACGTTTTGGTCATTTTTTCAGTTTGGGTCAATTTAAGTAATTTTTTTTAGGGACTCTATAATAAAATGTAGTAGTGGGGATAGCTTATCGATTAGCCAAGAACCTCCCCAGCCACTGAAGCCTAGCCTTGATAAATGGGTCCCAATCGGCTTTTCTGTTCGCTACCAACAATTATACTTAGTTTTTATGACTTTCCCCACTAGGTAGCGATGTACCTAGGATTTTTCCAATACCTCAATTGGAGTGCGAGGGAAATCCAAGGTCTTCCTTACCAGCCTCATTTACTGATGGTTACAGTATCCATATCTATTGAACCAAGTAAAGTAGAATCGATTTTGTTTTTGAAGATGATGGTTTTTATGTGTCTATTAATCCACAAGCTGATCCAAGGTTCTATCGTTAACGGTTCAATTTCTACGTCAAAGTGGGTGGGGTTAACCGACTAAAAGGGATAAGTATCCATATCTATTGAACCAAGCAAGATAGAATTGATTTTGTTTTTGCAGATGATAGGTTCTTATATGTATATTAATACACAAGCTGATCCAAGGTTCTATCGCTAACGATTCAATTTCTACGTCATGCTGGGTTGGGTTAAGCGACTAAAAGGGATAAGTGTCCATATCTATTGAACCAAGCAAAATAGAATCGATTTTATTTTTGTAGATGGTAGGTCTTTATGTGTATATTAATCCACAAGCTGATCCAAGGTTCTATCGCTAACGATTCAATTTCTACGTCATGCTGGGTTGGGTTAACCGACTAAAAGGGATAAGTGTCCATATCTATTGAACCAAGCAAAATAGAATCGATTTTATTTTTGCAGATGGTAGGTCTTTATGTGAATATTAATCCACAAGCTGATCCAAGATTCTGTCGCTAACGGTTCAATTTCTACGTCAAAGTGGGTGGGGTTTAACCGACTAAAAGGGATAAGTATCCATATCTATTTAAGCAAGCAAGATAGACTCGATTTTTTTTTTTGCAGATTATAGGTTTTTATGTGTATATTAATCCACAAGCTGATCCAAGGTTCTATCGCTAACGGTTAAATTTCTACGTCATACTGGGTTGGGTTAACCGACTAAAAGGGATAAGTATCCATATCTATTGAACCAAGCAAGATAGAATCGATTTTATTTTTGTAGATGGTAGGTCTTTATGTGTATATTAATCCACAAGCTGATACAAGGTTTTATCGTTAACGGTTCAATTTCTAGGTCAAAGTAGATGGGGCTAACCGACTAAAAGGGATAAGTGTCCATATCTATTGAACCAAGCAAGATAGAATCGATTTTTTTTTTTTGCAGATGATAGGCTTTTATGTGTATATTAATCCACAAGCTGATCCAAGGATTTATCTTTAACGGTTCAATTTCTACGTCAAAGTGGGTGGGGTTAACCGACTAAAAGGGATAAGTATCCATATCTATTGAACCAAGCAAGGTAGAATCGATTTTGTTTTTGAAGATGATAGTTTTTATTTGTATATTAATCCACAAGTTGATCCAAGGTTCTATCGTTAACGGTTCAATTTCTACGTCAGAGTGGATGGGGTTAACCGACTAAAAGGGATAAGTGTCCATATCTATTGAACCAAGCAAGATAGAATCGATTTTTTTTGCAGATGATAGGCTTTTATGTGTATATTAATCCACAAGCTTATCCAAGGCTCTATCTTTAACGGTTCAATTTCTACGTCAAAGTGGGTGGGGTTAACCGACTAAAAGGGATAAGTATCCATATCTATTGAACCAAGCAAGGTAGAATCGATTTTGTTTTTGAAGATGATAGTTTTTATTTGTATATTAATCCACAAGTTGATCCAAGGTTCTATCGTTAACGGTTCAATTTCTACGTCAAAGTGGATGGGGTTAACCAACTAAAAGGGATAAGTGTCCATATCTATTGAACCAAGCAAGATAGAATCGATTTTTTTTTGCAGATGATAGGCTTTTATGTGTATATTAATCCACAAGCTTATCCAAGGTTCTATCGTTAAAGGTTCAATTTCTACGTCAAAGTGGGTGGGGTTAACAGACTAAAAGGGATAAGTGTCCATATCTATCGTGGGTGGGGTTAACCGACTAAAAGGGATAAGTTTACATATCTATTGAACCAAGCAAGATAGAATCGATTTTGTTTTTGCAGATGATAGGTTTTTATGTGTATATTAATCCACAAGCTGATCCAAGGTTCTATCGTTAACGTTTCAATTTCTACGTCAAAGTGGGTGGGGTTAACCGACTAAAAGGGAAAAGTGTCCATATCTATTGTGGGTGGGGTTAACCGACTAAAAGGGATAAGTTTCCATATCTATTGAACCAAGCAAGATAGAATCGATTTTGTTTTTGCAGATGATAGGTTTTTATGTGTATATTAATCCACAAGCTGATCCAAGGTTCTATCGTTAACGTTTCAATTTCTACGTCAAAGTGGGTGGGGTTAACCGACCAAAAGGGAAAAGTGTCCATATCTATTGTGGGTAGGGTTAACCGACTAAAAGGGATAAGTGTCCATATCTATTGAACCAAGCAAGATAGAATCGATTTTGTTTTTTATGATTCAATTTCTACGTCATAGTGGGTGGGGTTAACCGACTAAAAGGGATAAGTATGCATATCTATTGAACCAAGCAAGGTAGAATCTAATTTTTTTTTGCTGATGATAGGTTTTTATGTGTATATTAATCCGCAAGCTGATCCAACTATCTTTAACGGTTCAATTTCTACGTCAAAGTGGGTAGGGTTAACCGACTAAAAGGGATAAGTATCCATATCTATTGAACCAAGCAAGGTAGAATCGATTTTGTTTTTGAAGATGATAGTTTTTATTTGTATATTAATCCACAAGTTCATCCAAGGTTCTATCGTTAACGGTTCAATTTCTACGTCAAAGTGGATGGGGTTAACCGACTAAAAGGGATAAGTGTCCATATCTATTGAACCAAGCAAGATAGAATCGATTTTTTTTTGCAGATGATAGGCTTTTATGTGTATATTAATCCACAAGCTTATCCAAGGCTCTATCTTTAACGGTTCAATTTCTACGTCAAAGTGGGTGGGGTTAACCGACTAAAAGGGATAAGTGTCCATATCTATTGTGGGTGGGGTTAACCGACTAAAAGGGATAAGTTTCCATATCTATTGAACCAAGCAAGATAGAATCGATTTTGTTTTTGCAGATGATAGGTTTTTATGTGTATATTAATCCACAAGCTGATGCAAGGTCCTATCGTTAACGGATCAATTTCTACGTCAAAGTGGGTGGGGTTAACCGACTAAAAGGGATAAGTGTCCATATCTATTGTGGGTGGGGTTAACCGACTAAAAGGGATAAGTTTCCATATCTATTGAACCAAGCAAGATAGAATCGATTTTGTTTTTGCAGATGATAGGTTTTTATGTGTATATTAATCCACAAGCTGATGCAAGGTCCTATCGTTAACGGATCAATTTCTACGTCAAAGTGGGTGGGGTTAACCGACTAAAAGGGATAAGTGTCCATATCTATTGTGGGTGGGGTTAACCGACTAAAAGGGATAAGTTTCCATATCTATTGAACCAAGCAAGATAGAATCGATTTTGTTTTTGAAGATGATAGTTTTTATTTGTATATTAATCCACAAGTTCATCCAAGGTTCTATCGTTAACGGTTCAATTTCTACGTCAAAGTGGATGGGGTTAACCGACTAAAAGGGATAAGTATCCATATCTATTGAACCAAGTAAAGTAGAATCGATTTTGTTTTTGAAGATGATGGTTTTTATGTGTCTATTAATCCACAAGTTGATCCAAGGTTCTATCGTTAACGGTTCAATTTCTACGTCAAAGTGGATGGGGTTAACCGACTAAAAGGGAAAAGTGTCCATATATATTGTGGGTAGGATTAACCGAGTAAAAGGGATAAGTGTCCATATCTATTGAACCAAGCAAGATAGAATCGATTTTGTTTTTGCAGAAGATAGGTTTTATGTGTATATTAATCCACAAGCTGATCCAAGGTTCTATCGTTAACGTTTCAATTTCTACGTCAAAGTGGGTGGGGTTAACCGACTAAAAGGGATAAGTGTCCATATCTATTGTGGGTGGGGTTAACCGACTAAAAGGGATAAGTTTCCATATCTATTGAACCAAGCAAGATAGAATCGATTTTGTTTTTGCAGATGATAGGTTTTTATGTGTATATTAATCCACAAGCTGATGCAAGGTCCTATCGTTAACGGATCAATTTCTACGTCAAAGTGGGTGGGGTTAACCGACCAAAAGGGATAAGTGTCCATAACTATTGAACTAAGCAAGATAGAATCGATTTTATTTTTGAAGATGATAGGTTTTTATGCGTAAGTGTCCATATCTATTGTGGGTGGGGTTAACCGACTAAAAGGGATAAGTATCCATATCTATCGAACCAAGCAAGGTAGAATCGATTTTGTTTTTGAAGATGATAGTTTTTATGTGTATATTAATCCACAAGTTGATCCAAGGTTCTATCGTTAACGGTTCAATTTCTACGTCAAAGTGGATGGGGTTAACCGACTAAAAGGAAAAAGTGTCCATATCTATTGTGGGTAGGGTTAACGGACTAAAAGGGATAAGTGTCCATATCTATTGAACCAAGCAAGATAGAATCGATTTTGTTTTTGCAGATGATAGGTCTTTATGTGTATATTAATCTACAAGCTGATCCAAGGTTCTATCGTTAACGGTTCAATTTCTACGTCAAAATGGGTGGGGTTAACCGACTAAAAGGGATAAGTGTCCATATCTATTGAACCAAGCAAGATAGAATCGATTTTGTTTTTTATGATTCAATTTCTACGTCATAGTGGGTGGGGTTAACCGACTAAAAGGGATAAGTATGCATATCTATTGAACCAAGCAAGGTAGAATCGAGTTTGTTTTTGCTGATGATAGGTTGTTATGTGTATATTAATCCACAAGCTGATCCAAGGTTCTATCGTTAACGGTTCAATTTCTACGTCAAAGTGGGTGGGGTTAACCGACTAAAAGGGATAAGTGTCCATATCTATTGAACCAAGTAAGATAGAATCGATTTTTTTTTCAATTTCTACGTCAAAGTGGGTGGGGTTAACCGACTAAAAGGGATAAGTGTCCATATCTATTGAACCAAGCAAGATAGAATCGATTTTTTTTTTGCAGATGATAGGCTTTTATATGTATATTAATCTACAAGCTGATCCAAGGTTCTATCGTTAACGGTTCAATTTCTACGTCAAAATGGGTGGGGTTAACCGACTAAAAGGGATAAGTGTCCATATCTATTGAACCAAGCAAGATAGAATCGATTTTGTTTTTTATGATTCAATTTCTACGTCATAGTGGGTGGGGTTAACCGACTAAAAGGGATAAGTATGCATATCTATTGAACCAAGCAAGGTAGAATCGAGTTTGTTTTTGCTGATGATAGGTTTTTATGTGTATATTAATCCGCGAGCTGATCCAAGGTTCTATCGTTAACGGTTCAATTTCTACGTCAAAGTGGGTGGGGTTAACCGACTAAAAGGGATAAGTATCCATATCTATTGAACCAAGCAAGATAGAATCGAT
The DNA here is from genome assembly GCF_040869045.1 of Eurosta solidaginis. NCBI lineage: Eukaryota > Metazoa > Arthropoda > Insecta > Diptera > Tephritidae > Eurosta > Eurosta solidaginis. The sequence continues at coordinate 125,500,721 of NC_090321.1, forward strand.
TTGGTTTTTGCAGATGATAGGTTTTTATGTGTATATTAATACAGAAGCTGATCCAAGGTTCTATCGCTAACGATTCAATTTCTACGTCATGCTGGGTTGGGTTAACCGACTAAAAGGGATAAGTATCCATATCTATTGAACCAAGCAAGATAGAATCGATTTTATTTTTGTAGATGGTAGGTCTTTATGTGTATATTAATCCACAAGCTGATACAAGGTTTTATCGTTAACGGTTCAATTTCTAGGTCAAAGTGGATGGGGCTAACCGACTAAAAGGGATAAGTATCCATATCTATTGAACCAAGCAAGGTAGAATCGATTTTGTTTTTGAAGATGATAGTTTTTATTTGTATATTAATCCACAAGCTGATCCAAGGCTCTATCTTTAACTGTTCAATTTCTACGTCAAAGTGGATGGGGTTAACCGACTAAAAGGGATAAGTATCCATATCTATTGAACCAAGTAAAGTAGAATCGATTTTGTTTTTGAAGATGATGGTTTTTATGTGTCTATTAATCCACAAGTTGATCCAAGGTTCTATCGTTAACGGTTCAATTTCTACGTCAAAGTGGATGGGGTTAACCGACTAAAAGGGAAAAGTGTCCATATATATTGTGGGTAGGATTAACCGAGTAAAAGGGATAAGTGTCCATATCTATTGAACCAAGCAAGATAGAATCGATTTTGTTTTTGCAGAAGATAGGTTTTATGTGTATATTAATCCACAAGCTGATCCAAGGTTCTATCGTTAACGGTTCAATTTCTACGTCAAAGTGGGTGGGGTTAACCGACTAAAAGGGATAAGTGTCCATATCTATTGTGGGTGGGGTTAACCGACTAAAAGGGATAAGTTTCCATATCTATTGAACCAAGCAAGATAGAATCGATTTTGTTTTTGCAGATGATAGGTTTTTATGTGTATATTAATCCACAAGCTGATCCAAGGTTCTATCGTTAACGTTTCAATTTCTACGTCAAAGTGGGTGGGGTTAACAGACTAAAAGGGATAAGTGTCCATATCTATTGTGGGTGGGGTTAACCGACTAAAAGGGATAAGTTTCCATATCTATTGAACCAAGCAAGATAGAATCGATTTTGTTTTTGCAGATGATAGGTTTTTATGTGTATATTAATCCACAAGCTGATGCAAGGTCCTATCGTTAACGGATCAATTTCTACGTCAAAGTGGGTGGGGTTAACCGACCAAAAGGGATAAGTGTCCATAACTATTGAACTAAGCAAGATAGAATCGATTTTATTTTTGAAGATGATAGGTTTTTATGCGTAAGTGTCCATATCTATTGTGGGTGGGGTTAACCGACTAAAAGGGATAAGTATCCATATCTATCGAACCAAGCAAGGTAGAATCGATTTTGTTTTTGAAGATGATAGTTTTTATGTGTATATTAATCCACAAGTTGATCCAAGGTTCTATCGTTAACGGTTCAATTTCTACGTCAAAGTGGATGGGGTTAACCGACTAAAAGGAAAAAGTGTCCATATCTATTGTGGGTAGGGTTAACGGACTAAAAGGGATAAGTGTCCATATCTATTGAACCAAGCAAGATAGAATCGATTTTGTTTTTGCAGATGATAGGTTTTTATGTGTATATTAATCTACAAGCTGATCCAAGGTTCTATCGTTAACGGTCCAATTTCTACGTCAGAATGGGTGGGGTTAACCGACTAAAAGGGATAAGTGTCCATATCTATTGAACCAAGCAAGATAGAATCGATTTTGTTTTTTATGATTCAATTTCTACGTCATAGTGGGTGGGGTTAACCGACTAAAAGGGATAAGTATGCATATCTATTGAACCAAGCAAGGTAGAATCGAATTTGTTTTTGCTGATGATAGGTTTTTATATGTATATTAATCTACAAGCTGATCCAAGGTTCTATCGTTAACGGTTCAATTTCTACGTCAAAATGGGTGGGGTTAACCGACTAAAAGGGATAAGTGTCCATATCTATTGAACCTAGCAAGATAGAATCGAGTTTGTTTTTTATGATTCAATTTCTACGTCATAGTGGGTGGGGTTAACCGACTAAAAGGGATAAGTATGCATATCTATTGAACCAAGCAAGGTAGAATCGAGTTTGTTTTTGCTGATGTTAGGTTGTTATGTGTATATTAATCCACAAGCTGATCCAAGGTTCTATCGTTAACGGTTCAATTTCTACGTCAAAGTGGGTGGGGTTAACCGACTAAAAGGGATAAGTGTCCATATCTATTGAACCAAGTAAGATAGAATCGATTTTTTTTCAATTTCTACGTCAAAGTGGGTGGGGTTAACCGACTAAAAGGGATAAGTGTCCATATCTATTGAACCAAGCAAGATAGAATCGATTTTTTTTTGCAGATGATAGGCTTTTATATGTATATTAATCTACAAGCTGATCCAAGGTTCTATCGTTAACGGTTCAATTTCTACGTCAAAATGGGTGGGGTTAACCGACTAAAAGGGATAAGTGTCCATATCTATTGAACCAAGCAAGATAAAATCGATTTTGTTTTTTATGATTCAATTTCTACGTCATAGTGGGTGGGGTTAACCGACTAAAAGGGATAAGTATGCATATCTATTGAACCAAGCAAGGTAGAATCGAGTTTGTTTTTGCTGATGATAGGTTTTTATGTGTATATTAATCCGCAAGCTGATCCAAGGTTATATCGTTAACGGTTCAATTTCTACGTCAAAGTGGGTGGGGTTAACCGACTAAAAGGGATAAGTATCCATATCTATTGAACCAAGCAAGATAGAATCGATTTGGTTTTTGCAGATGATAGGTTTTTATGTGTATATTAATACAGAAGCTGATCCAAGGTTCTATCGCTAACGATTCAATTTCTACGTCATGCTGGGTTGGGTTAACCGACTAAAAGGGATAAGTATCCATATCTATTGAACCAAGCAAGATAGAATCGATTTTATTTTTGTAGATGGTAGGTCTTTATGTGTATATTAATCCACAAGCTGATACAAGGTTTTATCTTTAACGGTTCAATTTCTAGGTCAAAGTGGATGGGGCTAACCGACTAAAAGGGATAAGTGTCCATTTCTATTGAACCAAGCAAGATAGAATCGATTTTATTTTTGTAGATGGTAGGTCTTTATGTGTATATTAATCCACAAGCTGATCCAAGGCTCTATCTTTAACGGTTTAATTTCTAGGTCAAAGTGGATGGGGCTAACCGACTAAAAGGGATAAGTGTCCATTTCTATTGAACCAAGCAAGATAGAATCAATTTTTTTTTTGCAGAAGATAGGTTTTTATGTGTATATTAATCCACAAGCTGATCAAAGGTTCTATCGTTAACGGTTCAATTTCTACGTCAAAGTGGGTGGGGTTAACCGACTAAAAGGGATAAGTGTCCATATCTATTGTGGGTGGAGTTAACCGACTAAAAGGGATAAGTTTCCATATCTATTGAACCAAGCAAGATAGAATCGATTTTGTTTTTGCAGATGATAGGTTTTTATGTGTATATTAATACAGAAGCTGATCCAAGGTTCTATCGCTAACGATTCAATTTCTACGTCATGCTGGGTTGGGTTAACCGACTAAAAGGGATAAGTATCCATATCTATTGAACCAAGCAAGATAGAATCGATTTTATTTTTGTAGATGGTAGGTCTTTATGTGTATATTAATCCACAAGCTGATACAAGGTTTTATCTTTAACGGTTCAATTTCTAGGTCAAAGTGGATGGGGCTAACCGACTAAAAGGGATAAGTGTCCATTTCTATTGAACCAAGCAAGATAGAATCAATTTTTTTTTTGCAGATGATAGGCTTTTATGTGTATATTAATCCACAAGCTGATCCAAGGTTCTATCGTTAACGGTTCAATTTCTACGTCAAAATGGGTGGGGTTAACCGACTAAAAGGGATAAGTGTCCATATCTATTGAACCAAGCAAGATAAAATCGATTTTGTTTTTTATGATTCAATTTCTACGTCATAGTGGGTGGGGTTAACCGACTAAAAGGGATAAGTATGCATATCTATTGAACCAAGCAAGGTAGAATCGATTTGGTTTTTGCAGATGATAGGTTTTTATGTGTATATTAATACAGAAGCTGATCCAAGGTTCTATCGCTAACGATTCAATTTCTACGTCATGCTGGGTTGGGTTAACCGACTAAAAGGGATAAGTATCCATATCTATTGAACCAAGCAAGATAGAATCGATTTTATTTTTGTAGATGGTAGGTCTTTATGTGTATATTAATCCACAAGCTGATACAAGGTTTTATCTTTAACGGTTCAATTTCTAGGTCAAAGTGGATGGGGCTAACCGACTAAAAGGGATAAGTGTCCATTTCTATTGAACCAAGCAAGATAGAATCGATTTTATTTTTGTAGATGGTAGGTCTTTATGTGTATATTAATCCACAAGCTGATCCAAGGCTCTATCTTTAACGGTTTAATTTCTAGGTCAAAGTGGATGGGGCTAACCGACTAAAAGGGATAAGTGTCCATTTCTATTGAACCAAGCAAGATAGAATCAATTTTTTTTTTGCAGAAGATAGGTTTTTATGTGTATATTAATCCACAAGCTGATCAAAGGTTCTATCGTTAACGGTTCAATTTCTACGTCAAAGTGGGTGGGGTTAACCGACTAAAAGGGATAAGTGTCCATATCTATTGTGGGTGGAGTTAACCGACTAAAAGGGATAAGTTTCCATATCTATTGAACCAAGCAAGATAGAATCGATTTTGTTTTTGCAGATGATAGGTTTTTATGTGTATATTAATCCACAAGCTGATCCAAGGTTCTATCGTTAACGTTTCAATTTCTACGTCAAAGTGGGTGGGGTTAACCGACTAAAATGGATAAGTGTCCATATCTATTGTGGGTGGGGTTAACCGACTAAAAGGGATAAGTTTCCATATCTATTGAACCAAGCAAGATAGAATCGATTTTGTTTTTGCAGATGATAGGTTTTTATGTGTATATTAATCCACAAGCTGATGCAAGGTTCTATCGTTAACGGATCAATTTCTACGTCAAAGTGGGTGGGGTTAACCGACCAAAAGGGATAAGTGTCCATATCTATTGAACTAAGCAAGATAGAATCGATTTTATTTTTGAAGATGATAGGTTTTTATGCGTAAGTGTCCATATCTATTGTGGGTGGGGTTAACCGACTAAAAGGGATAAGTATCCATATCTATCGAACCAAGCAAGGTAGAATCGATTTTGTTTTTGAAGATGATAGTTTTTATGTGTATATTAATCCACAAGTTGATCCAAAGTTCTATCGTTAACGGTTCAATTTCTACGTCAAAGTGGATGGGGTTAACCGACTAAAAGGGAAAAGTGTCCATATCTATTGTGGGTAGGGTTAACCGACTAAAAGGGATAAGTGTCCATATCTATTGAACCAAGCAAGATAGAATCGATTTTGTTTTTGCAGATGATAGGTTTTTATATGTATATTAATCTACAAGCTGATCCAAGGTTCTATCGTTAACGGTTCAATTTCTACGTCAAAATGGGTGGGGTTAACCGACTAAAAGGGATAAGTGTCCATATCTATTGAACCGAGCAAGATAGAATCGATTTTGTTTTTTATGATTCAATTTCTACGTCATAGTGGGTGGGGTTAACCGACTAAAAGGGATAAGTATGCATATCTATTGAACCAAGCAAGGTAGAATCGAATTTGTTTTTGCTGATGATAGGTTTTTATATGTATATTAATCTACAAGCTGATCCAAGGTTCTATCGTTAACGGTTCAATTTCTACGTCAAAATGGGTGGGGTTAACCGACTAAAAGGGATAAGTGTCCATATCTATTGAACCAAGCAAGATAGAATCGATTTTGTTTTTTATGATTCAATTTCTACGTCATAGTGGGTGGGGTTAACCGACTAAAAGGGATAAGTTTCCATATCTATTGAACCAAGCAAAATAGAATCGATTTTGTTTTTTCAGATGATAGGTTTTTATGTGTATATTAATCCACAAGCTGATCCAAGGTTCTATCGTTAACGGTTCAATTTCTACGTCAAAGTGGGTGGGGTTAACCGACTAAAAGGGATAAGTATCCATATCTATTGAACCAAGCGAAATACAATCGATTTTGTTTTTGCAGATGATAGGTTTTTATGTGTATATTAATCCACAAGCTGATCCAAGGTTCTGTCGTTAACGGTTCAATTTCTACGTCAAAGTGGGTGGGGTTAACCGACTAAAAGGGATAAGTATACATATCTATTGAACCAAGCAAAATAGAATCGATTTTGTTTTTGCAGATGATAGGTTTTTATGTGTATATTAATCTACAAGCTGATCCAAGGTTCTATCGTTAACGGTTCAATTTCTACGTCAAAATGGGTGGGGTTAACCGACTAAAAGGGATAAGTGTTCATATCTATTGAACCAAGCAAGATAGAATCGATTTTGTTTTTTATGATTCAATTTCTACGTCATAGTGGGTGGGGTTAACCGACTAAAAGGGATAAGTATGCATATCTATTGAACCAAGCAAGGTAGAATCGAATTTGTTTTTGCTGATGATAGGGTTTTATGTGTATATTAATCCACAAGCTGATCCAAGGTTCTATCGTTAACGGTTCAATTTCTACGTCAAAGTGGGTGGGGTTAACCGACTAAAAGGGATAAGTATCCATATCTATTGAACCAAGCAAAATAGAATCGATTTTGTTTTTTCAGATGATAGGTTTTTATGTGTATATTAATCCACAAGCTGATCCAAGGTTCTATCGTTAACGGTTCAATTTCTACGTCAAAGTGGGTGGGGTTAACCGACTAAAAGGGATAAGTATCCATATCTATTGAACCAAGCGAAATACAATCGATTTTGTTTTTGCAGATGATAGGTTTTTATGTGTATATTAATCCACAAGCTGATCCAAGGTTCTGTCGTTAACGGTTCAATTTCTACGTCAAAGTGGGTGGGGTTAACCGACTAAAAGGGATAAGTATACATATCTATTGAACCAAGCAAAATAGAATCGATTTTGTTTTTGCAGATGATAGGTTTTTATGTGTATATTAATCTACAAGCTGATCCAAGGTTCTATCGTTAACGGTTCAATTTCTACGTCAAAATGGGTGGGGTTAACCGACTAAAAGGGATAAGTGTTCATATCTATTGAACCAAGCAAGATAGAATCGATTTTGTTTTTTATGATTCAATTTCTACGTCATAGTGGGTGGGGTTAACCGACTAAAAGGGATAAGTATGCATATCTATTGAACCAAGCAAGGTAGAATCGAATTTGTTTTTGCTGATGATAGGGTTTTATGTGTATATTAATCCACAAGCTGATCCAAGGTTCTATCGTTAACGGTTCAATTTCTACGTCAAAGTGGGTGGGGTTAACCGACTAAAAGGGATAAGTATCCATATCTATTGAACCAAGCAAAATAGAATCGATTTTGTTTTTGCAGATGATAGGTTTTTGTGTGTATATTAATCCACAAGCTTATCCAAGGCTCTATCTTTAACGGTTCAATTTCTACGTCAAAGTGGGTGGGATTAACCGACTAAAAGGTATAAGCATCCATATCTATTGAACCAAGCAAGGTAGAATCGATTTTGTTTTTGAAGGTCATAGTTTTTATTTGTATATTAATCCACAAGCTGATCCAAGGCTCTATCTTTAACTGTTCAATTTCTACGTCAAAGTGGATGGGGTTAACCGACTAAAAGGGATAAGTATCCATATCTATTGAAGTATTAAAGTAGAATCGATTTTGTTTTTGAAGATGATGGTTTTTATGTGTCTATTAATCCACAAGTTGAACCAAGGTTCTATCGTTAACGGTTCAATTTCTACGTCAAAGTGGATGGGGTTAACCGACTAAAAGGGAAAAGTGTCCATATATATTGTGGGTAGGGTTAACCGAGTAAAAGGGATAAGTGTCCATATCTATTGAACCAAGCAAGATAGAATCGATTTTGTTTTTCCAGATGATAGGTTTTTATGTGTATATTAATCCACAAGCTGATCCAAGGTTCTATCGTTAACGGTTCAATTTCTACGTCAAAGTGGGTGGGGTTAACCGACTAAAAGGGTTAAGTGTCCATATCTATTGTGGGTCGGGTTAACCGACTAAAAGGGATAAGTTTCCATATCTATTGAACCAAGCAAGATAGAATCGATTTTGTTTTTGCAGATGATAGGTTTTTATGTGTATATTAATCCACAAGCTGATCCAAGATTCTATCGTTAACGTTTCAATTTCTACGTCAAAGTGGGTGGGGTTAACCAACTAAAAGGGAAAAGTGTCCATATGTATTGTGGGTGGGGTTAACCGACTAAGAGGGATAAGTTTCCATATCTATTGAACCAAGCAAGATAGAATCGATTTTGTTTTTTATGATTCAATTTCTACGTCATAGTGGGTGGGGTTAACCGACTAAAAGGGATAAGTATCCATATCTATTGAACCAAACAAAATAGAATCGATTTTGTTTTTTCAGATGATAGGTTTTTATGTGTATATTAATCCACAAGCTGATCCAAGGTTCTATCGTTAACGGTTCAATTTCTACGTCAAAGTGGGTGGGGTTAACCGACTAAAAGGGATAAGTATCCATATCTATTGAACCAAGTGAAATACAATCGATTTTGTTTTTGCAGATGATAGGTTTTTATAGAATCGATTTTTTTTTGCAGATGATAGGCTTTTATGTGTATATTAATCCACAAGCTTATCCAAGGCTCTATCTTTAACGGTTCAATTTCTACGTCAAAGTGGGTGGGGTTAACCGACTAAAAGGGATAAGTATCCATATCTATTGAACCAAGTAAAGTAGAATCGATTTTGTTTTTGAAGATGATGGTTTTTATGTGTCTATTAATCCACAAGTTGATCCAAGGTTCTATCGTTAACGGTTCAATTTCTACGTCAAAGTGGATGGGGTTAACCGACTAAAAGGGAAAAGTGTCCATATATATTGTGGGTAGGGTTAACCGAGTAAAAGGGATAAGTGTCCATATCTATTGAACCAAGCAAGATAGAATCGATTTTGTTTTTGCAGAAGATAGGTTTTTATGTGTATATTAATCCACAAGCTGATCAAAGGTTCTATCGTTAACGGTTCAATTTCTACGTCAAAGTGGGTGGGGTTAACCGACTAAAAGGGATAAGTGTCCATATCTATTGTGGGTGGAGTTAACCGACTAAAAGGGATAAGTTTCCATATCTATTGAACCAAGCAAGATAGAATCGATTTTGTTTTTGCAGATGATAGGTTTTTATGTGTATATTAATCCACAAGCTGATCCAAGGTTCTATCGTTAACGTTTCAATTTCTACGTCAAAGTGGGTGGGGTTAACCGACTAAAATGGATAAGTGTCCATATCTATTGTGGGTGGGGTTAACCGACTAAAAGGGATAAGTTTCCATATCTATTGAACCAAGCAAGATAGAATCGATTTTGTTTTTGCAGATGATAGGTTTTTATGTGTATATTAATCCACAAGCTGATGCAAGGTTCTATCGTTAACGGATCAATTTCTACGTCAAAGTGGGTGGGGTTAACCGACCAAAAGGGATAAGTGTCCATATCTATTGAACTAAGCAAGATAGAATCGATTTTATTTTTGAAGATGATAGGTTTTTATGCGTAAGTGTCCATATCTATTGTGGGTGGGGTTAACCGACTAAAAGGGATAAGTATCCATATCTATCGAACCAAGCAAGGTAGAATCGATTTTGTTTTTGAAGATGATAGTTTTTATGTGTATATTAATCCACAAGTTGATCCAAAGTTCTATCGTTAACGGTTCAATTTCTACGTCAAAGTGGATGGGGTTAACCGACTAAAAGGGAAAAGTGTCCATATCTATTGTGGGTAGGGTTAACCGACTAAAAGGGATAAGTGTCCATATCTATTGAACCAAGCAAGATAGAATCGATTTTGTTTTTGCAGATGATAGGTTTTTATGTGTATATTAATCTACAAGCTGATCCAAGGTTCTATCGTTAACGGTTCAATTTCTACGTCAAAATGGGTGGGGTTAACCGACTAAAAGGGATAAGTGTCCATATCTATTGAACCGAGCAAGATAGAATCGATTTTGTTTTTTATGATTCAATTTCTACGTCATAGTGGGTGGGGTTAACCGACTAAAAGGGATAAGTATGCATATCTATTGAACCAAGCAAGGTAGAATCGAATTTGTTTTTGCTGATGATAGGTTTTTATATGTATATTAATCTACAAGCTGATCCAAGGTTCTATCGTTAACGGTTCAATTTCTACGTCAAAATGGGTGGGGTTAACCGACTAAAAGGGATAAGTGTCCATATCTATTGAACCAAGCAAGATAGAATCGATTTTGTTTTTTATGATTCAATTTCTACGTCATAGTGGGTGGGGTTAACCGACTAAAAGGGATAAGTTTCCATATCTATTTAACCAAGCAAGATAGAATCGATTTTGTTTTTGCTGATGATAGGTTGTTACGTGTATATTAATCCACAAGCTGATCCAAGGTTCTATCGTTAACGGTTCAATTTCTACGTCAAAGTGGGTGGGGTTAACCGACTAAAAGGGATAAGTATCCATATCTATTGAACCAAGCAAAATAGAATCGATTTTGTTTTTTCAGATGATAGGTTTTTATGTGTATATTAATCCACAAGCTGATCCAAGGTTCTATCGTTAACGGTTCAATTTCTACGTCAAAGTGGGTGGGGTTAACCGACTAAAAGGGATAAGTATCCATATCTATTGAACCAAGCAAAATAGAATCGATTTTGTTTTTGCAGATGATAGGTTTTTATGTGTATATTAATCCACAAGCTGATCCAAGGCTCTATCTTTAACGGTTCAATTTCTACGTCAAAGTGGGTGGGATTAACCGACTAAAAGGGATAAGTATCCATATCTATTGAACCAAGCAAGGTAGAATCGATTTTGTTTTTGAAGGTCATAGTTTTTATTTGTATATTAATCCACAAGCTGATCCAAGGCTCTATCTTTAACTGTTCAATTTCTACGTCAAAGTGGATGGGGTTAACCGACTAAAAGGGATAAGTATCCATATCTATTGAAGTATTAAAGTAGAATCGATTTTGTTTTTGAAGATGATGGTTTTTATGTGTCTATTAATCCACAAGTTGATCCAAGGTTCTATCGTTAACGGTTCAATTTCTACGTCAAAGTGGATGGGGTTAACCGACTAAAAGGGAAAAGTGTCCATATATATTGTGGGTAGGGTTAACCGAGTAAAAGGGATAAGTGTCCATATCTATTGAACCAAGCAAGATAGAATCGATTTTGTTTTTCCAGATGATAGGTTTTTATGTGTATATTAATCCACAAGCTGATCCAAGGTTCTATCGTTAACGGTTCAATGTCTATGTCAAAGTGGGTGGGGTTAACCGACTAAAAGGGTTAAGTGTCCATATCTATTGTGGGTCGGGTTAACCGACTAAAAGGGATAAGTTTCCATATCTATTGAACCAAGCAAGATAGAATCGATTTTGTTTTTGCAGATGATAGGTTTTTATGTGTATATTAATCCACAAGCTGATCCAAGGTTCTATCGTTAACGTTTCAATTTCTACGTCAAAGTGGGTGGGGTTAACCAACTAAAAGGGAAAAGTGTCCATATGTATTGTGGGTGGGGTTAACCGACTAAAAGGGATAAGTTTCCATATCTATTGAACCAAGCAAGATAGAATCGATTTTGTTTTTTATGATTCAATTTCTACGTCATAGTGGGTGGGGTTAACCGACTAAAAGGGATAAGTATCCATATCTATTGAACCAAGCAAAATAGAATCGATTTTGTTTTTTCAGATGATAGGTTTTTATGTGTATATTAATCCACAAGCTGATCCAAGGTTCTATCGTTAACGGTTCAATTTCTACGTCAAAGTGGGTGGGGTTAACCGACTAAAAGGGATAAGTATCCATATCTATTGAACCAAGCGAAATACAATCGATTTTGTTTTTGCAGATGATAGGTTTTTATGTGTATATTAATCCACAAGCTGATCCAAGGTTCTGTCGTTAACGGTTCAATTTCTACGTCAAAGTGGGTGGGGTTAACCGACTAAAAGGGATAAGTATACATATCTATTGAACCAAGCAAAATAGAATCGATTTTGTTTTTGCAGATGATAGGTTTTTATGTGTATATTAATCTACAAGCTGATCCAAGGTTCTATCGTTAACGGTTCAATTTCTACGTCAAAATGGGTGGGGTTAACCGACTAAAAGGGATAAGTGTCCATATCTATTGAACCAAGCAAGATAGAATCGATTTTGTTTTTTATGATTCAATTTCTACGTCATAGTGGGTGGGGTTAACCGACTAAAAGGGATAAGTATGCATATCTATTGAACCAAGCAAGGTAGAATCGAATTTGTTTTTGCTGATGATAGGTTTTTATATGTATATTAATCTACAAGCTGATCCAAGGTTGTATCGTTAACGGTTCAATTTCTACGTCAAAATGGGTGGGGTTAACCGACTAAAAGGGATAAGTGTCCATATCTATTGAACCAAGCAAGATAGAATCGATTTTGTTTTTTATGATTCAATTTCTACGTCATAGTGGGTGGGGTTAACCGACTAAAAGGGATAAGTTTCCATATCTGTTGAACCAAGCAAGATAGAATCGATTTTGTTTTTGCTGATGATAGGTTGTTATGTGTATATTAATCCACAAGCTGATCCAAGGTTCTATCGTTAACGTTTCAATTTCTACGTCAAAGTGGGTGGGGTTAACCGACTAAAAGGGATAAGTATCCATATCTATTGAACCAAGCAAAATAGAATCGATTTTGTTTTTTCAGATGATAGGTTTTTATGTGTATATTAATCCACGAGCTGATCCAAGGTTCTATCGTTAACGGTTCAATTTCTACGTCAAAGTGGGTGGGGTTAACCGACTAAAAGGGATAAGTATCCATATCTATTGAACCAAGCGAAATACAATCGATTTTGTTTTTGCAGATGATAGGTTTTTATGTGTATATTAATCCACAAGCTGATCCAAGGTTCTGTCGTTAACGGTTCAATTTCTACGTCAAAGTGGGTGGGGTTAACCGACTAAAAGGGATAAGTATACATATCTATTGAACCAAGCAAAATAGAATCGATTTTGTTTTTGCAGATGATAGGCTTTTATGTGTATATTAATCTACAAGCTGATCCAAGGTTCTATCGTTAACGGTTCAATTTCTACGTCAAAATGGGTGGGGTTAACCGACTAAAAGGGATAAGTGTCCATATCTATTGAACCAAGCAAGATAGAATCGATTTTGTTTTTTATGATTCAATTTCTACGTCATAGTGGGTGGGGTTAACCGACTAAAAGGGATAAGTATGCATATCTATTGAACCAAGCAAGGTAGAATCGAATTTGTTTTTGCTGATGATAGGGTTTTATGTGTATATTAATCCACAAGCTGATCCAAGGTTCTATCGTTAACGGTTCAATTTCTACGTCAAAGTGGGTGGGGTTAACCGACTAAAAGGGATAAGTATCCATATCTATTGAACCAAGCAAAATAGAATCGATTTTGTTTTTGCAGATGATAGGTTTTTATGTGTATATTAATCCACAAGCTGATCCAAGGCTCTATCTTTAACGGTTCAATTTCTACGTCAAAGTAGGTGGGATTAACCGACTAAAAGGGATAAGTATCCATATCTATTGAACCAAGCAAGGTAGAATCGATTTTGTTTTTGAAGGTCATAGTTTTTATTTGTATATTAATCCACAAGCTGATCCAAGGCTCTATCTTTAACTGTTCAATTTCTACGTCAAAGTGGATGGGGTTAACCGACTAAAAGGGATAAGTATCCATATCTATTGAAGTATTAAAGTAGAATCGATTTTGTTTTTGAAGATGATGGTTTTTATGTGTCTATTAATCCACAAGTTGATCCAAGGTTCTATCGTTAACGGTTCAATTTCTACGTCAAAGTGGATGGGGTTAACCGACTAAAAGGGAAAATTGTCCATATATATTGTGGGTAGGGTTAACCGAGTAAAAGGGATAAGTGTCCATATCTATTGAACCAAGCAAGATAGAATCGATTTTGTTTTTCAAGATGATAGGTTTTTATGTGTATATTAATCCACAAGCCGATCCAAGGTTCTATCGTTAACGGTTCAATTTCTACGTCAAAGTGGGTGGGGTTAACCGACTAAAAGGGTTAAGTGTCCATATCTATTGTGGGTCGGGTTAACCGACTAAAAGGGATAAGTTTCCATATCTATTGAACCAAGCAAGATAGAATCGATTTTGTTTTTGCAGATGATAGGTTTTTATGTGTATATTAATCCACAAGCTGATCCAAGGTTCTATCGTTAACGTTTCAATTTCTACGTCAAAGTGGGTGGGGTTAACCAACTAAAAGGGAAAAGTGTCCATATGTATTATGGGTGGGGTTAACCGACTAAAAGGGATAAGTTTCCATATCTATTGAACCAAGCAAGATAGAATCGATTTTGTTTTTGCAGATGATAGGTTTTTATGTGTATATTAATCCACAAGCTGATCCAAGGTTCTATCGTTAACGGATCAATTTCTACATCAAAGTGGGTTGGGTTAACCGACTAAAAGGGATAAGTGTCCATATCTATTGAACTAAGCAAGATAGAATCGATTTTATTTTTGAAGATGATAGGTTTTTATGCGTAAGTGTCCATATCTATTGTGGGTGGGGTTAACCGACTAAAAGGGATAAGTATCCATATCTATTGAACCAAGCAAGGTAGAATCGATTTTGTTTTTGAATATGATAGTTTTTATGTGTATATTAATCCACAAGTTGATCCAAGGTTCTATCGTTAACGGTTCAATTTCTACGTCAAAGTGGATGGGGTTAACCGACTAAAAGGGAAAAGTGTCCATATCTATTGTGGGTAGTGTTAACCGACTAAAAGGGATAAGTGTCCATATCTATTGAACCAATCAAGGTAGAATCGATTTTGTTTTTTATGATTCAATTTCTACGTCATAGTGGGTGGGGTTAACCAACTAAAAGGGATAAGTATCCATACCTATTGAACCAAGCAAGGTAGAATCGATTTTGTTTTTGAAGATGATATTTTTTATTTGTATATTAATCCACAAGTTGATCCAAGGTTCTATCGTTAACGGTTCAATTTCTACGTCAAAGTGGATGGGGTTAACCGACTAAAAGGGATAAGTATCCATATCTATCGAACCAAGCAAGGTAGAATCGATTTTGTTTTTGAAAATGATAGTTTTTATTTGTATATTAATCCACAAGCTTATCCAAGGCTCTATCTTTAACGGTTCAATTTCTACGTCAAAGTGGGTGGGGTTAACGGACTAAAAGGGATAAGTATCCATATCTATTGAACCAAGCAAGGTAGAATCGATTTTGTTTTTGAAGATGATAGTTTTTATTTGTATATTAATCCCCAAGTTGATCCAAGGTTCTATCGTTAACGGTTCAATTTCTACGTCAAAGTGGATGGGGTTAACCGACTAAAAGGGATAAGTATGCATATCTATTGAACCAAGCAAGATAGAATCGATTTTGTTTTTGCAGATGATAGGTTTTTATGTGTACATTAATCCACAAGCTGACCCAAGGCTATATCTTTAACTGTTCAATTTCTACGTCAAAGTGGATGGGGTTAACCGACTAAAAGGGATAAGTATCCATATCTATTGAACCAAGCAAAGTAGAATCGATTTTGTTTTTGGAGATGATAGTTTTTATTTGTATATTAATCCACAAGTTGATCCAAGGTTCTATCGTTAACGGTTCAATTTCTACGTCAAAGTGGATGGGGTTAACCGACTAAAAGGGATAAGTGTCCATATCTATTGAACCAAGCAAGATAGAATCGATTTTTTTTGCAGATGATAGGCTTTTATGTGTATATTAATCCACAAGCTTATCCAAGGCTCTATCTTTAACGGTTCAATTTCTACGTCAAAGTGGGTGGGGTTAACCGAATAAAAGGGATAAGTATCCATATCTATTGAACCAAGGAAGGTAGAATCGATTTTGTTTTTGAAGATGATAGTTTTTATTTGTATATTAATCCACAAGCTGATCCAAGGCTCTATCTTTAACTGTTCAATTTCTACGTCAAAGTGGATGGGGTTAACCGACTAAAAGGGATAAGTATCCATATCTATTGAACCAAGAAAAGTAGAATCGATTTTGTTTTTGAAGATGATGGTTTTTATGTGTCTATTAATCCACAAGTTGATCCAAGGTTCTATCGTTAACGGTTCAATTTCTACGTCAAAATGGATGGGGTTAACCGACTAAAAGGGAAAAGTGTCCATATATATTGTGGGTAGGGTTAACCGAGTAAAAGGGATAAGTGTCCATATCTATTGAACCAAGCAAGATAGAATCGATTTTGTTTTTGCAGAAGATAGGTTTTTATGTGTATATTAATCCACAAGCTGATCAAAGGTTCTATCGTTAACGGTTCAATTTCTACGTCAAAGTGGGTGGGGTTAACCGACTAAAAGGGATAAGTGTCCATATCTTTTGTGGGTGGAGTTAACCGACTAAAAGGGATAAGTTTCCATATCTATTGAACCAAGCAAGATAGAATCGATTTTGTTTTTGCAGATGATAGGTTTTTATGTGTATATTAATCCACAAGCTGATCCAAGGTTCTATCGTTAACGTTTCAATTTCTACGTCAAAGTGGGTGGGGTTAACCGACTAAAATGGATAAGTGTCCATATCTATTGTGGGTGGGGTTAACCGACTAAAAGGGATAAGTTTCCATATCTATTGAACCAAGCAAGATAGAATCGATTTTGTTTTTGCAGATGATAGGTTTTTATGTGTATATTAATCCACAAGCTGATGCAAGGTTCTATCGTTAACGGATCAATTTCTACGTCAAAGTGGGTGGGGTTAACCGACCAAAAGGGATAAGTGTCCATATCTATTGAACTAAGCAAGATAGAATCGATTTTATTTTTGAAGATGATAGGTTTTTATGCGTAAGTGTCCATATCTATTGTGGGTGGGGTTAACCGAATAAAAGGGATAAGTATCCATATCTATCGAACCAAGCAAGGTAGAATCGATTTTGTTTTTGAAGATGATAGTTTTTATGTGTATATTAATCCACAAGTTGATCCAAAGTTCTATCGTTAACGGTTCAATTTCTACGTCAAAGTGGATGGGGTTAACCGACTAAAAGGGAAAAGTGTCCATATCTATTGTGGTTAGGGTTAACCGACTAAAAGGGATAAGTGTCCATATCTATTGAACCAAGCAAGATAGAATCGATTTTGTTTTTGCAGATGATAGGTTTTTATGTGTATATTAATCTACAAGCTGATCCAAGGTTCTATCGTTAACGGTTCAATTTCTACGTCAAAATGGGTGGGGTTAACCGACTAAAAGGGATAAGTGTCCATATCTATTGAACCGAGCAAGATAGAATCGATTTTGTTTTTTATGATTCAATTTCTACGTCATAGTGGGTGGGGTTAACCGACTAAAAGGGATAAGTATGCATATCTATTGAACCAAGCAAGGTAGAATCGAATTTGTTTTTGCTGATGATAGGTTTTTATATGTATATTAATCTACAAGCTGATCCAAGGTTCTATCGTTAACGGTTCAATTTCTACGTCAAAATGGGTGGGGTTAACCGACTAAAAGGGATAAGTGTCCATATCTATTGAACCAAGCAAGATAGAATCGATTTTGTTTTTTATGATTCAATTTCTACGTCATAGTGGGTGGGGTTAACCGACTAAAAGGGATAAGTTTCCATATCTATTGAACCAAGCAAGATAGAATCGATTTTGTTTTTGCTGATGATAGGTTGTTATGTGTATATTAATCCACAAGCTGATCCAAGGTTCTATCGTTAACGGTTCAATTTCTACGTCAAAGTGGGTGGGGTTAACCGACTAAAAGGGATAAGTGTCCATATCTATTGTGGGTGGAGTTAACCGACTAAAAGGGATAAGTTTCCATATCTATTGAACCAAGCAAGATAGAATCGATTTTGTTTTTGCAGATGATAGGTTTTTATGTGTACATTAATCCACAAGCTGACCCAAGGCTATATCTTTAACTGTTCAATTTCTACGTCAAAGTGGATGGGGTTAACCGACTAAAAGGGATAAGTATCCATATCTATTGAACCAAGCAAAGTAGAATCGATTTTGTTTTTGGAGATGATAGTTTTTATTTGTATATTAATCCACAAGTTGATCCAAGGTTCTATCGTTAACGGTTCAATTTCTACGTCAAAGTGGATGGGGTTAACCGACTAAAAGGGATAAGTGTCCATATCTATTGAACCAAGCAAGATAGAATCGATTTTTTTTGCAGATGATAGGCTTTTATGTGTATATTAATCCACAAGCTTATCCAAGGCTCTATCTTTAACGGTTCAATTTCTACGTCAAAGTGGGTGGGGTTAACCGAATAAAAGGGATAAGTATCCATATCTATTGAACCAAGGAAGGTAGAATCGATTTTGTTTTTGAAGATGATAGTTTTTATTTGTATATTAATCCACAAGCTGATCCAAGGCTCTATCTTTAACTGTTCAATTTCTACGTCAAAGTGGATGGGGTTAACCGACTAAAAGGGATAAGTATCCATATCTATTGAACCAAGAAAAGTAGAATCGATTTTGTTTTTGAAGATGATGGTTTTTATGTGTCTATTAATCCACAAGTTGATCCAAGGTTCTATCGTTAACGGTTCAATTTCTACGTCAAAGTGGATGGGGTTAACCGACTAAAAGGGAAAAGTGTCCATATATATTGTGGGTAGGGTTAACCGAGTAAAAGGGATAAGTGTCCATATCTATTGAACCAAGCAAGATAGAATCGATTTTGTTTTTGCAGAAGATAGGTTTTTATGTGTATATTAATCCACAAGCTGATCAAAGGTTCTATCGTTAACGGTTCAATTTCTACGTCAAAGTGGGTGGGGTTAACCGACTAAAAGGGATAAGTGTCCATATCTATTGTGGGTGGAGTTAACCGACTAAAAGGGATAAGTTTCCATATCTATTGAACCAAGCAAGATAGAATCGATTTTGTTTTTGCAGATGATAGGTTTTTATGTGTATATTAATCCACAAGCTGATCCAAGGTTCTATCGTTAACGTTTCAATTTCTACGTCAAAGTGGGTGGGGTTAACCGACTAAAATGGATAAGTGTCCATATCTATTGTGGGTGGGGTTAACCGACTAAAAGGGATAAGTTTCCATATCTATTGAACCAAGCAAGATAGAATCGATTTTGTTTTTGCAGATGATAGGTTTTTATGTGTATATTAATCCACAAGCTGATGCAAGGTTCTATCGTTAACGGATCAATTTCTACGTCAAAGTGGGTGGGGTTAACCGACCAAAAGGGATAAGTGTCCATATCTATTGAACTAAGCAAGATAGAATCGATTTTATTTTTGAAGATGATAGGTTTTTATGCGTAAGTGTCCATATCTATTGTGGGTGGGGTTAACCGAATAAAAGGGATAAGTATCCATATCTATCGAACCAAGCAAGGTAGAATCGATTTTGTTTTTGAAGATGATAGTTTTTATGTGTATATTAATCCACAAGTTGATCCAAAGTTCTATCGTTAACGGTTCAATTTCTACGTCAAAGTGGATGGGGTTAACCGACTAAAAGGGAAAAGTGTCCATATCTATTGTGGTTAGGGTTAACCGACTAAAAGGGATAAGTGTCCATATCTATTGAACCAAGCAAGATAGAATCGATTTTGTTTTTGCAGATGATAGGTTTTTATGTGTATATTAATCTACAAGCTGATCCAAGGTTCTATCGTTAACGGTTCAATTTCTACGTCAAAATGGGTGGGGTTAACCGACTAAAAGGGATAAGTGTCCATATCTATTGAACCGAGCAAGATAGAATCGATTTTGTTTTTTATGATTCAATTTCTACGTCATAGTGGGTGGGGTTAACCGACTAAAAGGGATAAGTATGCATATCTATTGAACCAAGCAAGGTAGAATCGAATTTGTTTTTGCTGATGATAGGTTTTTATATGTATATTAATCTACAAGCTGATCCAAGGTTCTATCGTTAACGGTTCAATTTCTACGTCAAAATGGGTGGGGTTAACCGACTAAAAGGGATAAGTGTCCATATCTATTGAACCAAGCAAGATAGAATCGATTTTGTTTTTTATGATTCAATTTCTACGTCATAGTGGGTGGGGTTAACCGACTAAAAGGGATAAGTTTCCATATCTATTGAACCAAGCAAGATAGAATCGATTTTGTTTTTGCTGATGATAGGTTGTTATGTGTATATTAATCCACAAGCTGATCCAAGGTTCTATCGTTAACGGTTCAATTTCTACGTCAAAGTGGGTGGGGTTAACCGACTAAAAGGGATAAGTATCCATATCTATTGAACCAAGCAAAATAGAATCGATTTTGTTTTTTCAGATGATAGGTTTTTATGTGTATATTAATCCACAAGCTGATCCAAGGTTCTATCGTTAACGGTTCAATTTCTACGTCAAAGTGGGTGGGGTTAACCGACTAAAAGGGATAAGTATCCATATCTATTGAACCAAGCGAAATACAATCGATTTTGTTTTTGCAGATGATAGGTTTTTATGTGTATATTAATCCACAAGCTGATCCAAGGTTCTGTCGTTAACGGTTCAATTTCTACGTCAAAGTGGGTGGGGTTAACCGACTAAAAGGGATAAGTATACATATCTATTGAACCAAGCAAAATAGAATCGATTTTGTTTTTGCAGATGATAGGTTTTTATGTGTATATTAATCTACAAGCTGATCCAAGGTTCTATCGTTAACGGTTCAATTTCTACGTCAAAATGGGTGGGGTTAACCGACTAAAAGGGATAAGTGTCCATATCTATTGAACCAAGCAAGATAGAATCGATTTTGTTTTTTATGATTCAATTTCTACGTCATAGTGGGTGGGGTTAACCGACTAAAAGGGATAAGTATGCATATCTATTGAACCAAGCAAGGTAGAATCGAATTTGTTTTTGCTGATGATAGGGTTTTATGTGTATATTAATCCACAAGCTGATCCAAGGTTCTATCGTTAACCGTTCAATTTCTACGTCAAAGTGGGTGGGGTTAACCGACTAAAAGGGATAAGTATCCATATCTACTGAACCAAGCAAAATAGAATCGATTTTGTTTTTGCAGATGATAGGTTTTTATGTGTATATTAATCCACAAGCTGATCCAAGGCTCTATCTTTAACGGTTCAATTTCTACGTCGAAGTGGGTGGGATTAACCGACTAAAAGGGATAAGTATCCATATCTATTGAACCAAGCAAGGTAGAATCGATTTTGTTTTTGAAGGTCATAGTTTTTATTTGTATATTAATCCACAAGCTGATCCAAGGCTCTATCTTTAACTGTTCAATTTCTACGTCAAAGTGGATGGGGTTAACCGACTAAAAGGGATAAGTATCCATATCTATTGAAGTATTAAAGTAGAATCGATTTTGTTTTTGAAGACGATGGTTTTTATGTGTCTATTAATCCACAAGTTGATCCAAGGTTCTATCGTTAACGGTTCAATTTCTACGTCAAAGTGGATGGGGTTAACCGACTAAAAGGGAAAAGTGTCCATATATATTGTGGGTAGGGTTAACCGAGTAAAAGGGATAAGTGTCCATATCTATTGAACCAAGCAAGATAGAATCGATTTTGTTTTTCCAGATGATAGGTTTTTATGTGTATATTAATCCACAAGCTGATCCAAGGTTCTATCGTTAACGGTTCAATTTCTACGTCAAAGTGGGTGGGGTTAACCGACTAAAAGGGTTAAGTGTCCATATCTATTGTGGGTCGGGTTAACCGACTAAAAGGGATAAGTTTCCATATCTATTGAACCAAGCAAGATAGAATCGATTTTGTTTTTGCAGATGATAGGTTTTTATGTGTATATTAATCCACAAGCTGATCCAAGGTTCTATCGTTAACGTTTCAATTTCTACGTCAAAGTGGGTGGGGTTAACCAACTAAAAGGGAAAAGTGTCCATATGTATTGTGGGTGGGGTTAACCGACTAAAAGGGAGAAGTTTCCATATCTATTGAACCAAGCAAGATAGAATCGATTTTGTTTTTGCAGATGATAGGTTTTTATGTGTATATTAATCCACAAGCTGATCCAAGGTTCTATCGTTAACGGATCAATTTCTACATCAAAGTGGGTTGGGTTAACCGACTAAAAGGGATAAGTGTCCATATCTATTGAACTAAGCAAGATAGAATCGATTTTATTTTTGAAGATGATAGGTTTTTATGCGTAAGTGTCCATATCTATTGTGGGTGGGGTTAACCGACTAAAAGGAATAAGTATCCATATCTATTGAACCAAGCAAGGTAGAATCGATTTTGTTTTTGAATATGATAGTTTTTATGTGTATATTAATCCACAAGTTGATCCAAGGTTCTATCGTTAACGGTTCAATTTCTACGTCAAAGTGGATGGGGTTAACCGACTAAAAGGGAAAAGTGTCCATATCTATTGTGGGTAGTGTTAACCGACTAAAAGGGATAAGTGTCCATATCTATTGAACCAATCAAGGTAGAATCGATTTTGTTTTTTATGATTCAATTTCTACGTCATAGTGGGTGGGGTTAACCAACTAAAAGGGATAAGTATCCATACCTATTGAACCAAGCAAGGTAGAATCGATTTTGTTTTTGAAGATGATATTTTTTATTTGTATATTAATCCACAAGTTGATCCAAGGTTCTATCGTTAACGGTTCAATTTCTACGTCAAAGTGGATGGGGTTAACCGACTAAAAGGGATAAGTATCCATATCTATCGAACCAAGCAAGGTAGAATCGATTTTGTTTTTGAAAATGATAGTTTTTATTTGTATATTAATCCACAAGCTTATCCAAGGCTCTATCTTTAACGGTTCAATTTCTACGTCAAAGTGGGTGGGGTTAACGGACTAAAAGGGATAAGTATCCATATCTATTGAACCAAGCAAGGTAGAATCGATTTTGTTTTTGAAGATGATAGTTTTTATTTGTATATTAATCCACAAGTTGATCCAAGGTTCTATCGTTAACGGTTCAATTTCTACGTCAAAGTGGATGGGGTTAACCGACTAAAAGGGATAAGTATGCATATCTATTGAACCAAGCAAGATAGAATCGATTTTGTTTTTGCAGATGATAGGTTTTTAGGTGTACATTAATCCACAAGCTGACCCAAGGTTCTATCGTTAACGGTTCAATTTCTACGTCAAAGTGGGTGGGGTTAACCGACTAAAAGGAATAAGTATCAATATCTATTGAACCAAGCAAAATAGAATCGATTTTGTTTTTGCAGATGATAGGTTTTTATGTGTATATTAATCCACAAGCTGACCTAAGGTTCTGTCGTTAACGGTTCAATTTCTACGGCAAAGTGGGTGGGGTTAACCGACTAAAAGGGATAAGTATACATATCTATTGAACCAAGCAAGATAGAATTGATTTTGTTTTTGCAGATGATAGGTTTTTATGTGTATATTAATCTACAAGCTGATTCGAGGTTCTATCGTTAACGGTTCAATTTCTACGTCAAAATGGGTGGGGTTAACCGACTAAAGGGATAAGTGTCCATATCTATTGAACCAAGCAAGATAGAATCGATTTTGTTTTTTATGATTCAATTTCTACGTCATAGTGGGTAGGGTTAACCAACTAAAAGGGATAAGTATGCATATCTATTGAATAGAGCAAGGTAGAATCGAATTTGTTTTTGCTGATGATAGGTTTTTATGTGTATATTAATCCACAAGCTGATCCAAGGCTCTATCGTTAACGGTTCAATTTCTACGTCAAAGTAGGTGGGGTTAACCGACTAAAAGGGATAAGTATCCATATCTATTGAACCAACCAAAATATAATCGATTTTGTTTTTGCAGATGATAGGTTTTTATGTGTATATTAATCCACAAGCTGATCCAAGGTTCTATCGTTAACGGTTCAATTTCTACGTCAAAGTGGGTGGGGTTAACCGACTAAAAGGGATAAGTATCCATATCTATTGAACCAAGCAAGACAGAATCGATTTTGTTTTTGAAGATGATAGGTTTTTATGTGTATATTAATCCAAAAGCTGATCCAAGGCTCTATCGTTAACGGTTCAATTTCTACGTCAAAGTAGGTGGGGTTAACCGACTAAAAGGGATAAGTATCCATATCTATTGAACCAACCAAAATATAATCGATTTTGTTTTTGCAGATGATAGGTTTTTATGTGTATATTAATCCACAAGCTGATCCAAGGTTCTATCGTTAACGGTTCAATTTCTACGTCAAAGTGGGTGGGGTTAACCGACTAAAAGGGATAAGTATCCATATCTATTGAACCAAGCAAGACAGAATCGAATTTGTTTTTGCTGATGATAGGTTTTTATGTGTATATTAATCCACAAGCTGATCCAAGGCTCTATCGTTAACGGTTCAATTTCTACGTCAAAGTAGGTGGGGTTAACCGACTAAAAGGGATAAGTATCCATATCTATTGAACCAACCAAAATATAATCGATTTTGTTTTTGCAGATGATAGGTTTTTATGTGTATATTAATCCACAAGCTGATCCAAGGTTCTATCGTTAACGGTTCAATTTCTACGTCAAAGTGGGTGGGGTTAACCGACTAAAAGGGATAAGTATCCATATCTATTGAACCAAGCAAGACAGAATCGATTTTGTTTTTGAAGATGATAGGTTTTTACGTGTATATTAATCCACAAGCTGATCCAAGGTTCTATCGCTAACGGTTCAATTTCTACGTCAAAGTGGATGGGGTTAACCGACTAAAAGGGATAAGTATCCATATCTATTGAACCAAGCAAAGTAGAATCGATTTTATTTTTGTAGATGGTAGGCTTTTACAAGCTGATACAAAGTTCTATCGTTAACGGTTCCATTTCTAGGTCAAAGTGGATGGGGCTAACCGACTAAAAGGGATAAGTGTCCATATCTATTGTGTGTGGGGTTAACCGAATAAAAGGGATAAGTGTCCATATCTATTGAACCAAGCAAGATAGAATCGATTTTTTTTTGCAGATGATAGGCTTTTATGTGTATATTAATCCACAAGCTTATCCAAGGCTCTATCTTTAACGGTTCAATTTCTACGTCAAAGTGGGTGGGGTTAACCGACTAAAAGGGATAAGTATCCATATCTATTGAAACAAGCAAGGTAGAATCGATTTTGTTTTTGAAGATGATAGTTTTTATTTGTATATTAATCCACAAGTTGATCCAAGGTTCTATCGTTAACGGTTCAATTTCTACGTCAAGGTGGATGGGGTTAACCGAATAAAAGGGATAAGTATCCATATCTATTGAACCAAGCAAGACAGAATCGATTTTGTTTTTGAAGATGATAGGTTTTTACGTGTATATTAATCCACAAGCTGATCCAAGGTTCTATCGCTAACGGTTCAATTTCTACGTCAAAGTGGATGGGGTTAACCGACTAAAAGGGATAAGTATCCATATCTATTGAACCAAGCAAAGTAGAATCGATTTTATTTTTGTAGATGGTAGGCTTTTACAAGCTGATACAAAGTTCTATCGTTAACGGTTCCATTTCTAGGTCAAAGTGGATGGGGCTAACCGACTAAAAGGGATAAGTGTCCATATCTATTGTGTGTGGGGTTAACCGAATAAAAGGGATAAGTGTCCATATCTATTGAACCAAGCAAGATAGAATCGATTTTTTTTGCAGATGATAGGTTTTTACGTGTATATTAATCCACAAGCTGATCCAAGGTTCTATCGCTAACGGTTCAATTTCTACGTCAAAGTGGATGGGGTTAACCGACTAAAAGGGATAAGTATCCATATCTATTGAACCAAGCAAAGTAGAATCGATTTTATTTTTGTAGATGGTAGGCTTTTATGTGTACATTCATCCACAAGCCGATACAAAGTTCTATCGTTAACGGTTCCATTTCTAGGTCAAAGTGGATGGGGCTAACCGACTAAAAGGGATAAGTGTTCATATCTATTGTGTGTGGGGTTAACCGAATAAAAGGGATAAGTGTCCATATCTATTGAACCAAGCAAGATAGAATCGATTTTTTTTTTGCAGATGATAGGCTTTTATGTGTATATTAATCCACAAGCTTATCCAAGGCTCTATCTTTAACGGTTCAATTTCTACGTCAAAGTGGGTGGGGTTAACCGACTAAAAGGGATAAGTATCCATATCTATTGAACCAAGCAAGGTAGAATCGATTTTGTTTTTGAAGATGATAGTTTTTATTTGTATATTAATCCACAAGTTGATCCAAGGTTCTATCGTTAACGGTTCAATTTCTACGTCAAAGTGGATGGGGTTAACCGAATAAAAGGGATAAGTATCCATATCTATTGAACCAAGCAAAGTAGAATCGATTTTGTTTTTGAAGATGATAGTTTTTATGTGTATATTAATACACAAGTTGATCCAAGGTTCTATCGTTAACGGTTCAATTTCTACGTCAAAGTGGATGGGGTTAACCGACTAAAAGGGATAAGTATCCATATCTATTGAACCAAGCAAGGTAGAATCGATTTTGTTTTTGAAGATGATAGTTTTTATGTGTATATTAATCCACAAGTTGATCCAAGGTTCTATCGTTAACGGCTCAATTTCTACGTCAAATTGGATGGGGTTAACCGACTAAAAGGGAAAAGTGTCCATATCTATTGTGGGTAGGGTTAACCGACTAAAAGGGATAAGTGTCCATATCTATTGAACCAAGCAAGATAGAATCGATTTTGTTTTTGCAGATGATAGGTTTTTATGTGTATATTAATCCACAAGCTGATCCAAGGTTCTATCGTTAACGGTTCAATTTCTACGTCAAAGTGGGTGGGGTTAACCGACGAAAAGGGATAAGTGTCCATATCAATTGTGGGTAGGGTTAACCGACTAAAAGGGTTAAGTGTCCATATCTATTAAACCAAGGAAGATAGAATCGATTTTGTTTTTGCAGATGATAGGTTTTTATGTTTATATTAATCCACAAGCTGATCCAAAGCTCTATCTCTAATGGTTCAATTTCTACGTCATAGTGGGTGTGGTTAACCGACTAAAAGGGATAAGTATACATATCTATTCAACCAAGCAAGATAGAATCGAATTTATTTTTGCAGATGGTGGGTTTTTATGTGTATATTAATCCGCAAGCTGATCCAAGGCTCCATCTTTAACGGTTCAATTTCTACGTCAAAGTGGGTGGGGTTAACCGACTAAAAGGGATAAGTATCCATATCTATTGAACCAAGCAAGATAGAATCGAATTTATTTTTGCAGATGGTGGGTTTTTATGTGTATATTAATCCACAAGCTGATCCAAAGCTCTATCTTTAATGGCTCAATTTCTACGTCATAGTGGGTGTGGTTAACCGACTAAAAGGGATAAGTATACATATCTATTTAACCAAGTAAAGTAGAATCGATTTTGTTTTTGAAGATGATAGTTTTTATGTGTATATTAATCCACAAGTTGATCCAAGGTTCTATCCTTAACGGTTCAATTTCTACGTCAAAGTGGATGGGGTTAACCGAATAAAAGGGATAAGTATCCATATCTATTGAACCAAGTAAAGTAGAATCGATTTTGTTTTTGCAGATGATAGGTTTTTATGTTTATATTAATCCACAAGCTGATCCAAAGCTCTATCTCTAATGGTTCAATTTCTACGTCATAGTGGGTGTGGTTAACCGACTAAAAGGGATAAGTATACATATCTATTCAACCAAGCAAGATAGAATCCAATTTATTTTTGCAGATGGTGGGTTTTTATGTGTATATTAATCCGCAAGCTGATCCAAGGCTCCATCTTTAACGGTTCAATTTCTACGTCAAAGTGGGTGGGGTTAACCGACTAAAAGGGATAAGTATACATATCTATTCAACCAAGCAAGATAGAATCGAATTTATTTTTGCAGATGGTGGGTTTTTATGTGTATATTAATCCACAAGCTGATCCAAGGTTCTATCGTTAACTGTTCAATTTCTACGCCAAAGTGGGTGGAGTTAACCGACTAAAAGGGATAAGTGTCCATATCTATTGTGGGTGGTTTTTATGTGTATATTAATCCACAAGCTGATCCAAAGCTCTATCTCTAATGGTTCAATTTCTACGTCATAGTGGGTGTGGTTAACCGACTAAAAGGGATAAGTATACATATCTATTCAACCAAGCAAGATAGAATCGGATTTATTTTTGCAGATGGTGGGTTTTTATGTGTATATTAATCCACAAGCTGATCCAAGGCTCCATCTTTAACGGTTCAATTTCTACGTCAAAGTGGGTGGGGTTAACCGACTAAAAGGGATAAGTATCCATATCTATTGAACCAAGTAAAGTAGAATCGATTTTGTTTCTGAAGATGATAGTTTTTATGTGTATATTAATCCACAAGTTGATCCAAGGTTCTATCGTTAACGGTTCAATTTCTACGTCAAAGTGGATGGGGTTAACCGAATAAAAGGGATAAGTGTCCATATCTATTGAACCAAGCAACATAGAATCGATTTTGTTTTTGCAGATGATAGGTTTTTATGTTTATATTAATCCACAAGCTGATCCAAAGCTCTATCTCTAATGGTTCAATTTCTACGTCATAGTGGGTGTGGCTAACCGACTAAAAGGGATAAGTATACATATCTATATTAATCCGCAAGCTGATCCAAGGTTCTATCGATAACGGTTCAATTTCTACGTCATACTGGGTGGGGTTAACCAACTAAAAGGTATAAGTGTCCATATCTATTGAACCAAGCAATATAGAATCGATTTTGTTTTTGCAGATGATAGGTTTTTATGTGTATATTAATCCACAAGCTGAACCAAAGCTCTATCTCTAATGGTTCAATTTCTACGTCATAGTGGGTGTGGTTAACCGACTAAAAGGGATAAGTATACATATCTATTCAACCAAGCAAGACAGAATCGAATTTATTTTTGCAGATGGTGGGTTTTTATGTGTATATTAATCCACAAGCTGATCCAAGGTTCTATCGTTAACTGTTCAATTTCTACGCCAAAGTGGGTGGAGTTAACCGACTAAAAGGGATAAGTGTCCATATCTATTGTGGGTGGGGTTAACCGACTAAAAGGGATAAGTTTCCATATCTATTGAACCAAACAAGATATAATCGATTTTGTTTTTGCAGATGATAGGTTTTTATGTGTATATTAATCCACAAGCTGATCCAAGGTTCTATCGTTAACGGTTCAATTTCTACGTCAAAGTGGGTGGGGTTAACCGACGAAAAGGGATAAGTGTCCATATCAATTGTGGGTAGGGTTAACCGACTAAAAGGGTTAAGTGTCCATATCTATTAAACCAAGGAAGATAGAATCGATTTTGTTTTTGCAGATGATAGGTTTTTATGTTTATATTAATCCACAAGCTGATCCAAAGCTCTATCTCTAATGGTTCAATTTCTACGTCATAATGGGTGTGGTTAACCGACTAAAAGGGATAAGTATACATATCTATTCAACCAAGCAAGATAGAATCGAATTTATTTTTGCAGATGGTGGGTTTTTATGTGTATATTAATCAGCAAGCTGATCCAAGGCTCCATCTTTAACGATTCAATTTCTCCGTCAAAGTGGGTGGGGTTAACCGACTAAAAGGGATAAGTATCCATATCTATTGAACCAAGCAAGATAGAATCGAATTTATTTTTGCAGATGGTGGGTTTTTATGTGTATATTAATCCACAAGCTGATACAAAGCTCTATCTTTAATGGTTCAATTTCTAAGTCATAGTGGGTGTGGTTAACCGACTAAAAGGGATAAGTATACATATCTATTTAACCAAGCAAGATAGAATCGGATTTATTTTTGCAGATGGTGGGTTTTTATGTGTATATTAATCCACAAGCTGATCCAAGGCTCCATCTTTAACGGTTCAATTTCTACGTCAAAGTGGGTGGGGTTAACCGACTAAAAGGGATAAGTATCCATATCTATTGAACCAAGTAAAGTAGAATCGATTTTGTTTTTGAAGATGATAGTTTTTATGTGTATATTAATCCACAAGTTGATCCAAGGTTCTATCGCTAACGGTTCAATTTCTACGTCAAAGTGGATGGGGTTAACCGAATAAAAGGGATAAGTGTCCATATCTATAGAACCAAGCAACATAGAATCGATTTTGTTTTTGCAGATGATAGGTTTTTATGTTTATATTAATCCACAAGCTGATCTAAAGCTCTATCTCTAATGGTTCAATTTCTACGTCATAGTGGGTGTAGTTAACCGACTAAAGGGAAAAGTATACATATCTATATTAATCCGCAAGCTTATCCAAGGTTCTATCGATAACGGTTCAATTTCTACGTCATACTGGGTGGGGTTAACCGACTAAAAGGTATAAGTGTCCATATCTATTGAACCAAGCAACATAGAATCGATTTTGTTTTTGCAGATGATAGGTTTTTATGTGTATATTAATCCACAAGCTGATCCAAAGCTCCATCTTTAACGGTTCAATTTCTACGTCAAAGTGGGTTGGGTTAACCGACTAAAAGGGATAAGTATCCATATCTATTGAACCAAGTAAAGTAGAATCGATTTTGTTTTTGAAGATGATAGTTTTTATGTGTATATTAATCCACAAGCTGATCCAAGGTTCTATCGTTAACTGTTCAATTTCTACGCCAAAGTGGGTGGAGTTAACCGACTAAAAGGGATAAGTGTCCATATCTATTGTGGGTGGGGTTAACCGACTAAAAGGGATAAGTTTCCATATCTATTGAACAAAACAAGATAGAATCGATTTTGTTTTTGCAGATGATAGGTTTTTATGTGTATATTAATCCACAAGCTGATCCAAAGCTCTATCTGTAATGGTTCGATTTCTACGTCATAGTGGGATTGGTTAACCGACTAAAATGGATAAGTATACATATCTATTCAACCAAGCAAGATAGAATCGAATTTATTTTTGCAGATGGTGGGTTTTTATGTGTATATTAATCCACAAGCTGATCCAAGGCTCCATCTTTAACGGTTCAATTTCTACGTCAAAGTGGGTGGGGTTAACCGACTAAAAGGGATAAGTATCCATATCTATTGAACCAAGCAAGATAGAATCGATTTTATTTTTGCAGATGATAGGTTTTTATGTGTATATTAATGCACAAGCTTATCCAAGGCTCTATCGCTAACGGTTCAATTTCTACGTCATATTGGTTGGGGTTAACCGACTAAAAGGGAAAAGTATCCATATTTATTGTGGGTAGGGTGAACCGACTAAAAGGGATAAGTATCCATATCTATTGAACCAAGCAAGATAGAATCGATTTTATTTTTGCAGATGATAGGTTTTTATGTGTATATTAATCCACAAGCTTATCCAAGGCTCTATCGCTAACGGTTCAATTTCTACGTCAAAGTGGGTGGGGTTAACCGACTAAAAGGGATAAGTATCCATATCTATTGAACCAAGCAAGGTAGAATCGATTTTGTTTTTGAAGATGATAGTTTTTATTTGTATATTAATCCACAAGTTGATCCAAGGTTCTATCGTTAACGGTTCAATTTCTACGTCAAAGTGGATGGGGTTAACCGAATAAAAGGGATAAGTATCCATATCTATTGAACCAAGCAAAGTAGAATCGATTTTGTTTTTGAAGATGATAGTTTTTATGTGTATATTAATACACAAGTTGATCCAAGGTTCTATCGTTAACGGTTCAATTTCTACGTCAAAGTGGATGGGGTTAACCGACTAAAAGGGATAAGTATCCATATCTATTGAACCAAGCAAGGTAGAATCGATTTTGTTTTTGAAGATGATAGTTTTTATGTGTATATTAATCCACAAGTTGATCCAAGGTTCTATCGTTAACGGCTCAATTTCTACGTCAAATTGGATGGGGTTAACCGACTAAAAGGGAAAAGTGTCCATATCTATTGTGGGTAGGGTTAACCGACTAAAAGGGATAAGTGTCCATATCTATTGAACCAAGCAAGATAGAATCGATTTTGTTTTTGCAGATGATAGGTTTTTATGTGTATATTAATCCACAAGCTGATCCAAGGTTCTATCGTTAACGGTTCAATTTCTACGTCAAAGTGGGTGGGGTTAACCGACGAAAAGGGATAAGTGTCCATATCAATTGTGGGTAGGGTTAACCGACTAAAAGGGTTAAGTGTCCATATCTATTAAACCAAGGAAGATAGAATCGATTTTGTTTTTGCAGATGATAGGTTTTTATGTTTATATTAATCCACAAGCTGATCCAAAGCTCTATCTCTAATGGTTCAATTTCTACGTCATAGTGGGTGTGGTTAACCGACTAAAAGGGATAAGTATACATATCTATTCAACCAAGCAAGATAGAATCGAATTTATTTTTGCAGATGGTGGGTTTTTATGTGTATATTAATCCGCAAGCTGATCCAAGGCTCCATCTTTAACGGTTCAATTTCTACGTCAAAGTGGGTGGGGTTAACCGACTAAAAGGGATAAGTATCCATATCTATTGAACCAAGCAAGATAGAATCGAATTTATTTTTGCAGATGGTGGGTTTTTATGTGTATATTAATCCACAAGCTGATCCAAAGCTCTATCTTTAATGGCTCAATTTCTACGTCATAGTGGGTGTGGTTAACCGACTAAAAGGGATAAGTATACATATCTATTTAACCAAGTAAAGTAGAATCGATTTTGTTTTTGAAGATGATAGTTTTTATGTGTATATTAATCCACAAGTTGATCCAAGGTTCTATCCTTAACGGTTCAATTTCTACGTCAAAGTGGATGGGGTTAACCGAATAAAAGGGATAAGTATCCATATCTATTGAACCAAGTAAAGTAGAATCGATTTTGTTTTTGCAGATGATAGGTTTTTATGTTTATATTAATCCACAAGCTGATCCAAA
Organism: Eurosta solidaginis; assembly: GCF_040869045.1. Classification (NCBI taxonomy): domain Eukaryota; kingdom Metazoa; phylum Arthropoda; class Insecta; order Diptera; family Tephritidae; genus Eurosta; species Eurosta solidaginis. The sequence continues at coordinate 125,533,610 of NC_090321.1, forward strand.
GCTCTATCTCTAATGGTTCAATTTCTACGTCATAGTGGGTGTGGTTAACCGACTAAAAGGGATAAGTATACATATCTATTCAACCAAGCAAGATAGAATCCAATTTATTTTTGCAGATGGTGGGTTTTTATGTGTATATTAATCCGCAAGCTGATCCAAGGCTCCATCTTTAACGGTTCAATTTCTACGTCAAAGTGGGTGGGGTTAACCGACTAAAAGGGATAAGTATACATATCTATTCAACCAAGCAAGATAGAATCGAATTTATTTTTGCAGATGGTGGGTTTTTATGTGTATATTAATCCACAAGCTGATCCAAGGTTCTATCGTTAACTGTTCAATTTCTACGCCAAAGTGGGTGGAGTTAACCGACTAAAAGGGATAAGTGTCCATATCTATTGTGGGTGGTTTTAATGTGTATATTAATCCACAAGCTGATCCAAAGCTCTATCTCTAATGGTTCAATTTCTACGTCATAGTGGGTGTGGTTAACCGACTAAAAGGGATAAGTATACATATCTATTCAACCAAGCAAGATAGAATCGGATTTATTTTTGCAGATGGTGGGTTTTTATGTGTATATTAATCCACAAGCTGATCCAAGGCTCCATCTTTAACGGTTCAATTTCTACGTCAAAGTGGGTGGGGTTAACCGACTAAAAGGGATAAGTATCCATATCTATTGAACCAAGTAAAGTAGAATCGATTTTGTTTCTGAAGATGATAGTTTTTATGTGTATATTAATCCACAAGTTGATCCAAGGTTCTATCGTTAACGGTTCAATTTCTACGTCAAAGTGGATGGGGTTAACCGAATAAAAGGGATAAGTGTCCATATCTATTGAACCAAGCAACATAGAATCGATTTTGTTTTTGCAGATGATAGGTTTTTATGTTTATATTAATCCACAAGCTGATCCAAAGCTCTATCTCTAATGGTTCAATTTCTACGTCATAGTGGGTGTGGTTAACCGACTAAAAGGGATAAGTATACATATCTATATTAATCCGCAAGCTGATCCAAGGTTCTATCGATAACGGTTCAATTTCTACGTCATACTGGGTGGGGTTAACCAACTAAAAGGTATAAGTGTCCATATCTATTGAACCAAGCAATATAGAATCGATTTTGTTTTTGCAGATGATAGGTTTTTATGTGTATATTAATCCACAAGCTGAACCAAAGCTCTATCTCTAATGGTTCAATTTCTACGTCATAGTGGGTGTGGTTAACCGACTAAAAGGGATAAGTATACATATCTATTCAACCAAGCAAGACAGAATCGAATTTATTTTTGCAGATGGTGGGTTTTTATGTGTATATTAATCCACAAGCTGATCCAAGGTTCTATCGTTAACTGTTCAATTTCTACGCCAAAGTGGGTGGAGTTAACCGACTAAAAGGGATAAGTGTCCATATCTATTGTGGGTGGGGTTAACCGACTAAAAGGGATAAGTTTCCATATCTATTGAACCAAACAAGATATAATCGATTTTGTTTTTGCAGATGATAGGTTTTTATGTGTATATTAATCCACAAGCTGATCCAAGGTTCTATCGTTAACGGTTCAATTTCTACGTCAAAGTGGGTGGGGTTAACCGACGAAAAGGGATAAGTGTCCATATCAATTGTGGGTAGGGTTAACCGACTAAAAGGGTTAAGTGTCCATATCTATTAAACCAAGGAAGATAGAATCGATTTTGTTTTTGCAGATGATAGGTTTTTATGTTTATATTAATCCACAAGCTGATCCAAAGCTCTATCTCTAATGGTTCAATTTCTACGTCATAATGGGTGTGGTTAACCGACTAAAAGGGATAAGTATACATATCTATTCAACCAAGCAAGATAGAATCGAATTTATTTTTGCAGATGGTGGGTTTTTATGTGTATATTAATCAGCAAGCTGATCCAAGGCTCCATCTTTAACGATTCAATTTCTCCGTCAAAGTGGGTGGGGTTAACCGACTAAAAGGGATAAGTATCCATATCTATTGAACCAAGCAAGATAGAATCGAATTTATTTTTGCAGATGGTGGGTTTTTATGTGTATATTAATCCACAAGCTGATACAAAGCTCTATCTTTAATGGTTCAATTTCTAAGTCATAGTGGGTGTGGTTAACCGACTAAAAGGGATAAGTATACATATCTATTTAACCAAGCAAGATAGAATCGGATTTATTTTTGCAGATGGTGGGTTTTTATGTGTATATTAATCCACAAGCTGATCCAAGGCTCCATCTTTAACGGTTCAATTTCTACGTCAAAGTGGGTGGGGTTAACCGACTAAAAGGGATAAGTATCCATATCTATTGAACCAAGTAAAGTAGAATCGATTTTGTTTTTGAAGATGATAGTTTTTATGTGTATATTAATCCACAAGTTGATCCAAGGTTCTATCGCTAACGGTTCAATTTCTACGTCAAAGTGGATGGGGTTAACCGAATAAAAGGGATAAGTGTCCATATCTATAGAACCAAGCAACATAGAATCGATTTTGTTTTTGCAGATGATAGGTTTTTATGTTTATATTAATCCACAAGCTGATCTAAAGCTCTATCTCTAATGGTTCAATTTCTACGTCATAGTGGGTGTAGTTAACCGACTAAAAGGGATAAGTATACATATCTATATTAATCCGCAAGCTTATCCAAGGTTCTATCGATAACGGTTCAATTTCTACGTCATACTGGGTGGGGTTAACCGACTAAAAGGTATAAGTGTCCATATCTATTGAACCAAGCAACATAGAATCGATTTTGTTTTTGCAGATGATAGGTTTTTATGTGTATATTAATCCACAAGCTGATCCAAAGCTCCATCTTTAACGGTTCAATTTCTACGTCAAAGTGGGTTGGGTTAACCGACTAAAAGGGATAAGTATCCATATCTATTGAACCAAGTAAAGTAGAATCGATTTTGTTTTTGAAGATGATAGTTTTTATGTGTATATTAATCCACAAGCTGATCCAAGGTTCTATCGTTAACTGTTCAATTTCTACGCCAAAGTGGGTGGAGTTAACCGACTAAAAGGGATAAGTGTCCATATCTATTGTGGGTGGGGTTAACCGACTAAAAGGGATAAGTTTCCATATCTATTGAACAAAACAAGATAGAATCGATTTTGTTTTTGCAGATGATAGGTTTTTATGTGTATATTAATCCACAAGCTGATCCAAAGCTCTATCTGTAATGGTTCGATTTCTACGTCATAGTGGGATTGGTTAACCGACTAAAATGGATAAGTATACATATCTATTCAACCAAGCAAGATAGAATCGAATTTATTTTTGCAGATGGTGGGTTTTTATGTGTATATTAATCCACAAGCTGATCCAAGGCTCCATCTTTAACGGTTCAATTTCTACGTCAAAGTGGGTGGGGTTAACCGACTAAAAGGGATAAGTATCCATATCTATTGAACCAAGTAAAGTAGAATCGATTTTGTTTTTGAAGATGATAGTTTTTATGTGTATATTAATCCACAAGTTGATCCAAGGTTCTATCGTTAACGGTTCAATTTCTACGTCAAAGTGGATGGGGTTAACCGAATAAAAGGGATAAGTATCCATATCTATTGAACCAAGCAACATAGAATCGATTTTGTTTTTGGAGATGATAGGTTTTTATGTTTGTATTAATCCACAAGCTGATCCAAAGCTCTATCTCTAATGGTTCAATTTCTACGTCATAGTGGGTGTGGTTAACCGACTAAAAGGGATAAGTATACATATCTATATTAATCCGCAAGCTGATCCAAGGTTCTATCGATAACGGTTCAATTTCTACGTCATACTGGGTGGGGTTAACCGACTAAAAGGTATAAGTGTCCATATCTATTGAACCAAGCAACATAGAATCGATTTTGTTTTTGCAGATGATAGGTTTTTATGTGTATATTAATCCACAAGCTAATCCAAAGCTCTATCTCTAATGGTTCAATTTCTACGTCATAGTGGGTGTGGGTAACCGACTAAAAGGGATAAGTATACATATCTATTCAACCAAGCAAGATAGAATCGAATTTATTTTTTTGCAGATGGTGGGTTTTTATGTGTTTATTAATCCACAAGCTGATCCAATGCTCCATCTTTAAATTTCAATTTCTAGGTCAAAGTGGGTGGGGTTAACCGACTAAAAGGGATAAGTATCCATATCTATTGAACCAAGTAAAGTAGAATCGATTTTTTTTTGAAGATGATAGTTTTTATGTGTATATTAATCCACAAGCTGATCCAAGGTTCTATCGTTAACTGTTCAATTTCTACGCCAAAGTGGGTGGAGTTAACCGACTAAAAGGGATAAGTGTCCATATCTATTGTGGGTGGGGTTAACGGACAAAAAGGGATAAGTTTCCATATCTATTGAACAAAGCAAGATAGAATCGATGATAGGTTTTTATATGTATATTAATCTACAAGCTGATTCAAGGTTCTATCGTTAATGGTTCAATTTCTACGTCAAAATGGGTGGGGTTAACCGACTAAAAGGGATAAGTGTCCTTATCTATTGAACCAAGCAAGATAGAATCGATTTTGTTTTTTATGATTCAATTTCTACGTCATAGTGGGTGGGGTTAACCGACTAAAAGGGATAAGTATGCATATCTATTGAACAGAGCGAGGTAGAATCGAATTTGTTTTTGCTGATGATAGGTTTTTATGTGTATATTAATCCAAAAGCTGATCCAAGGCTCTATCGTTAACGGTTCAATTTCTACGTCAAAGTAGGTGGGGTTAACCGACTAAAAGGGATAAGTATCCATATCTATTGAACCAAGCAAAATATAATCGATTTTGGTTTTGCAGATGATAGGTTTTTATGTGCATATTAATCCACAAGCTGATCCAAGGTTCTATCGTTAACGGTTCAATTTCTACGTCAAAGTGGGTGGGGTTAACCGACTAAAAGGGATAAGTATCCATATGTATTGACCAAGCAAGACAGAATCGATTTTGTTTTTGCAGATGATAGGTTTTTATGTGTATATTAATCCAAAAGCTGACCCAAGGTTCTGTCGTTAACGGTTCAATTTCTACGGCAAAGTGGGTGGGGTTAACCAACTAAAAGGGATAAGTATCCATATCTATTGAACCAAGCAAAATATAATCGATTTTGGTTTTGCAGATGATAGGTTTTTATGTGTATATTAATCCAAAAGCTGATCCAAGGTTCTATCGCTAACGATTCAATTTCTACGTCATACTGGGTTGGGTTAACCGACTAATAGGGATAAGTGTCCATATCTATTGAACCAAGCAAAATAGAATCGATTTTATTTTTGTAGATGGTAGGTCTTTATGTGTATATTAATCCACAAGCTGATACAAATTTCTATCGTTAACGGTTCCATTTCTAGGTCAAAGTGGATGGGGCTAACCGACTAAAAGGGATAAGTGTCCATATCTATTGTGTTTGGGGTTAACCGACTAAAAGGGATAAGTGCCCAAATCTATTGAACCAAGCAAGATAGAATCGATTTTTTTTTGCAGATGATAGGCTTTTATGTTAATATTAATCCACAAGCTGATCCAAGGCTCTATCTTTAACGGTTCAATTTCTACGTCAAAGTGGGTGGGGTTAACCGACTAAAAGGGATAAGTATCCATATCTATTGAACCAAGCAAGGTAGAATCGATTTTGTTTTTGAAGATGATAGTTTTTATTTGTATATTAATCCACAAGTTGATCCAAGGTTCTATCGTTAACGGTTCAATTTCTACGTCAAAGTGGGTGGGGTTAACCGACGAAAAGGGATAAGTGTCCATATCAATTGTGGGTAGGGTTAACCGACTAAAAGGGTTAAGTGTCCATATCTATTAAACCAAGGAAGATAGAATCGATTTTCATTTTGCAGATGATAGGTTTTTATGTGTATATTAATCCACAAGCTGATCCAAGGTTCTATCGTTGTTAACGGTTCAATTTCTACGTCAAAGTGGGTGGGGTTAACCGACTAAAAGGGATAAGTGTCCATATCTATTGTGGGTGGGGTTAACCGACTAAAAGGGATAAGTTTCCAAATCTATTGAACCAAGCAAGATAGAATCGATTTTGTTTTTGCAGATGATAGGTTTTTATGTGTATATTAATCCACAAGCTGATCCAAGGTTCTATCGTTAACGTTTCAATTTCTACGTCAAAGTGGGTGGGGTTAACCGACTAAAAGGGAAAGTGTCCATATCTATTGTGGGTGCGGTTAACCGACTAAAAGGGATAAGTTTCCATATCTATTGAACCAAGCAAGATAGAAAAGATTTTGTTTTTGCAGATTATAGATTTTTATGTGTATATTAATCCACAAGCTGATCCAAGGTTCTATCGTTAACGGATCAATTTCTACGTCAAAGTGGGTGGGGTTAACCGACTAAAGGGGATAAGTGTCCATATCTATTGAACTAAGCAAGATAGAATCGATTTTATTTTTGAAGATGATAGGTTTTTATGCGTAAGTGTCCATATCTATTGTGGGTGGGGTTAACCTACTAAAAGGGATAAGTATCCATATCTATTGAACCAAGCAAGGTAGAATCGATTTTGTTTTTGAAGATGATAGTTTTTATGTGTATATTAATCCACAAGTTGATCCAAGCTTCTATCGTTAACGGTTCAATTTCTACATCAAAGTGGATGGGGTTAACCGACTAAAAGGGAAAAGTGTCCATATCTATTGTGGGTGGGGTTAACCGACTAAAAGGGATAAGTGTCCATATCTATTGAACCAAGCAAGATAGAATCGATTTTGTTTTCTATGATTAAATTTCTACGTCATAGTGGGTGGGGTTAACCGACTAAAAGGGATAAGTATTCATATATATTGAACCAAGGAAGGTAGAATCGAATTTGTTTTTGCTGATGATAGGTTTTTATGTGTATATTAATCCACAAGCTGATCCAAGGTTCTAGCGTTAACGGTTCAATTTCTACGTCAAAGTGGGTGGGGTTAACCGACTAAAAGGGATAAGTATTCATATCTATTGAACCAAGCAAAATAGAATCGATTTTGTTTTTGCAGATGATATGTTTTTATGTGTGTATTAATCCACAGCTGATCCAAGGTTCTATCGTTAAAGGTTCAATTTCTACGTCAAAGTGGGTGGGGTTAACCGACTAAAAGGGATAAGTATCCATATCTATTGAAACAAGCAAAATAGAATCGATTTTGTTTTTGCAGATGATAGGTTTTTATGTGTATATTAATCCACAAGCTGACCCAAGGTTCTGTTGTTAACGGTTCAATTTCTACGTCAAAGTGGGTGGGATTAACCGACTAAAAGGGATCAGTATACACATCTATTTAACCAAGCAAGATAGAATCGATTTTGTTTTTGCAGATGATAGGTTTTTATGCGTATATTAATCTACAAGCTGATCCAAGTTTCTATCGTTAACGGTTCAATTTCTACGTCAAAATGGGTGGGGTTAACCGACTAAAAGGGATAAGTGTCCATGTCTATTGAACCAAGCAAAATAGAATCGATTTTGTTTTTGCAAATGATAGGTTTTTATGTGTATATTAATCCACAAGCTGATCCAAGGTTCTATCGCTAACGGTTCAATTTCTACGTCATACTGGGTTGGGTTAACCGACTAAAAGGGATAAGTGTCCAAATCTATTGAACCAAGCAAGATAGAATCGATTTTGTTTTTGCAGATGATAGGTTTTTATGTGTATATTAATTCACAAGCTGCTCCAAGGTTCTATCGCTAACGGTTCAATTTCTACGTCATACTGGGTTGGGTTAACCGACTAAAAGGGATAAGTGTCCAAATCTATTGAACCAAGCAAGATAGAATCGATTTTGTTTTTTATGATTCAATTTCTACGTCATAGCGGGTGGGGTTAACCGACTAAATGGGTTAAGTATCCATATCTATTGAACCAAGCAAGATAGAATCGATTTTGTTTTTGCAGATGATAGGTTTTTATGTGTATATTAATCCACAAGCTGACCCAAGGTTCTGTTGTTAACGGTTCAATTTCTACGTCAAAGTGGGTGGGATTAACCGACTAAAAGGGATCAGTATACATATCTATTGAACCAAGCAAGATAGAATCGATTTTGTTTTTGCAGATGATAGGTTTTTATGCGTATATTAATCTACAAGCTGATCCAAGGTTCTATCGTTAACGGTTCAATTTCTACGTCAAAATGGGTGGGGTTAACCGACTAAAAGGGATAAGTGTCCATATCTATTGAACCAAGCAAGATATAATCGATTTTGTTTTTTATGATTCAATTTCTACGTCATAGTGTGTGGGGTTAACCGACTAAAAGGGATAAGTATGCATATCTATTGAACCAAGCAAGGTAGAATCGAATTTGTTTTTGCTGATGATAGGTTTTTATGTGTATATTAATCCACAAGCTGATCCAAGGTTCTATCGCTAACGATTCAATTTCTACGTCATGCTGGGTTGGGTTAACCGACTAAAAGGGATAAGTGTCCATATCTATTGAACCAAGCAAAATAGAATCGATTTTATTTTTGTAGATGGTAGGGGTTTATGTGTATATTAATCCACAAGCTGATCCAAGATTCTATCGCTAACGGTTCAATTTCTACGTCAAAGTGGGTGGGGTTAACCGACTAAAAGGGATAAGTATCCATATCTATTTAACCACGCAAGATAGAATCGATTTTTTTTGCAGATGATAGGTTTTTATGTGTATATTAATCCACAAGCTGATCCAAGGTTCTATCGCTAACGGTTCAATTTCTACGTCATACTGGGTTGGGTTAACCGACTTAAAGGGATAAGTGTCCATATCTATTGAACCAAGCAAGATAGAATCGATTTTATTTTTGTAGATGGTAGGTCTTTATGTGTATATTAATCCACAAGCTGATACAAGGTTTTATCGTTAACGGTTCAATTTCTAGGTCAAAGTGGATGGGGCCAACCGACTAAAAGGGATAAGTGTCCATATCTATTGAACCAAGCAAGATAGAATCGATTTTGTTTTTGCAGATGATAGGTTTTTATGTGTATATTAATACACACGCTGATCCAAGGTTCTATCGTTAACGGATCAATTTCTACGTCAAAATGGGTGGGATTAACCAACCAAAAGGGATAAGTGTCCATATCTATTGAACTAAGCAAGATAGAATCGATTTTATTTTTGAAGATGATTGGTTTTTATGCGTAAGTGTCCATATCTATTGTGGGTGGGGTTAATCGGCTAAAAGGGATAAGTATCCATATCTATTGAACCAAGCAAGGTAGAATCGATTTTGTTTTTGAAGATGATAGTTTTTATGTGTATATTAATCCACAAGTTGATCCAAGGTTCTATCGTTAACGGTTCAATTTCTACGTCAAAGTGGATGGGGTTAACCGACTAAAAGGGAAAAGTGTCCATATCTATTGTGGGTAGGGTTAACCGACTAAAAGGGATAAGTGTCCATATCTATTGAACCAAGCAAGATAGAATCGATTTTGTTTTTGCAGATGATAGGTTTTTATGTGTATATTAATCTACAAGCTGATCCAAGGTTCTATCGTTAAAGGTTCAATTTCTACGTCAAAGTGGGTGGGGTTAACCGACTAAAAGGGATAAGTATCCATATCTATTGAACCAAGCAAAATAGAATCGATTTTGTTTTTGCAGATTATAGGTTTTTATGTGTATTAATCCACAAGCTGACCCAAGGTTCTGTTGTTAACGGTTCAATTTCTACGTCAAAGTGGGTGGGATTAACCGACTAAAAGGGATCAGTATACATATCTATTGAACCAAGCAAGATAGAATCGATTTTGTTTTTGCAGATGATAGGTTTTTATGCGTATATTAATCTACAAGCTGATCCAAGGTTCTATCGTTAACGGTCCAATTTCTACGTCAAAATGGGTGGGGTTAACCGACTAAAAGGGATATGTGTCCATATCTATTGAACCAAGCAAGATAGAATCGATTTTGTTTTTTATGATTCAATTTCTACGTCATAGTGGGTGGGGTTAACCAACTAAAAGGGATAAGTATGCATATCTATTGAACCAAGCAAGGTAGAATCGAATTTGTTTTTGCTGATGATAGGTTTTTATGTGTATATTAATCCGCAAGCTGATCCAAGGTTCTATCGTTAACGGTTCAATTTCTACGTCAAAGTGGGTGGGGTTAACCGACTAAATGGGATAAGTATCCATGTCTATTGAACCAAGCAAGATAGAATCGATTTTGTTTTTGCAGATGATAGGTTTTTATGTGTATATTAATCCACAAGCTGATCCAAGGTTCTATCGCTAACGGTTCAATTTCTACGTCATACTGGGTTGGTTTAACCGACTAAAAGGGATAAGTGTCCATATCTATTGAACCAAGCAAGATAGAATCGATTTTGTTTTTTATGATTCAATTTCTACGTCATAGTGGGTGGGGTTAACCGACTAAAAGGGATAAGTATGCATATCTATTGAACCAAGCAAGGTAGAATCGAATTTGTTTTTGCTGATGATAGGTTTTTATGTGTATATTAATCCACAAGCTGATCCAAGGTTGTATCGTTAACGGTTCAATTTCTACGTCAAAGTGGGTGGGGTTAACCGACTAAAAGGGATAAGTATCCATATCGATTGAACCAAGCAAAATAGAATCGATTTTGTTTTTGCAGATGATAGGTTTTTATGTGTATATTAATCCGCAAGCTGATCCAAGGTTCTATCGTTAACGATTCAATTTCTACGCCAAAGTGGGTGGGGTTAACCGACTAAATGGGATAAGTATCCATATCTATTGAACCAAGCAAGATAAAATCGATTTTGTTTTTGCAGATGATAGGTTTTTATGTGTATATTAATCCACAAGCTGACCCAAGGTTCTGTTGTTAACGGTTCAATTTTTACGTCAAAGTGGGTGGGATTAACCGACTAAAAGGGATCAGTATACATATCTATTGAACCAAGCAAGATAGAATCGATTTTGTTTTTGCAGATGATAGGTTTTTATGCGTATATTAATCTACAAGCTGATCCAAGGTTCTATCGTTAACGGTTCAATTTCTACGTCAAAATGGGTGGGGTTAACCGACTAAATGGGATAAGTGTCCATATCTATTGAACCAAGCAAGATAGAATCGATTTTGTTTTTTATGATTCAATTTCTACGTCATAGTGGGTGGGGTTAACCGACTAAAAGGGATAAGTATGCATATCTATTGAACCAAGCAAGGTAGAATCGAATTTGTTTTTGCTGATGATAGGTTTTTATGTGTATATTAATCCACAAGCTGATCCAAGGTTCTATCGCTAACGGTTCAATTTCTACGTCATACTGGGTTGGGTTAACCGACTAAAAGGGATAAGTGTCCATATCTATTGAACCAAGCAAAATAGAATCGATTTTATTTTTGTAGATGGTAGGTATTTATGTGTATATTAATCCACAAGCTGATCCAAGATTCTATCGCTAACGGTTCAATTTCTACGTCATAGTGGGTGGGGTTAACCGACTAAAAGGGATAAGTATCCATATCTATTTAACCAAGCAAGATAGAATCGATTTTTTTTGCAGATGATAGGTTTTTATGTGTATATTAATCCACAAGCTGATCCAAGGTTCTATCGCTAACGGTTCAATTTCTACGTCATACTGGGTTGGGTTAACCGACTAAAAGGGATAAGTGTCCATATCTATTGAACCAAGCAAAATAGAATCGATTTTATTTTTGTAGATGGTAGGTATTTATGTGTATATTAATCCACAAGCTGATCCAAGATTCTATCGCTAACGGTTCAATTTCTACGTCATAGTGGGTGGGGTTAACCGACTAAAAGGGATAAGTATCCATATCTATTTAACCAAGCAAGATAGAATCGATTTTTTTTGCAGATGATAGGTTTTTATGTGTATATTAATCCACAAGCTGATCCAAGGTTTTATCGTTAACGGTTCAATTTCTAGGTCAAAGTGGATGGGGCTAACCGAATAAAAGGGATAAGTGTCCATATCTATTGAACCAAACAAGATAGAATCGATTTTTTTTTTTGCAGATGATAGGCTTTTATGTGTATATTAATCCACAAGCTGATCCAAGGCTCTATCTTTAACGGTTCAATTTCTACGTCAAAGTGGGTGGGGTTAACCGACTAAAAGGGATAAGTATCCATATCTATTGAACCAAGCAAGGTAGAATCGATTTTGTTTTTGAAGATGATAGTTTTTATTTGTATATTAATCCACAAGTTGATCCAATGTTCTATCGTTAACGGTTCAATTTCTACGTCAAAATGGATGCGGTTAACCGACTAAAAGGGATAAGTGTCCATATCTATTGAACCAAGTAAAGTAGAATCGATTTTGTTTTTGAAGATGATGGTTTTTATGTGTCTATTAATCCACAAGTTGATCCAAGGTTCTATCGTTAACGGTTCAATACCTACGTCAAAGTGGATGGGGTTAACCGACTGAAAGGGAAAAGTGTCCATATATATTGTGGGTAGGGTTAACCGAGTAAAAGGGATAAGTGTCCATATCTATTGAACCAAGCAAGATAGAATCGATTTTGTTTTTGCAGATGATAGGTTTTTATGTGTATATTAATCCACAAGCTGACCCAAGGTACTATCGTTAACGGTTCAATTTCTACGTCAAAGTGGGTGGGGTTAACCGACTAAAAGAGATAAGTGTCCATATCTATTGTGGGTGGGGTTAACCGACTAAAAGGGATAAGTTTCCATATCTATTGAACCAAGCAAGATAGAATCGATTTTGTTTTTTATGATTCAATTTCTACGTCATAGTGGGTGGAGTTAACCGACTAAAAGGGATAAGTATCCATATCTATTGAACCAAGCAAAATAGAATCGATTTTGTTTTTGCAGATGATAGGTTTTTATGTGTATATTAATACACACGCTGATCCAAGGTTCTACCGTTAACGGATCAATTTCTACGTCAAAGTGGGTGGGGTTAACCGACTAAAAGGGATAAGTGTCCATATCTATTGAACTAAGCAAGATAGAATCGATTTTATTTTTGAAGATGATTGGTTTTTATGCGTAAGTGTCCATATCTATTGTGGGTGGGGTTAATCAGCTAAAAGGGATAAGTATCCATATCTATTGAACCAAGCAAGGTAGAATCGATTTTGTTTTTGAAGATGATATTTTTTGTGTGTATATTAATCCACAAGTTGATCCAAGGTTCTATCGTTAACGGTTCAATTTCTACGTCAAAGTGGGTGGGGTTAACCGACTAAAAGGGATAAGTATCCATATCTATTGAACCAAGCAAAATAGAATCGATTTTGTTTTTGCAGATGATAGGTTTTTATGTGTATATTAATCCACAAGCTGATCCAAGGTTCTGTCGTAAACGGTTCAATTTCTACGTCAAAGGGGGTGGGGTTAACCGACTAAAAGGGATAAGTATCCATATCTATTGAACCAAGCAAAATAGAATCGATTTTGTTTTTGCAGATGATAGGTTTTTATGTGTATATTAATCCACAAGCTGATCCAAGGTTCTATCGTTAACGGTTCAATTTCTAGGTCAAAGTGGGTGGGGTTAACCGACTAAAAGGGATAAGTATCCATATCTATTGAACCAAGCAAAATAGAATCGATTTTGTTTTTGCAGATGATAGGTTTTTATGTGTATATTAATCCACAAGCTGATCCAAGGTTCTGTCGTAAACGGTTCAATTTCTACGTCAAAGTGGGTGGGGTTAACCGACTAAAAGGGATAAGTATACATATCTATTGAACCAAGCAAAATAGAATCGATTTTGTTTTTGCAGATGATAGGTTTTTATGTGTATATTAATCTACAAGGTGCTCCAAGGTTCTATCGTTAACGGTTCAATTTCTACGTCAAAATGGGTGGGGTTAACCGACCAAAAGGGATAAGTGTCCATATCTATTGAACCAAGCAAGATAGAATCGATTTTGTTTTTTATGATTCAATTTCTACGTCATAGTGGGTGGGGTAACCGACTAAAAGGGATAAGTATGCATATCTATTTAACCAAGCAAGGTAGAATCGAATTTGTTTTTGCTGATGATAGGGTTTTATGTGTATATTAATCCACAAGCTGATCCAAGGTTCTATCGTTAACGGTTCAGTTTCTACGTCAAAGTGGGTGGGGTTAACCGACTAAAAGGGAAAAGTATCCATATCTACTGTGGGTGGGGTTAACCGATTAAAAGGGATAAGTTTCCATATCTATTGAACCAAGCAAGATAGAATCGATTTTGTTTTTGCAGATGATAGGTTTTTATGTGTATATTAATCCACAAGTTGTTCCAAGGTTCTATCGTTAACGGATCAATTTCTACGTCAAAGTGGGTTGGGTTAACCGACTAAAAGGGAAAAGTGTCCATATATATTGTGGGTAGGGTTAACCTAGTAAAAGGGATAAGTGTCCATATCTATTGAACCAAGCAAGATAGAATCGATTTTGTTTTTGCAGATGATAGGTTTTTATGTGTATATTAATCCACAAACTGATCCAAGGTTCTATCGTTAACGGTTCAATTTCTACGTCAAAGTGGATGGGGTTAACCGACTAAAAGGGAAAAGTGTCCATATATATTGTGGGTAGGGTTAACCGAGTAAAAGGGATAAGTGTCCATATCTATTGAACCAAGCAAGATAGAATCGATTTTGTTTTTGCAGATGATAGGTTTTTATGTGTATATTAATCCACAAACTGATCCAAGGTTCTATCGTTAACGGTTCAATTTCTACGTCAAAGTGGATGGGGTTAACCGACTAAAAGGGAAAAGTGTCCATATATATTGTGGGTAGGGTTAACCGAGTAAAAGGGATAAGTGTCCATATCTATTGAACCAAGCAAGATAGAATCGATTTTGTTTTTGCAGATGATAGGTTTTTATGTGTATATTAATCCACAAACTGATCCAAGGTTCTATCGTTAACGGTTCAATTTCTACGTCAAAGTGGATGGGGTTAACCGACTAAAAGGGAAAAGTGTCCATATATATTGTTGGTAGGGTTAACCGAGTAAAAGGGATAAGTGTCCATATCTATTGAACCAAGCAAGATAGAATCGATTTTGTTTTTGCAGATGATAGGTTTTTATGTGTATATTAATCCACAAACTGATCCAAAGTTCTATCGTTAACGGTTCAATTTCTACGTCAAAGTGGGTGGGGTTAACCGACTAAAAGGGATAAGTGTCCATATCTATTGTGGGTGGGGTTAACCGACTAAAAGGGATAAGTTTCCATATCTATTGAACCAACCGAGATAGAATCGATTTTGTTTTTGCAGATGATAGGTTTTTATGTGTATATTAATCCACAACCTGATCCAAGGTTCTATCGTTAACGTTTCAATTTCTACGTCAAAGTGGGTGGGGTTAACCGACTAAAAAGGAAAAGTGTCCATATCTATTGTGGGTGGGGTTAACCGACTAAAAGGGATAAGTTTCCATATCTATTGAACCAACCGAGATAGAATCGATTTTGTTTTTGCAGATGATAGGTTTTTATGTGTATATTAATCCACAACCTGATCCAAGGTTCTATCGTTAACGTTTCAATTTCTACGTCAAAGTGGGTGGGGTTAACCGACTAAAAAGGAAAAGTGTCCATATCTATTGTGGGTGGGGTTAACCGACTAAAAGGGATAAGTTTCCATATCTATTGAACCAACCGAGATAGAATCGATTTTGTTTTTGCAGATGATAGGTTTTTATGTGTATATTAATCCACAAGCTGACCCAAGGTTCTGTTGTTAACGGTTCAATTTCTACGTCAAAGTGGGTGGGATTAACCGACTAAAAGGGATCAGTATACATATCTATTGAACCAAGCAAGATAGAATCGATTTTGTTTTTGCAGATGATAGGTTTTTATGCGTATATTAATCTACAAGCTGATCCAAGGTTCTATCGTTAACGGTTCAATTTCTACGTCAAAATGGGTGGGGTTAACCGACTAAAAGGGATATGTGTCCATATCTATTGAACCAAGCAAGATAGAATCGATTTTGTTTTTTATGATTCAATTTCTACGTCATAGTGGGTGGGGTTAACCAACTAAAAGGGATAAGTATGCATATCTATTGAACCAAGCAAGGTAGAATCGAATTTGTTTTTGCTGATGATAGGTTTTTATGTGTATATTAATCCGCAAGCTGATCCAAGGTTCTATCGTTAACGGTTCAATTTCTACGTCAAAGTGGGTGGGGTTAACCGACTAAATGGGATAAGTATCCATGTCTATTGAACCAAGCAAGATAGAATCGATTTTGTTTTTGCAGATGATAGGTTTTTATGTGTATATTAATCCACAAGCTGATCCAAGGTTCTATCGCTAACGGTTCAATTTCTACGTCATACTGGGTTGGTTTAACCGACTAAAAGGGATAAGTGTCCATATCTATTGAACCAAGCAAGATAGAATCGATTTTGTTTTTTATGATTCAATTTCTACGTCATAGTGGGTGGGGTTAACCGACTAAAAGGGATAAGTATGCATATCTATTGAACCAAGCAAGGTAGAATCGAATTTGTTTTTGCTGATGATAGGTTTTTATGTGTATATTAATCCACAAGCTGATCCAAGGTTGTATCGTTAACGGTTCAATTTCTACGTCAAAGTGGGTGGGGTTAACCGACTAAAAGGGATAAGTATCCATATCGATTGAACCAAGCAAAATAGAATCGATTTTGTTTTTGCAGATGATAGGTTTTTATGTGTATATTAATCCGCAAGCTGATCCAAGGTTCTATCGTTAACGATTCAATTTCTACGCCAAAGTAGGTGGGGTTAACCGACTAAATGGGATAAGTATCCATATCTATTGAACCAAGCAAGATAGAATCGATTTTGTTTTTGCAGATGATAGGTTTTTATGTGTATATTAATCCACAAGCTGACCCAAGGTTCTGTTGTTAACGGTTAAATTTTTACGTCAAAGTGGGTGGGATTAACCGACTAAAAGGGATCAGTATACATATCTATTGAACCAAGCAAGATAGAATCGATTTTGTTTTTGCAGATGATAGGTTTTTATGCGTATATTAATCTACAAGCTGATCCAAGGTTCTATCGTTAACGGTTCAATTTCTACGTCAAAATGGGTGGGGTTAACCGACTAAATAGGATAAGTGTCCATATCTATTGAACCAAGCAAGATAGAATCGATTTTGTTTTTTATGATTCAATTTCTACGTCATAGTGGGTGGGGTTAACCGACTAAAAGGGATAAGTATGCATATCTATTGAACCAAGCAAGGTAGAATCGAATTTGTTTTTGCTGATGATAGGTTTTTATGTGTATATTAATCCACAAGCTGATCCAAGGTTCTATCGCTAACGGTTCAATTTCTACGTCATACTGGGTTGGGTTAACCGACTAAAAGGGATAAGTGTCCATATCTATTGAACCAAGCAAAATAGAATCGATTTTATTTTTGTAGATGGTAGGTATTTATGTGTATATTAATCCACAAGCTGATCCAAGATTCTATCGCTAACGGTTCAATTTCTACGTCATAGTGGGTGGGGTTAACCGACTAAAAGGGATAAGTATCCATATCTATTTAACCAAGCAAGATAGAATCGATTTTTTTTGCAGATGATAGGTTTTTATGTGTATATTAATCCACAAGCTGATCCAAGGTTCTATCGCTAACGGTTCAATTTCTACGTCATACTGGGTTGGGTTAACCGACTAAAAGGGATAAGTGTCCATATCTATTGAACCAAGCAAGATAGAATCGATTTTATTTTTGTAGATGGTAGGTCTTTATGTGTATATTAATCTACAAGCTGATACAAGGTTTTATCGTTAACGGTTCAATTTCTAGGTCAAAGTGGATGGGGCTAACCGAATAAAAGGGATAAGTGTCCATATCTATTGAACCAAACAAGATAGAATCGATTTTTTTTTTTGCAGATGATAGGCTTTTATGTGTATATTAATCCACAAGCTGATCCAAGGCTCTATCTTTAACGGTTCAATTTCTACGTCAAAGTGGGTGGGGTTAACCGACTAAAAGGGATAAGTATCCATATCTATTGAACCAAGCAAGGTAGAATCGATTTTGTTTTTGAAGATGATAGTTTTTATTTGTATATTAATCCACAAGCTGATCCAATGTTCTATCGTTAACGGTTCAATTTCTACGTCAAAATGGATGCGGTTAACCGACTAAAAGGGATAAGTGTCCATATCTATTGAACCAAGTAAAGTAGAATCGATTTTGTTTTTGAAGATGATGGTTTTTATGTGTCTATTAATCCACAAGTTGATCCAAGGTTCTATCGTTAACGGTTCAATACCTACGTCAAAGTGGATGGGGTTAACCGACTGAAAGGGAAAAGTGTCCATATATATTGTGGGTAGGGTTAACCGAGTAAAAGGGATAAGTGTCCATATCTATTGAACCAAGCAAGATAGAATCGATTTTGTTTTTGCAGATGATAGGTTTTTATGTGTATATTAATCCACAAGCTGACCCAAGGTACTATCGTTAACGGTTCAATTTCTACGTCAAAGTGGGTGGGGTTAACCGACTAAAAGAGATAAGTGTCCATATCTATTGTGGGTGGGGTTAACCGACTAAAAGGGATAAGTTTCCATATCTATTGAACCAAGCAAGATAGAATCGATTTTGTTTTTTATGATTCAATTTCTACGTCATAGTGGGTGGAGTTAACCGACTAAAAGGGATAAGTATCCATATCTATTGAACCAAGCAAAATAGAATCGATTTTGTTTTTGCAGATGATAGGTTTTTATGTGTATATTAATACACACGCTGATCCAAGGTTCTACCGTTAACGGATCAATTTCTACGTCAAAGTGGGTGGGGTTAACCGACTAAAAGGGATAAGTGTCCATATCTATTGAACTAAGCAAGATAGAATCGATTTTATTTTTGAAGATGATTGGTTTTTATGCGTAAGTGTCCATATCTATTGTGGGTGGGGTTAATCAGCTAAAAGGGATAAGTATCCATATCTATTGAACCAAGCAAGGTAGAATCGATTTTGTTTTTGAAGATGATATTTTTTGTGTGTATATTAATCCACAAGTTGATCCAAGGTTCTATCGTTAACGGTTCAATTTCTACGTCAAAGTGGGTGGGGTTAACCGACTAAAAGGGATAAGTATCCATATCTATTGAACCAAGCAAAATAGAATCGATTTTGTTTTTGCAGATGATAGGTTTTTATGTGTATATTAATCCACAAGCTGATCCAAGGTTCTGTCGTAAACGGTTCAATTTCTACGTCAAAGGGGGTGGGGTTAACCGACTAAAAGGGATAAGTATCCATATCTATTGAACCAAGCAAAATAGAATCGATTTTGTTTTTGCAGATGATAGGTTTTTATGTGTATATTAATCCACAAGCTGATCCAAGGTTCTATCGTTAACGGTTCAATTTCTAGGTCAAAGTGGGTGGGGTTAACCGACTAAAAGGGATAAGTATCCATATCTATTGAACCAAGCAAAATAGAATCGATTTTGTTTTTGCAGATGATAGGTTTTTATGTGTATATTAATCCACAAGCTGATCCAAGGTTCTGTCGTAAACGGTTCAATTTCTACGTCAAAGTGGGTGGGGTTAACCGACTAAAAGGGATAAGTATACATATCTATTGAACCAAGCAAAATAGAATCGATTTTGTTTTTGCAGATGATAGGTTTTTATGTGTATATTAATCTACAAGGTGCTCCAAGGTTCTATCGTTAACGGTTCAATTTCTACGTCAAAATGGGTGGGGTTAACCGACCAAAAGGGATAAGTGTCCATATCTATTGAACCAAGCAAGATAGAATCGATTTTGTTTTTTATGATTCAATTTCTACGTCATAGTGGGTGGGGTAACCGACTAAAAGGGATAAGTATGCATATCTATTTAACCAAGCAAGGTAGAATCGAATTTGTTTTTGCTGATGATAGGGTTTTATGTGTATATTAATCCACAAGCTGATCCAAGGTTCTATCGTTAACGGTTCAGTTTCTACGTCAAAGTGGGTGGGGTTAACCGACTAAAAGGGAAAAGTATCCATATCTACTGTGGGTGGGGTTAACCGATTAAAAGGGATAAGTTTCCATATCTATTGAACCAAGCAAGATAGAATCGATTTTGTTTTTGCAGATGATAGGTTTTTATGTGTATATTAATCCACAAGTTGTTCCAAGGTTCTATCGTTAACGGATCAATTTCTACGTCAAAGTGGGTTGGGTTAACCGACTAAAAGGGAAAAGTGTCCATATATATTGTGGGTAGGGTTAACCTAGTAAAAGGGATAAGTGTCCATATCTATTGAACCAAGCAAGATAGAATCGATTTTGTTTTTGCAGATGATAGGTTTTTATGTGTATATTAATCCACAAACTGATCCAAGGTTCTATCGTTAACGGTTCAATTTCTACGTCAAAGTGGATGGGGTTAACCGACTAAAAGGGAAAAGTGTCCATATATATTGTGGGTAGGGTTAACCGAGTAAAAGGGATAAGTGTCCATATCTATTGAACCAAGCAAGATAGAATCGATTTTGTTTTTGCAGATGATAGGTTTTTATGTGTATATTAATCCACAAACTGATCCAAGGTTCTATCGTTAACGGTTCAATTTCTACGTCAAAGTGGATGGGGTTAACCGACTAAAAGGGAAAAGTGTCCATATATATTGTGGGTAGGGTTAACCGAGTAAAAGGGATAAGTGTCCATATCTATTGAACCAAGCAAGATAGAATCGATTTTGTTTTTGCAGATGATAGGTTTTTATGTGTATATTAATCCACAAACTGATCCAAGGTTCTATCGTTAACGGTTCAATTTCTACGTCAAAGTGGATGGGGTTAACCGACTAAAAGGGAAAAGTGTCCATATATATTGTTGGTAGGGTTAACCGAGTAAAAGGGATAAGTGTCCATATCTATTGAACCAAGCAAGATAGAATCGATTTTGTTTTTGCAGATGATAGGTTTTTATGTGTATATTAATCCACAAACTGATCCAAAGTTCTATCGTTAACGGTTCAATTTCTACGTCAAAGTGGGTGGGGTTAACCGACTAAAAGGGATAAGTGTCCATATCTATTGTGGGTGGGGTTAACCGACTAAAAGGGATAAGTTTCCATATCTATTGAACCAACCGAGATAGAATCGATTTTGTTTTTGCAGATGATAGGTTTTTATGTGTATATTAATCCACAACCTGATCCAAGGTTCTATCGTTAACGTTTCAATTTCTACGTCAAAGTGGGTGGGGTTAACCGACTAAAAAGGAAAAGTGTCCATATCTATTGTGGGTGGGGTTAACCGACTAAAAGGGATAAGTTTCCATATCTATTGAACCAACCGAGATAGAATCGATTTTGTTTTTGCAGATGATAGGTTTTTATGTGTATATTAATCCACAACCTGATCCAAGGTTCTATCGTTAACGTTTCAATTTCTACGTCAAAGTGGGTGGGGTTAACCGACTAAAAAGGAAAAGTGTCCATATCTATTGTGGGTGGGGTTAACCGACTAAAAGGGATAAGTTTCCATATCTATTGAACCAAGCAAGATAGAATCGATTTTGTTTTTGCAGATGATAGGTTTTTATGTGTATATTAATCCACAAACTGATCCAAGGTTGTATCGTTAACGTTTCAATTTCTACGTCAAAGTGGGTGGGGTTAACGGACTAAAAAGGAAAAGTGTCCATATCTATTGTGGGTGGGGTTAACCGACTAAAAGGGATAAGTTTCCATATCTATTGAACCAAGCAAGATAGGATCGATTTTGTTTTTGCAGATGATAGGTTTTTATGTGTATATTAATCCACAACCTGATCCAAGGTTCTATCGTTAACGTTTCAATTTCTACGTCAAAGTGGGTGGGGTTAACCGACTAAAAAGGAAAAGTGTCCATATCTATTGTGGGTGGGGTTAACCGACTAAAAGGGATAAGTTTCCATATCTATTGAACCAAGCAAGATAGAATCGATTTTATTTTTGAAGATGATAGGTTTTTATGCGTAAGTGTCCATATCTATTGTGGGTGGGGTTAACCGACTAAAAGGGATAAGTATCCATATCTATTGAACCAAACAAGGTAGAATCGATTTTGTTTTTGAAGATGATAGTTTTTATGTGTATATTAATCCACAAGTTGATCCAAGGTTCTATCGTTAACGGTTCAATTTCTACGTCAAAGTGGATGGGGTTAACCGACTAAAAGGGAAAAGTGTCCATACCTATTGTGGGTAGTGTTAACCGACTAAAAGGGATAAGTGTCCATATCTATTGAACCAAGCAAGATAGAATCGATTTTGTTTTTTATGATTCAATTTCTACGTCATAGTGGGTGGGGTTAACCGACTAAAAGGGATAAGTATGCATATCTATTGAACCAAGCAAGGTAGAATCGAATTTGTTTTTGCTGATGATAGGTTTTTATGTGCATATTAATCTACAAGCTGATCCAAGGTTCTATCGTTAACGGTTCAATTTCTACGTCAAATGGGTGGGGTTAACCGACTAAAAGGGATAAGTGTCCATATCTATTGAACCAAGCAAGATAGAATCGATTTTGTTTTTTATGATTCAATTTCTACGTCATAGTGGGTGGGGTTAACCGACTAAAAGGGATAAGTATGCATATCTATTGAACCAAGCAAGGTAGAATCGAATTTGTTTTTGCTGATGATAGGTTTTTATGTGTACATTAATCCACAAGCTGATCCAAGGTTCTATCGTTAACGGTTCAATTTCTACGTCAAAGTGGGTTGAGTTAACCGACTAAAAGGGATAAGTATCCATATCTATTGAACCAAGCAAAATACAATCGATTTTGTTTTTGCAGATGATAGGTTTTTATGTGTATATTAATCCACAAGCTGATCCAAGGTTCTATCGTTAACGGTTCAATTTCTACGTCAAAGTGGGTGGGGTTAACCGACTAAAAGGAATAAGTATCCATATCTATTGAACCAAGCAAAATAGAATCGATTTTATTTTTGCAGATGATAGGTTTTTATGTGTATATTAATCCACAAGCTGATCCAAGGTTCTATCGTTAACGGTTCAATTTCTACGTCAAAGTGGGTTGAGTTAACCGACTAAAAGGGATAAGTATCCATATCTATTGAACCAAGCAAAATAGAATCGATTTTGTTTTTGCAGATGATAGGTTTTTATGTGTATATTAATCCACAAGCTGATCCAAGGTTCTATCGTTAACGGTTCAATTTCTACGTCAAAGTGGGTGGGGTTAACCGACTAAAAGGGATAAGTATCCATATCTACTGTGGGTGGGTTAACCGACTAAAAGGGATAAGTTTCCATATCTATTGAACCAACCGAGATAGAATCGATTTTGTTTTTGCAGATGATAGGTTTTTATGTGTATATTAATCCACAACCTGATCCAAGGTTCTATCGTTAACGTTTCAATTTCTACGTCAAAGTGGGTGGGGTTAGCCGACTAAAAAGGAAAAGTGTCCATATCTATTGTGGGTGGGGTTAACCGACTAAAAGGGATAAGTTTCCATATCTATTGAACCAAGCAAGATAGAATCGATTTTGTTTTTGCAGATGATAGGTTTTTATGTGTATATTAATCCACAAGCTGATCCAAGGTTCTATCGTTAACGGATCAATTTCTACGTCAAAGTGGGTTGGGTTAACCGACTAAAAGGGAAAAGTGTCCATATATATTGTGGGTAGGGTTAACCGAGTAAAAGGGATAAGTGTCCATATCTATTGAACCAAGCAAGATAGAATCGATTTTGTTTTTGCAGATGATAGGTTTTTATGTGTATATTAATCCACAAACTGATCCAAGGTTCTATCGTTAGCGGTTCAATTTCTACGTCAAAGTGGATGGGGTTAACCGACTAAAAGGGAAAAGTGTCCATATATATTGTGGGTAGGGTTAACCGAGTAAAAGGGATAAGTGTCCATATCTATTGAACCAAGCAAGATAGAATCGATTTTGTTTTTGCAGATGGTAGGTTTTTATGTGTATATTAATCCACAAACTGATCCAAGGTTCTATCGTTAACGGTTCAAATTCTACGTCAAAGTGGATGGGGTTAACCGACTAAAAGGGAAAAGTGTCCATATATATTGTTGGTAGGGTTAACCGAGTAAAAGGGATAAGTGTCCATATCTATTGAACCAAGCAAGATAGAATCGATTTTGTTTTTGCAGATGATAGGTTTTTATGTGTATATTAATCCACAAACTGATCCAAGGTTCTATCGTTAACGGTTCAATTTCTACGTCAAAGTGGGTGGGGTTAACCGACTAAAAGGGATAAGTGTCCATATCTATTGTGGGTGGGGTTAACCGACTAAAAGGGATGAGTTTCCATATCTATTGAACCAACCGAGATAGAATCGATTTTGTTTTTGCAGATGATAGGTTTTTATGTGTATATTAATCCACAACCTGATCCAAGGTTCTATCGTTAACGTTTCAATTTCTACGTCAAAGTGGGTGGGGTTAACCGACTAAAAAGGAAAAGTGTCCATATCTATTGTGGGTGGGGTTAACCGACTAAAAGGGATAAGTTTCCATATCTATTGAACCAACCGAGATAGAATCGATTTTGTTTTTGCAGATGATAGGTTTTTATGTGTACATTAATCCACAACCTGATCCAAGGTTCTATCGTTAACGTTTCAATTTCTACGTCAAAGTGGGTGGGGTTAACCGACTAAAAAGGAAAAGTGTCCATATCTATTGTGGGTGGGGTTAACCGACTAAAAGGGATAAGTTTCCATATCTATTGAACCAAGCAAGATAGAATCGATTTTGTTTTTGCAGATGATAGGTTTTTATGTGTATATTAATCCACAAACTGATCCAAGGTTCTATCGTTAACGTTTCAATTTCTACGTCAAAGTGGGTGGGGTTAACCGACTAAAAAGGAAAAGTGTCGATATCTATTGTGGGTGGGGTTAACCGACTAAAAGGGATAAGTTTCCATATCTATTGAACCAAGCAAGATAGAATCGATTTTGTTTTTGCAGATGATAGGTTTTTATGTGTATATTAATCCACAACCTGATCCAAGGTTCTATCGTTAACGTTTCAATTTCTACGTCAAAGTGGGTGGGGTTAACCGACTAAAAAGGAAAAGTGTCCATATCTATTGTGGGTGGGGTTAACCGACTAAAAGGGATAAGTTTCCATATCTATTGAACCAAGCAAGATAGAATCGATGTTGTTTTTGCAGATGATAGGTTTTTATGTGTATATTAATCCACAACCTGATCCAAGGTTCTATCGTTAACGTTTCAATTTCTACGTCAAAGTGGGTGGGGTTAACCGATTAAAAAGGAAAAGTGTCCGTATCTATTGTGGGTGGGGTTAACCGACTAAAAGGGATAAGTTTCCATATCTATTGAACCAAGCAAGATAGAATCGATTTTATTTTTGAAGATGATAGGTTTTTATGCGTAAGTGTCCATATCTATTGTGGGTGGGGTTAACCGACTAAAAGGGATAAGTATCCATATCTATTGAACCAAACAAGGTAGAATCGATTTTGTTTTTGAAGATGATAGTTTTTATGTGTATATTAATCCACAAGTTGATCCAAGGTTCTATCGTTAACGGTTCAATTTCTACGTCAAAGTGGATGGGGTTAACCGACTAAAAGGGAAAAGTGTCCATACCTATTGTGGGTAGTGTTAACCGACTAAAAGGGATAAGTGTCCATATCTATTGAACCAAGCAAGATAGAATCGATTTTGTTTTTTATGATTCAATTTCTACGTCATAGTGGGTGGGGTTAACCGACTAAAAGGGATAAGTATGCATATCTATTGAACCAAGCAAGGTAGAATCGAATTTGTTTTTGCTGATGATAGGTTTTTATGTGCATATTAATCTACAAGCTGATCCAAGGTTCTATCGTTAACGGTTCAATTTCTACGTCAAATGGGTGGGGTTAACCGACTAAAAGGGATAAGTGTCCATATCTATTGAACCAAGCAAGATAGAATCGATTTTGTTTTTTATGATTCAATTTCTACTTCATAGTGGGTGGTGTTAACCGACTAAAAGGGATAAGTATGCATATCTATTGAACCAAGCAAGGTAGAATCGAATTTGTTTTTGCTGATTATAGTGTTAACTACTTTGTACTCTTTACTTTAATTTTTAAAATAATTTTAATTGAGTTTTCGTGTTAACTTAAAATTTTGAATAACTTCAAAAAAAGAAAATTCTAATTAGTTGGAAAATATTTAAACTCAAAAATAAACAAAAATAAATTTTATATTACAAACCAAAATAAAAGTTTTTTAAAATATCAACTTGAATGTTGATATATTGGCGAGTAAATATAGTGTTAACTACTTTGTACTCTTTACTTTAATTTTTAAAATAATTTTAATTGAGTTTTCGTGTTAACTTAAAATTTTGAATAACTTCAAAAAAAGAAAATTCTAATTAGTTGGAAAATATTTAAACTCAAAAATAAACAAAAATAAATTTTATATTACAAACCAAAATAAAAGTTTTTTTAAAATATCAACTTGAATGTTGATATACTGATGATAGGTTTTTATGTGTATATTAATCCACAAGCTGATCCAAGGTTCTATCGTTAACGGTTCAATTTCTACGTCAAAGTGGGTTGAGTTAACCGACTAAAAGGGATAAGTATCCATATCTATTGAACCAAGCAAAACAGAATCGATTTTGTTTTTGCAGATGATAGGTTTTTATGTGTATATTAATCCACAAGCTGATCCAAGGTTCTATCGTTAACGGTTCAATTTCTACGTCAAAGTGGGTGGGGTTAACCGACTAAAAGGAATAAGTATCCATATCTATTGAACCAAGCAAAATAGAATCGATTTTATTTTTGCAGATGATAGGTTTTTATGTGTATATTAATCCACAAGCTGACCCAAGGTTCTGTCGTTAACGGTTCAATTTCTACGTCAAAGTGGGTGGGGTTAACCGACTAAAAGGGATAAGTATACATATCTATTGAACCAAGCAAGATAGAATCGATTTTGTTTTTGCAGATGATAGGTTTTTATGTGTAAGTGTCCATATCTATTGTGGGTGGGGTTAACCGACTAAAAGGGATAAGTATCCATATCTATTGAACCAAGCAAGGTAGAATGGATTTTGTTTTTGAAGATGATAGGTTTTTATGCGTAAGTGTCCATATCTATTGTGGGTGGGGTTAACCGACTAAAAGGGATAAATATCCATATCTATTGAACCAAGCAAGGAAGAATCGATTTTGTTTTTGAAGATGATAGTTTTTATGTGTATATTAATCCACAAGTTGATCCAAGGTTCTATCGTTAACGGTTCAATTTCTACGCCAAAGTGGAAGGGGTTAACCGACTAAAAGGGAAAAGTGTCCATATCTATTGTGGGTAGGGTTAACCGACTAAACGGGATAAGTGTCCATATCTATTGAACCAAGCAAGATAGAATCGATTTTGTTTTTGCAGATGATAGGTTTTTATGTGCATATTAATCTACAAGCTGATCCAAGGTTCTATCGTTAACGGTTCAATTTCTACGTCAAAGTGGGTGGGGTTAACCGACTAAAAGGGATAAGTGTCCATATCTATTGAACCAAGCAAGATAGAATCGATTTTGTTTTTTATGATTCAATTTCTACGTCATACTGGGTGGGGTTAACCGACTAAAAGGGATAAGTATGCATATCTATTGAACCAAGCAAGGTAGAATCGGATTTGTTTTTGCTGATGATAGGTTTTTATGTGTATATTAATCTACAAGCTGATCCAAGGTTCTATCGTTAACGGTTCAATTTCTACGTCAAAATGGGTGGGGTTAACCGACTAAAAGGGATAAGTGTCCATATCTATTGAACCAAGCAAAATAGAATCGATTTTGTTTTTTATGATTCAATTTCTACGTCATAGTGGGTGGGGTTAACCGACTAAAAGGGATAATTATGCATATCTATTGAACCAAGCAAGGTAGAATCGAATTTGTTTTTGCTGATGATAGGTTTTTATGTGTATATTAATCCACAAGCTGATCCAAGGTTCTATCGTTAACGGTTCAATTTCTACGTCAAAGTGGGTGGGGTTAACCGACTAAAAGGGATAAGTGTCCATATCTATTGAACAAAGCAATATAGAATCGATTTTGTTTTTTATGATTCAATTTCTACGTCATAGTGGGTGGGGTTAACTGACTAAAAGGGATAGTATGCATATCTATTGAACCAAGCAAGGTAGAATCGAATTTGTTTTTGCTGATGATAGGTTTTTATGTGTATATTAATCCACAAGCTGATCCAAGGTTCTATCGTTAACGGTTCAATTTCTACGTCAAAGTGGGTGGGGTTAACCGACTAAAAGGGATAAGTATCCATATCTATTGAACCAAGAAAAATAGAATCGATTTTGTTTTTGCAGATGATAGGTTTTTATGTGTATATTAATCCACAAGTTGATCCAAGGTTCTGTCGTTAACGGTTCAATTTCTACGTCAAAGTGGGTGGGGTTAACCGACTAAAAGGGATAAGTATCCATATCTATTGAACCAAGCAAAATAGAATCGATTTTGTTTTTGCAGATGATAGGCTTTTATGTGTATATTAATCCACAAGCTGATCCAAGGCTCTATCTTTAACGGTTCAATTTCTACGTCAAAGTGGGTGGGGTTAACCGACTAAAAGGGATAAGTATCCATATCTATTGAACCAAGCAAAATAGAATCGATTTTGTTTTTGCAGATGATAGGCTTTTATGTGTATATTAATCCACAAGCTGATCCAAGGCTCTATCTTTAACGGTTCAATTTCTACGTCAACGTGGGTGGGGTTAACCGACTAAAAGGGATAAGTATCCATATCTATTGAACCAAGCAAGGTAGAATCGATTTTGTTTTTGAAGATGATAGTTTTTATTTGTATACTAATCCACAAGTTGATCCAAGGTTCTATCGTTAACGGTTCAATTTCTACGTCAAAGTGGGTGGGGTTAACCGACTAAAAGGGATAAGTATCCATATCTATTGAACCAAGCAAGGTAGAATCGATTTTGTTTTCGAAGATGATAGGTTTTTATGTGTATATTAATCCACAAGCTGATATAAGGTTCTATCGTTAACGTTTCAATTTCTACGTCAAAGTGGGTGGGGTTAACCGACTAAAAGGGAAAAGTGTCCATATCTATTGTGGATGGGGTTAACCGACTAAAAGGGATAAGTTTCCATATCTATTGAACCAAGCAAGATAGAATCGATTTTGTTTTCGCAGATGATAGGTTTTTATGTGTATATCAATCCACCAGCTGATCCAAGGTTCTATCGTTAACGGATCAATTTCTATGTCAAAGTGGGTGGGGTTAACCGACCAAAAGGGATAAATGTCCATATCTATTGAACTAAGCAAGATAGAACCGATTTTATTTTTGAAGATGATAGGTTTTTATGCGTAAGTGTCCATATCTATTGTGGGTGGGGTTAACCGACTAAAAGGGATAAGTATCCATATCTATTGAACCAAGCAAGGTAGAATCGATTTTGTTTTCGAAGATGATAGTTTTTATTTGTATATTAATCCACAAGCTGATCCAAGGCTCTATCTTTAACTGTTCAATTTCTACGTCAAAGTGGATGGGGTTAACCGACTAAAAGGGATAAGTATCCATATCTGTTGAACCAAGTAAAGTAGAATCAATTTTGTTTTTGGAGATGATGGTTTTTATGTGTCTATTAATCCACAAGTTGATCCAAGGTTCTATCGTTAACGGTTCAATTTCTACGTCAAAGTGGATGGGGATAACCGACTAAAAGGGAAAAGTGTCCATATATATTGTGGGTAGGTTTAACCGAGTAAAAGGGATAAGTGTCCATATCTATTGAACAAAGCAAGATAGAATCGATTTTGTTTTTGCAGATGATAGGTTTTTATGTGTATATTAATCCACAAGCTGATCCAAGGTTCTATCGTTAACGGTTCAATTTCTAGGTCAAAGTGGGTGGGGTTAACATACTAAAAGGGATAAGTGTCCATATCTATTGTGGGTGGGGTTAACCGACTAAAACGGATAAGTTTCCATATATATTGAACCAAGCAAGATAGAATCGATTTTGTTTTTGCAGATGATAGGTTTTTATGTGTATATTAATCCACAAGCTGATCCAAGGTTCTATCGTTAACGTTTCAATTTCTACGTCAAGGTGGGTGGGGTTAACCGAATAAAAGGGAAGAATGTCCATATCTATTGTGGATGGGGTTAACAGACTAAAAGGGATAAGTTTCCATATCTATTGAACCAAGCAAGATAGAATCGATTTTGTTTTTGCAGATGATAGGTTTTTATGTGTATATTAATCCACAAGCTGATCCAAGGTTCTATCATTAACGGATCAATTTCTACGTCAAAGTGGGTGGGGTTAACCGACCAAAAGGGATAAGTGTCCATATCTATTGAACTAAGCAAGATAGAATCGATTTTATTTTTGAAGATGATAGGTTTTTATGCGTAAGTGTCCATATCTATTGTGGGTGGGGTTAACCGACTAAAAGGGATAATTATCCATATCTATTGAACCAAGCAAGGTAGAATCGATTTTGTTTTTGAAGATGATAGTTTTTATGTGTATATTAATCCACAAGTTGATCCAAGGTTCTATCGTTAACGGTTCAATTTCTACGTCAAAGTGGATGGGGTTAACCGACTAAAAGGGAAAAGTGTCCATATCTATTGTGGGTAGGGTTAACCGACTAAAAGGGATAAGTGTCCATATCTATTGAACCAAGCAAGATAGAATCGATTTTGTTTTTGCAGATGATAGTTTTTTATGTGTGTATTAATCTACAAGCTGATCCAAGGTTCTGTCGTTAACGGTTCAATTTCTACGTCAAAATGGGTGGGGTTAACCGACTAAAAGGGATAAGTGTGCATATCTATTGAACCAAGCAAGATAGAATCGATTTTGTTTTTTATGATTCAATTTCTACGTCATAGTGGGTGGGGTTAACAGACTAAAAGGGATAAGTATGCATATCTGTTGAACCAAGCAAGGTAGAATCGAATTTGTTTTTGCTGATGATAGGTTTTTATGTGTATATTAATCTACAAGCTGATCCAAGGTTCTATCGTTAACGGTTCAATTTCTACGTCAAAATGGGTGGGGTTAACCGACTAAAAGGGATAAGTGTCCATATCTATTGAACCAAGCAAGATAGAATCGATTTTGTTTTTTATGATTCAATTTCTACGTCATAGTGGGTGGGGTTAACCGACTAAAAGGGATAAGTATGCATATCTATTGAACCAAGCAAGGTAGAATCGAATTTGTTTTTACTGATGATAGGTTTTTATGTGTATATTAATCCTCAAGCTTATCCAAGGTTCTATCGTTAACGGTTCAATTTCTACGTCAAAGTGGGTGGGGTTAACCGACTAAAAGAGATAAGTATCCATATCTATTGAACCAAGCAAAACAGAATCGATTTTGTTTTTGCAGGTGATAGGTTTTTATGTGTATATTAATCCACAAGCTGATCCAAGGTTCTATCGGTAACGGTTCAATTTCTACGTCAAAGTGGGTGGGGTTAACCGACTAAAAGGGATAAGTATCCATATCTATTGAAACAAGCAAAATAGAATCGATTTTGTTTTTGCAGATGATAGGTTTTTATGTGTATATTAATCCACAAGCTGATCCAAGGTTCTGTCGTTAACGGTTCAATTTCTACGTCAAAATGGGTGGGGTTAACCGACTAAAAGGGATAAGTGTCCATATCTATTGAACCAAGCAAGATAGAATCGATTTTGTTTTTTATGATTCAATTTCTACGTCATAGTGGGTGGGGTTAACCGACTAAAAGGGATATGTATGCATATCTATTGAACCAAGCAAGGTAGAATCGAATTTTTTTTTGCTGATGATAGGTTTTTATGTGTATATTAATCTACAAGCTGATCCAAGGTTCTATCGTTAACGGTTCAATTTCTACGCCAAAATGGGTGGGGTTAACCGACTAAAAGGGATAAGTGTCCATATCTATTGAACCAAGCAAGATAGAATCGATTTTGTTTTTTATGATTCAATTTCTACGTCATAGTGGGTGGGGTTAACCGACTAAAAGGGATATGTATGCATATCTATTGAACCAAGCAAGGTAGAATCGAATTTGTTTTTGCAGATGATAGGTTTTTATGTGTATATTAATCCACAAGCTGATCCAAGGTTCTGTCGTTAACGGTTCAATTTCTACGTCAAAATGGGTGGGGTTAACCGACTAAAAGGGATAAGTATACATATCTATTGAACCAAGCAAGATAGAATCGATTTTGTTTTTGCAGATGATAGGTTTTTATGTGTATATTAATCCACAAGCTGATCCAAGTTTCTATCGTTAACGGATCAATTTCTACGTCAAAGTGGGTTGGGTTAACCGACTAAAAGGGATAAGTGTCCATATCTA
Source organism: Eurosta solidaginis (assembly GCF_040869045.1). Lineage (NCBI taxonomy): Eukaryota > Metazoa > Arthropoda > Insecta > Diptera > Tephritidae > Eurosta > Eurosta solidaginis. The sequence continues at coordinate 125,565,992 of NC_090321.1, forward strand.
TTGAACTAAGCAAGATAGAATCGATTTTATTTTTGAAGATGATGGGTTTTTTATGCGTAAGTGTCCATATCTATTGTGGGTGGGGTTAACCGACTAAAAGGGATAAGTATCCATATCTATTGAACCAAGCAAGGTAGAATCGATTTTGTTTTTGAAGATAATAGTTTTTATGTGTATATTAATCCACAAGTTGATCCAAGGTTCTATCGTTAACGGTTCAATTTCTACGTCAAAGTGGATGGGGTTAACCGACTAAAAGGGAAAAGTGTCCATATCTATTGTGGGTAGTGTTAACCGACTAAAAGGGATAAGTGTCCATATCTATTGAACCAAGCAAGATAGAATCGATTTTGTTTTTATGATTCAATTTCTACGTCATAGTGGGTAGGGTTAACCGACTAAAAGGGATAAGTATGCATATCTATTAAACCAAGCAAGTAGAATCGAATTTGTTTTTGCTGATGATAGGCTTTTATGTGTATATTAATCCACAAGCTTATCCAAGGCTCTATATTTAACGGTTCAATTTCTACGTCAAAGTGGGTGGGGTTAACCGACTAAAAGGGATAAGTATCCATATCTATTGAACCAAGCAAGGTAGAATCGATTTTGTTTTCGAAGATGATAGGTTTTTATGTGTATATTAATCCACAAGCTAATCCAAGTTTCTATCGTTAACGGATCAATTTCTACGTCAAAGTGGGTTGGGTTAACCGACTAAAAGGGATAAGTGTCCATATCTATTGAACTAAGCAAGATAGAATCGATTTTATTTTTGAAGATGATGAGTTTTTATGCGTAAGTGTCCATATCTATTGTGGGTGGGGTTAACCGACTAAAAGGGATAAGTATCCATATCTATTGAACCAAGCAAGGTAGAATCGATTTTGTTTTTGAAGATGATAGTTTTTATGTGTATATTAATCCACAAGTTGATCCAAGGTTCTATCGTTAACGGTTCAATTTCTACGTCAAAATGGGTGGGGTTAACCGACTAAAGGGATAAGTGTCCATATCTATTGAACCAAGCAAGATAGAATCGATTTTGTTTTTTATGATTCAATTTCTACGTCATAGTGGGTGGGGTTAACCGACTAAAAGGGATAAGTATGCATATCTATTGAACCAAGCAAGTAGAATCGAATTTGTTTTTGCAGATGATAGGCTTTTATGTGTATATTAATCCACAAGCTTATCCAAGGCTCTATATTTAACGGTTCAATTTCTACGTCAAAGTGGGTGGGGTTAACCGACTAAAAGGGATAAGTATCCATATCTATTGAACCAAGCAAGGTAGAATCGATTTTGTTTTCGAAGATGATAGGTTTTTATGTGTATATTAATCCACAAGCTGATCCAAGGTTCTATCGTTAGCGTTTCAATTTCTACGTCAAAGTGGGTGGGGTTAACCGACTAAAAGGGAAAAGTGTCCATATCTATTGTGGATGGGGTTAACCGACTAAAAGTGATAAGTTTCCATATCTATTGAACCAAGCAAGATAGAATCGATTTTGTTTTTGTAGATGATATGTTTTTATGTGTATATTAATCCACAAGCTGATCCAAGGTTCTATCGTTAACGGTTCAATTTCTAGGTCAAAGTGGGTGGGGTTAACATACTAAAAGGGATAAGTGTCCATATCTATTGAACTAAGCAAGATAGAATCGATTTTATTTTTGAAGATGATAGGTTTTTATGCGTAAGTGTCCATATCTATTGTGGGTGGGGTTAACCGACTAAAAGGGATAAGTATCCATATCTATTGAACCAAGCAAGGTAGAATCGATTTTGTTTTCGAAGATGATAGTTTTTATTTGTGTATTAATCCACAAGCTGATCCAAGGCTCTATCTTTAACTGTTCAATTTCTACGTCAAAGTGGATGGGGTTAACCGACTAAAAGGGATAAGTATCCATATCTATTGAACCAAGTAAAGTAGAATCGATTTTGTTTTTGAAGATGATGGTTTTTATGTGTCTATTAATCCACAAGTTGATCCAAGGTTCTATCGTTAACGGTTCAATTTCTACGTCAAAGTGGATGGGGTTAACCGACTAAAAGGGAAAAGTGTCCATATATATTGTGGGTAGGGTTAACCGAGTAAAAGGGATAAGTGTCCATATCTATTGAACCAAGCAAGTTAGAATCGATTTTGTTTTTGCAGATGATAGGTTTTTATGTGTATATTAATCCACAAGCTGATCCAAGGTTCTATCGTTAACGGTTCAATTTCTACGTCAAAGTGGGTGGGGTTAACATACTAAAAGGGATAAGTGTCCATATCTATTGTGGGTGGGGTTAACCGACTAAAAGGGATAAGTTTCCATATATATTGAACCAAGCAAGATAGAATCGATTTTGTTTTTGCAGATGATAGGTTTTTATGTGTGTATTAATCCACAAGCTGATCCAAGGTTCTATCGTTAACGTTTCAATTTCTACGTCAAAGTGGGTGGGGTTAACCGAATAAAAGGGAAAAGTGTCCATATCTATTGTGGATGGGGTTAACCGACTAAAAGGGATAAGTATACATATCTATTGAACCAAGCAAGATAGAATCGATTTTGTTTTTGCAGATGATAGGTTTTTATGTGTATATTAATCCACAAGCTGATCCAAAGTTCTATCGTTAACGGATCAATTTCTACGTCAAAGTGGGTGGGGTTAACCGACCAAAAGGGATAAGTGTCCATATCTATTGAACTAAGCAAGATAGAATCGATTTTATTTTTGAAGATGATAGGTTTTTATGCGTAAGTGTCCATATCTATTGTGGGTGGGGTTAACCGACTAAAAGGGATAAGTATCCATATCTATTGTACCAAGCAAGGTAGAATCGATTTTGTTTTTGAAGATGATAGTTTTTATGTGTATATTAATCCCCAAGTTGTCCAAGGTTCTATCGCTAACGGTTCAATTACTACGTCAAAGTGGATGGGATTAACCGACTAAAAGGGAAAAGTGTCCATATCTATTGTGGGTAGGGTTAACCGACTAAAAGGGATAAGTGTCCATATCTATTGAACCAAGCAAGATAGAATCGATTTAGTTTTTGCAGATGATAGGTTTTTATGTGTATATTAATCTACAAGCTGATCCAAGGTTCTATCGTTAACGGTTCAATTTCTACGTCAAAATGGGTGGGGTTAACCGACTAAAAGGGATAAGTGTCCATATCTATTGAACCAAGCAAGATAGAATCGATGTTGTTTTTTATGATTCAATTTCTACGTCATAGTGGGTTGGGTTAACCGACTAAAAGGGATAAGTATGCATATCTATTGAACCAAGCAAGGTAGAATCGAATTTGTTTTTGCTGATGATAGGTTTTTATGTGTATATTAATCTACAAGCTGATCCAAGGTTCTATCGTTAACGGTTCAATTTCTACGTCAAAATGGGTGAGGTTAACCGACTAAAAGGGATAAGTATCCATATCTATTGAACCAAGCAAGATAGAATCGATTTTGTTTTTTATGATTCAATTTCTACGTCATAGTGGGTGGGGTTAACCGACTAAAAGGGATAAGTATGCATATCTATTGAACCAAGCAAAATATAATCGATTTTGTTTTTGCAGATGATAGTTTTTTATGTGTATATTAATCCACAAGCTGATCCAAGGTTCTGTCGCTAACGGTTCAATTTCTACGTCAAAGTGGGTGAGATTAACCGACTAAAAGGGATAAGTACACATATCTATTGAACCAAGCAAGATAGAATCGATTTTGTTTTTGCAGATGATAGGTTTTTATGTGTATATTAATCCACACGCTGATCCAAAGTTCTATCGTTAACGGATCAATTTCTACGTCAAAGTGGGTGGGGTTAACCGACCAAAAGGGATAAGTGTCCATATCTATTGAACTAAGCAAGATAGAATCGATTTTATTTTTGAAGATGATAGGTTTTTATGCGTAAGTGTCCATATCTATTGTGGGTGGGGTTAACCGACTAAAAGGGATAAGTATCCATATCTATTGAACCAAGCAAGGTAGAATCGATTTTGTTTTTGAAGATGATAGTTTTTATGTGTATATTAATCCCCAAGTTGTCCAAGGTTCTATCGTTAACGGTTCAATTTCTACGTCAAAGTGGATGGGATTAACCGACTAAAAGGGAAAAGTGTCCATATCTATTGTCGGTAGGGTTAACCGACTAAAAGGGATAAGTGTCCATATCTATTGAACCAAGCAAGATAGAATCGATTTTGTTTTTTATGATTCAATTTCTACGTCATAGTGGGTGGGGTTAACCGACTAAAAGGGATAAGTATGTTTATCTATTGAACCAAGCAAAATAGAATCGATTTTATTTTTGAAGATGATAGGTTTTTATGCGTAAGTGTCCATATCTATTGTGGGTGGGGTTAACCGACTAAAAGGGATAAGTATCCATATCTATTGAACCAAGCAAGGTAGAATCGATTTCGTTTTTGAAGATGATAGTTTTTATGTGTATATTAATCCCCAAGTTGTCCAAGGTTCTATCGTTAACGGTTCAATTTCTACGTCAAAGTGGATGGGATTAACCGACTAAAAGGGAAAAGTGTCCATATCTATTGTGGGTAGGGTTAACCGACTAAAAGGGATAAGTGTCCATATCTATAGAACCAAGCAAGATAGAATCGATTTTGTTTTTTATGATTCAATTTCTACGTCATAGTGGGTGGGGTTAACCGACTAAAAGGGATAAGTATGCATATCTATTGAACCAAGCAAAATAGAATCGATTTTATTTTTGAAGATGATAGGTTTTTATGCGTAAGTGTCCATATTTATTGTGGGTGGGGTTAACCGACTAAAAGGGATAAGTATCCATATCTATTGAACCAAGCAAGGTAGAATCGATTTTGTTTTTGAAGATGATAGTTTTTATGTGTATATTAATCCACAAGCTGATCCAAGGTTCTATCGTTAACGGTTCAATTTCTACGTCAAATTGGGTGGGGTTAACCGACTAAAATTGATAAGTATCCATATCTATTGAACCAAGCAAGATAGAATCGATTTTATTTTTGAAGATGATAGGTTTTTATGCGTAAGTGTCCATATCTATTGTGGGTGGGGTTAACCGACTAAAAGGGATAAGTATCCATATCTATTGAACCAAGCACGGTAGAATCGATTTTGTTTTTGAAGATGATAGTTTTTATGTGTATATTAATCCCCAAGTTGTTCAAGGTTCTATCGCTAACGGTTCAATTACTACGTCAAAATGGATGGGATTAACCGACTAAAAGGGAAAAGTGTCCATATCTATTGTGGGTAGGGTTAACCGACTAAAAGGGATAAGTGTCCATATCTATTGAACCAAGCAAGATAGAATCGATTTAGTTTTTGCAGATGATAGGTTTTTATGTGTATATTAATCTACAAGCTGATCCAAGGTTCTATCGTTAACGGTTCAATTTCTACGTCAAAATGGGTGGGGTTAACCGACTAAAAGGGATAAGTGTCCATATCTATTGAACCAAGCAAGATAGAATCGATTTTGTTTTTTATGATTCAATTTCTACGTCATAGTGGGTGGGGTTAACCGACTAAAAGGGATAAGTATGCATATCTAATGAACCAAGCAAGGTAGAATCGATTTTGTTTTTGCAGATGATAGGTTTTTATGTGTATATTAATCCACAAGCTGATCCAAGGTTCTATCGGTAACGGTTCAATTTCTACGTCAAAGTAGGTGGGGTTAACCGACTAAAAGGGATAAGTATCCATATCTATTGAACCAAGCAAAATAGAATCGATTTTGTTTTTGCAGATGATAGGTTTTTATGTGTATATTAATCCACAAGCTGATCCAAAGTTCTATCGTTAACGGATCAATTTCTACGTCAAAGTGGGTGGGGTTAACCGACCAAAAGGGATAAGTGTCCATATCTATTGAACTAAGCAAGATAGAATCGATTTTATTTTTGAAGATGATAGGTTTTTATGCGTAAGTGTCCATATCTATTGTGGGTGGGGTTAACCGACTAAAAGGGATAAGTATCCATATCTATTGAACCAAGCAAGGTAGAATCGATTTTGTTTTTGAAGATGATAGTTTTTATGTGTATATTAATCCCCAAGTTGTCCAAGGTTCTATCGCTAACGGTTCAATTACTACGTCAAAGTGGATGGGATTAACCGACTAAAAGGGAAAAGTGTCCATATCTATTGTGGGTAGGGTTAACCGACTAAAAGGGATAAGTGTTCATATCTATTGAACCAAGCAAGATAGAATCGATTTAGTTTTTGCAGATGATAGGTTTTTATGTGTATATTAATCTACAAGCTGATCCAAGGTTCTATCGTTAACGGTTCAATTTCTACGTCAAAATGGGTGGGGTTAACCGACTAAAAGGGATAAGTGTCCATATCTATTGAACCAAGCAAGATAGAATCGATTTTGTTTTTTATGATTCAATTTCTACGTCATAGTGGGTGGGGTTAACCGACTAAAAGGGATAAGTATGCATATCTATTGAACCAAGCAAGGTAGAATCGAATTTGTTTTTGCTGATGATAGGTGTTTATGTGTATATTAATCTACAAGCTGATCCAAGGTTCTATCGTTAGCGGTACAATTTCTACATCAAAATGGGTGGGGTTAACCGACTAAAAGGGATAAGTGTCCATATCTATTGAACCAAGCAAGATAGAATCGATTTTGTTTTTTATGATTCAATTTCTATGTCATAGTGGAGGGGGAGGCGGGGGGGGGGGTTAACCGACTAAAAGGGATAAGTATGCATATCTATTGAACCAAGCAAGGTAGAATCGAATTTGTTTTTGCTGATGATAGGTGTTTATGTGTATATTAATCTACAAGCTGATCTAAGGTTCTATCGTTAACGGTTCAATTTCTACGTCAAAGTGGGTGGGGTTAACCGACTAAAAGGGATAAGTATCCATATCTATTGAACCAAGCAAAATAGAATCGATTTTGTTTTTGCAGGTGATAGGTTTTTATGTGTATATTAATCCACAAGCTGATCCAAGGCTCTATCTTTAACGGTTCAATTTCTACGTCAAAGTGGGTGGGATTAACCGACTAAAAGGGATAAGTATCCATATCTATTGAACCAAGCAAGGTAGAATCGATTTTGTTTTTGAAGATGATAGTTTTTATTTGTATATTAATCCACAAGCTGATCCAAGGCTCTATCTTTAACTGTTCAATTTCTACGTCAAAGTGGATGGGGTTAACCGACTAAAAGGGATAAGTATCCATATCTATTGAAGTATTAAAGTAGAATCGATTTTGTTTTTGAAGATGATGGTTTTTATGTGTCTATTAATCCACAAGTTGATCCAAGGTTCTATCGTTAACGGTTCAATTTCTACGTCAAAGTGGATGGGGTTAACCGACTAAAAGGGAAAAGTGTCCATATATATTGTGGGTAGGGTTAACCGAGTAAAAGGGATAAGTGTCCATATCTATTGAACCAAGCAAGATAGAATCGATTTTGTTTTTTATGATTCAATTTCTACGTCATAGTGGGTGGGGTTAACCGACTAAAAGGGATAAGTATGCATATCTATTGAACCAAGCAAAATAGAATCGATTTTATTTTTGAAGATGATAGGTTTTTATGCGTAAGTGTCCATATCTATTGTGGGTGGGGTTAACCGACTAAAAGGGATAAGTATCCATATCTATTGAACCAAGCAAGGTAGAATCGATTTTGTTTTTGAAGATGATAGTTTTTATGTGTATATTAATCCACAAGCCGATCCAAGGTTCTATCGTTAACGGTTCAATTTCTACGTCAAATTGGGTGGGGTTAACCGACTAAAAGGGATAAGTATCCATATCTATTGAACCAAGCAAAATAGAATCGATTTTGTTTTTGCAGATGATAGGTTTTTATGTGTATATTAATCCACAAGCTGATCCAAGGTTCTATCGGTAACGGTTCAATTTCTACGTCAAAGTAGGTGGGGTTAACCGACTAAAAGGGATAAGTATCCATATCTATTGAACCAAGCAAAATAGAATCGATTTTGTTTTTGCAGATGATAGGTTTTTATGTGTATATTAATCCACAAGCTGATCCAAGGTTCTGTCGCTAACGGTTCAATTTCTACGTCAAAATGGGTGAGGTTAACCGACTAAAAGGGATAAGTATACATATCTATTGAACCAAGCAAGATAGAATCGATTTTGTTTTTGCAGATGATAAGTTTTTATGTGTATATTAATCCGCAAGCTGATTCAAAGTTCTATCGTTAACGGATCAATTTCTACGTCAAAGTGGGTGGGGTTAACCGACCAAAAGGGATAAGTGTCCATATCTATTGAACTAAGCAAGATAGAATCGATTTTATTTTTGAAGATGATAGGTTTTTATGCGTAAGTGTCCATATCTATTGTGGGTGGGGTTAACCGACTAAAAGGGATAAGTATCCATATCTATTGAACCAAGCAAGGTAGAATCGATTTTGTTTTTGAAGATGATAGTTTTTATGTGTATATTAATCCCCAAGTTGTCCAAGGTTCTATCGTTAACGGTTCAATTACTACGTCAAAGTGGATGGGATTAACCGACTAAAAGGGAAAAGTGTCCATATCTATTGTGGGTAGGGTTAACCGACTAAAAGGGATAAGTGTCCATATCTATTGAACCAAGCAAGATAGAATCGATTTAGTTTTTGCAGATGATAGGTTTTTATGTGTATATTAATCTACAAGCTGATCCAAGGTTCTATCGTTAACGGTTCAATTTCTACGTCAAAATGGGTGGGGTTAACCGACTAAAAGGGATAAGTGTCCATATCTATTGAACCAAGCAAGATAGAATCGATTTTGTTTTTTATGATTCAATTACTACGTCATAGTGGGTGGGGTTAACCGACTAAAAGGGATAAGTATGCATATCTATTGAACCAAGCAAGGTAGAATCGAATTTGTTTTTGCTGATGATAGGTGTTTATGTGTATATTAATCTACAAGCTGATCCAAGGTTCTATCGTTAGCGGTACAATTTCTACATCAAAATGGGTGGGGTTAACCGACTAAAAGGGATAAGTGTCCATATCTATTGAACCAAGCAAGATAGAATCGATTTTGTTTTTTATGATTCAATTTCTATGTCATAGTGGGGGGGGGGGGGGGGGGGGGGGGGGGGGGGGTTAACCGACTAAAAGGGATAAGTATGCATATCTATTGAACCAAGCAAGGTAGAATCGAATTTGTTTTTGCTGATGATAGGTGTTTATGTGTATATTAATCTACAAGCTGATCCAAGGTTCTATCGTTAACGGTTCAATTTCTACGTCAAAGTGGGTGGGGTTAACCGATTAAAAGGGATAAGTATCCATATCTATTGAACCAAGCAAAATAGAATCGATTTTGTTTTTTATGATTCAATTTCTATGTCATAGTGGGGGGGGGGGGGGGGGGGGGGGGGGGGGGTTAACCGACTAAAAGGGATAAGTATGCATATCTATTGAACCAAGCAAGGTAGAATCGAATTTGTTTTTGCTGATGATAGGTGTTTATGTGTATATTAATCTACAAGCTGATCCAAGGTTCTATCGTTAACGGTTCAATTTCTACGTCAAAGTGGGTGGGGTTAACCGATTAAAAGGGATAAGTATCCATATCTATTGAACCAAGCAAAATAGAATCGATTTTGTTTTTTATGATTCAATTTCTATGTCATAGTGTGGGGGGGGGGGGGGGGGGGGGTTAACCGACTAAAAGGGATAAGTATGCATATCTATTGAACCAAGCAAGGTAGAATCGAATTTGTTTTTGCTGATGATAGGTGTTTATGTGTATATTAATCTACAAGCTGATCCAAAGTTCTATCGTTAACGGATCAATTTCTACGTCAAAGTGGGTGGGGTTAACCGACCAAAAGGGATAAGTGTCCATATCTATTGAACTAAGCAAGATAGAATCGATTTTATTTTTGAAGATGATAGGTTTTTATGCGTAAGTGTCCATATCTATTGTGGGTGGGGTTAACCGACTAAAAGGGATAAGTATCCATATCTATTGAACCAAGCAAGGTAGAATCGATTTTGTTTTTGAAGATGATAGTTTTTATGTGTATATTAATCCCCAAGTTGTCCAAGGTTCTATCGTTAACGGTTCAATTTCTACGTCAAAGTGGATGGGATTAACCGACTAAAAGGGAAAAGTGTCCATATCTATTGTGGGTAGGGTTAACCGACTAAAAGGGATAAGTGTCCATATCTATTGAACCAAGCAAGATAGAATCGATTTTGTTTTTTATGATTCAATTTCTACGTCATAGTGGGTGGGGTTAACCGACTAAAAGGGAAAAGTATGTTTATCTATTGAACCAAGCAAAATAGAATCGATTTTATTTTTGAAGATGATAGGTTTTTATGCGTAAGTGTCCATATCTATTGTGGGTGGGGTTAACCGACTAAAAGGGATAAGTATCCATATCTATTGAACCAAGCAAGGTAGAATCGATTTCGTTTTTGAAGATGATAGTTTTTATGTGTATATTAATCCCCAAGTTGTCCAAGGTTCTATCGTTAACGGTTCAATTTCTACGTCAAAGTGGATGGGATTAACCGACTAAAAGGGAAAAGTGTCCATATCTATTGTGGGTAGGGTTAACCGACTAAAAGGGATAAGTGTCCATATCTATAGAACCAAGCAAGATAGAATCGATTTTGTTTTTTATGATTCAATTTCTACGTCATAGTGGGTGGGGTTAACCGACTAAAAGGGATAAGTATGCATATCTATTGAACCAAGCAAAATAGAATCGATTTTATTTTTGAAGATGATAGGTTTTTATGCGTAAGTGTCCATATTTATTGTGGGTGGGGTTAACCGACTAAAAGGGATAAGTATCCATATCTATTGAACCAAGCAAGGTAGAATCGATTTTGTTTTTGAAGATGATAGTTTTTATGTGTATATTAATCCACAAGCTGATCCAAGGTTCTATCGTTAACGGTTCAATTTCTACGTCAAATTGGGTGGGGTTAACCGACTAAAATTGATAAGTATCCATATCTATTGAACCAAGCAAGATAGAATCGATTTTATTTTTGAAGATGATAGGTTTTTATGCGTAAGTGTCCATATCTATTGTGGGTGGGGTTAACCGACTAAAAGGGATAAGTATCCATATCTATTGAACCAAGCACGGTAGAATCGATTTTGTTTTTGAAGATGATAGTTTTTATGTGTATATTAATCCCCAAGTTGTTCAAGGTTCTATCGCTAACGGTTCAATTACTACGTCAAAATGGATGGGATTAACCGACTAAAAGGGAAAAGTGTCCATATCTATTGTGGGTAGGGTTAACCGACTAAAAGGGATAAGTGTCCATATCTATTGAACCAAGCAAGATAGAATCGATTTAGTTTTTGCAGATGATAGGTTTTTATGTGTATATTAATCTACAAGCTGATCCAAGGTTCTATCGTTAACGGTTCAATTTCTACGTCAAAATGGGTGGGGTTAACCGACTAAAAGGGATAAGTGTCCATATCTATTGAACCAAGCAAGATAGAATCGATTTTGTTTTTTATGATTCAATTTCTACGTCATAGTGGGTGGGGTTAACCGACTAAAAGGGATAAGTATGCATATCTAATGAACCAAGCAAGGTAGAATCGATTTTGTTTTTGCAGATGATAGGTTTTTATGTGTATATTAATCCACAAGCTGATCAAAGGTTCTATCGGTAACGGTTCAATTTCTACGTCAAAGTAGGTGGGGTTAACCGATTAAAAGGGATAAGTATCCATATCTATTGAACCAAGCAAAATAGAATCGATTTTGTTTTTGCAGATGATAGGTTTTTATGTGTATATTAATCCACAAGCTGATCCAAAGTTCTATCGTTAACGGATCAATTTCTACGTCAAAGTGGGTGGGGTTAACCGACCAAAAGGGATAAGTGTCCATATCTATTGAACTAAGCAAGATAGAATCGATTTTATTTTTGAAGATGATAGGTTTTTATGCGTAAGTGTCCATATCTATTGTGGGTGGGGTTAACCGACTAAAAGGGATAAGTATCCATATCTATTGAACCAAGGAAGGTAGAATCGATTTTGTTTTTGAAGATGATAGTTTTTATGTGTATATTAATCCCCAAGTTGTCCAAGGTTCTATCGCTAACGGTTCAATTACTACGTCAAAGTGGATGGGATTAACCGACTAAAAGGGAAAAGTGTCCATATCTATTGTGGGTAGGGTTAACCGACTAAAAGGGATAAGTGTTCATATCTATTGAACCAAGCAAGATAGAATCGATTTAGTTTTTGCAGATGATAGGTTTTTATGTGTATATTAATCTACAAGCTGATCCAAGGTTCTATCGTTAACGGTTCAATTTCTACGTCAAAATGGGTGGGGTTAACCGACTAAAAGGGATAAGTGTCCATATCTATTGAACCAAGCAAGATAGAATCGATTTTGTTTTTTATGATTCAATTTCTACGTCATAGTGGGTGGGGTTAACCGACTAAAAGGGATAAGTATGCATATCTATTGAACCAAGCAAGGTAGAATCGAATTTGTTTTTGCTGATGATAGGTGTTTATGTGTATATTAATCTACAAGCTGATCCAAGGTTCTATCGTTAGCGGTACAATTTCTACATCAAAATGGGTGGGGTTAACCGACTAAAAGGGATAAGTGTCCATATCTATTGAACCAAGCAAGATAGAATCGATTTTGTTTTTTATGATTCAATTTCTATGTCATAGTGGAGGGGGAGGCGGGGGGGGGGGGGTTAACCGACTAAAAGGGATAAGTATGCATATCTATTGAACCAAGCAAGGTAGAATCGAATTTGTTTTTGCTGATGATAGGTGTTTATGTGTATATTAATCTACAAGCTGATCTAAGGTTCTATCGTTAACGGTTCAATTTCTACGTCAAAGTGGGTGGGGTTAACCGACTAAAAGGGATAAGTATCCATATCTATTGAACCAAGCAAAATAGAATCGATTTTGTTTTTGCAGGTGATAGGTTTTTATGTGTATATTAATCCACAAGCTGATCCAAGGCTCTATCTTTAACGGTTCAATTTCTACGTCAAAGTGGGTGGGATCAACCGACTAAAAGGGATAAGTATCCATATCTATTGAACCAAGCAAGGTAGAATCGATTTTGTTTTTGAAGATGATAGTTTTTATTTGTATATTAATCCACAAGCTGATCCAAGGCTCTATCTTTAACTGTTCAATTTCTACGTCAAAGTGGATGGGGTTAACCGACTAAAAGGGATAAGTATCCATATCTATTGAAGTATTAAAGTAGAATCGATTTTGTTTTTGAAGATGATGGTTTTTATGTGTCTATTAATCCACAAGTTGATCCAAGGTTCTATCGTTAACGGTTCAATTTCTACGTCAAAGTGGATGGGGTTAACCGACTAAAAGGGAAAAGTGTCCATATATATTGTGGGTAGGGTTAACCGAGTAAAAGGGATAAGTGTCCATATCTATTGAACCAAGCAAGATAGAATCGATTTTGTTTTTTATGATTCAATTTCTACGTCATAGTGGGTGGGGTTAACCGACTAAAAGGGATAAGTATGCATATCTATTGAACCAAGCAAAATAGAATCGATTTTATTTTTGAAGATGATAGGTTTTTATGCGTAAGTGTCCATATCTATTGTGGGTGGGGTTAACCGACTAAAAGGGATAAGTATCCATATCTATTGAACCAAGCAAGGTAGAATCGATTTTGTTTTTGAAGATGATAGTTTTTATGTGTATATTAATCCACAAGCCGATCCAAGGTTCTATCGTTAACGGTTCAATTTCTACGTCAAATTGGGTGGGGTTAACCGACTAAAAGGGATAAGTATCCATATCTATTGAACCAAGCAAAATAGAATCGATTTTGTTTTTGCAGATGATAGGTTTTTATGTGTATATTAATCCACAAGCTGATCCAAGGTTCTATCGGTAACGGTTCAATTTCTACGTCAAAGTAGGTGGGGTTAACCGACTAAAAGGGATAAGTATCCATATCTATTGAACCAAGCAAAATAGAATCGATTTTGTTTTTGCAGATGATAGGTTTTTATGTGTATATTAATCCACAAGCTGATCCAAGGTTCTGTCGCTAACGGTTCAATTTCTACGTCAAAATGGGTGAGGTTAACCGACTAAAAGGGATAAGTATACATATCTATTGAACCAAGCAAGATAGAATCGATTTTGTTTTTGCAGATGATAAGTTTTTATGTGTATATTAATCCGCAAGCTGATTCAAAGTTCTATCGTTAACGGATCAATTTCTACGTCAAAGTGGGTGGGGTTAACCGACCAAAAGGGATAAGTGTCCATATCTATTGAACTAAGCAAGATAGAATCGATTTTATTTTTGAAGATGATAGGTTTTTATGCGTAAGTGTCCATATCTATTGTGGGTGGGGTTAACCGACTAAAAGGGATAAGTATCCATATCTATTGAACCAAGCAAGGTAGAATCGATTTTGTTTTTGAAGATGATAGTTTTTATGTGTATATTAATCCCCAAGTTGTCCAAGGTTCTATCGTTAACGGTTCAATTACTACGTCAAAGTGGATGGGATTAACCGACTAAAAGGGAAAAGTGTCCATATCTATTGTGGGTAGGGTTAACCGACTAAAAGGGATAAGTGTCCATATCTATTGAACCAAGCAAGATAGAATCGATTTAGTTTTTGCAGATGATAGGTTTTTATGTGTATATTAATCTACAAGCTGATCCAAGGTTCTATCGTTAACGGTTCAATTTCTACGTCAAAATGGGTGGGGTTAACCGACTAAAAGGGATAAGTGTCCATATCTATTGAACCAAGCAAGATAGAATCGATTTTGTTTTTTATGATTCAATTACTACGTCATAGTGGGTGGGGTTAACCGACTAAAAGGGATAAGTATGCATATCTATTGAACCAAGCAAGGTAGAATCGAATTTGTTTTTGCTGATGATAGGTGTTTATGTGTATATTAATCTACAAGCTGATCCAAGGTTCTATCGTTAGCGGTACAATTTCTACATCAAAATGGGTGGGGTTAACCGACTAAAAGGGATAAGTGTCCATATCTATTGAACCAAGCAAGATAGAATCGATTTTGTTTTTTATGATTCAATTTCTATGTCATAGTGGGGGGGGGGGGGGGGGGGGGGTTAACCGACTAAAAGGGATAAGTATGCATATCTATTGAACCAAGCAAGGTAGAATCGAATTTGTTTTTGCTGATGATAGGTGTTTATGTGTATATTAATCTACAAGCTGATCCAAGGTTCTATCGTTAACGGTTCAATTTCTACGTCAAAGTGGGTGGGGTTAACCGATTAAAAGGGATAAGTATCCATATCTATTGAACCAAGCAAAATAGAATCGATTTTGTTTTTTATGATTCAATTTCTATGTCATAGTGGGGGGGGGGGGGGGTTAACCGACTAAAAGGGATAAGTATGCATATCTATTGAACCAAGCAAGGTAGAATCGAATTTGTTTTTGCTGATGATAGGTGTTTATGTGTATATTAATCTACAAGCTGATCCAAGGTTCTATCGTTAACGGTTCAATTTCTACGTCAAAGTGGGTGGGGTTAACCGATTAAAAGGGATAAGTATCCATATCTATTGAACCAAGCAAAATAGAATCGATTTTGTTTTTGCAGATGATAGGTTTTTATGTGTATATTAATCCACAAGCTGATCCAAGGCTCTATCTTTAACGGTTCAATTTCTAAGTCAAAGTGGGTGGGATTAACCGACTAAAAGGGATAAGTATCCATATCTATTGAACCAAGCAAGGTAGAATCGATTTTGTTTTTGAAGATGATAGTTTTTATTTGTATATTAATCCACAAGCTGATCCAAGGCTCTATCTTTAACTGTTCAATTTCTACGTCAAAGTGGATGGGGTTAACCGACTAAAAGGGATAAGTATCCATATCTATTGAAGTATTAAAGTAGAATCGATTTTGTTTTTGAAGATGATGGTTTTTATGTGTCTATTAATCCACAAGTTGATCCAAGGTTCTATCGTTAACGGTTCAATTTCTACGTCAAAGTGGATGGGGTTAACCGACTAAAAGGGAAAAGTGTCCATATATATTGTGGGTAGGGTTAACCGAGTAAAAGGGATAAGTGTCCATATCTATTGAACCAAGCAAGATAGAATCGATTTTGTTTTTGCAGATGATAGGTTTTTATGTGTATATTAATCCACAAGTTGATCCAAGGTTCTATCGGTAACGGTTCAATTTCTACGTCAAAGTAGGTGGGGTTAACCGACTAAAAGGGATAAGTATCCATATCTATTGAACCAAGCAAAATAGAATCGATTTTGTTTTTGCAGATGATAGGTTTTTATGTGTATATTAATCCACAAGCTGATCCAAGGTTCTGTCGCTAACGGTTCAATTTCTACGTCAAAATGGGTGAGGTTAACCGACTAAAAGGGATAAGTATACATATCTATTGAACCAAGCAAGATAGAATCGATTTTGTTTTTGCAGATGATAGGTTTTTATGTGTATATTAATCCACAAGCTTATCCAAAGTTCTATCGTTAACGGATCAATTTCTACGTCAAAGTGGGTGGGGTTAACCGACCAAAAGGGATAAGTGTCCATATCTATTGAACTAAGCAAGATAGAATCGATTTTATTTTTGAAGATGATAGGTTTTTATGCGTAAGTGTCCATATCTATTGTGGGTGGGGTTAACCGACTAAAAGGGATAAGTATCCATATCTATTGAACCAAGCAAGGTAGAATCGATTTTGTTTTTGAAGATGATAGTTTTTATGTGTATATTAATCCCCAAGTTGTCCAAGGTTCTATCGTTAACGGTTCAATTACTACGTCAAAGTGGATGGGATTAACCGACTAAAAGGGAAAAGTGTCCATATCTATTGTGGGTAGGGTTAACCGACTAAAAGGGATAAGTGTCCATATCTATTGAACCAAGCAAGATAGAATCGATTTAGTTTTTGCAGATGATAGGTTTTTATGTGTATATTAATCTACAAGCTGATCCAATGTTCTATCGTTAACGGTTCAATTTCTACGTCAAAATGGGTGGGGTTAACCGACTAAAAGGGATAAGTGTCCATATCTATTTAACCAAGCAAGATAGAATCGATTTTGTTTTTTATGATTCAATTTCTACGTCATAGTGGGTGGGGTTAACCGACTAAAAGGGATAAGTATGCATATCTATTGAACCAAGCAAGGTAGAATCGAATTTGTTTTTGCTGATGATAGGTGTTTATGTGTATATTAATCTACAAGCTGATCCAAGGTTCTATCGTTAGCGGTACAATTTCTACATCAAAATGGGTGGGGTTAACCGACTAAAAGGGATAAGTGTCCATATCTATTGAACCAAGCAAGATAGAATCGATTTTGTTTTTTATGATTCAATTTCTATGTCATAGTGGGGGGGGGGGGGGGGGGTTAACCGACTAAAAGGGATAAGTATGCATATCTATTGAACCAAGCAAGGTAGAATCGAATTTGTTTTTGCTGATGATAGGTGTTTATGTGTATATTAATCTACAAGCTGATCCAAGGTTCTATCGTTAACGGTTCAATTTCTACGTCAAAGTGGGTGGGGTTAACCGATTAAAAGGGATAAGTATCCATATCTATTGAACCAAGCAAAATAGAATCGATTTTGTTTTTTATGATTCAATTTCTATGTCATAGTGGGGGGGGGGGGGGGGGGGGGGTTAACCGACTAAAAGGGATAAGTATGCATATCTATTGAACCAAGCAAGGTAGAATCGAATTTGTTTTTGCTGATGATAGGTGTTTATGTGTATATTAATCTACAAGCTGATCCAAGGTTCTATCGTTAACGGTTCAATTTCTACGTCAAAGTGGGTGGGGTTAACCGATTAAAAGGGATAAGTATCCATATCTATTGAACCAAGCAAAATAGAATCGATTTTGTTTTTGCAGATGATAGGTTTTTATGTGTATATTAATCCACAAGCTGATCCAAGGCTCTATCTTTAACGGTTCAATTTCTAAGTCAAAGTGGGTGGGATTAACCGACTAAAAGGGATAAGTATCCATATCTATTGAACCAAGCAAGGTAGAATCGATTTTGTTTTTGAAGATGATAGTTTTTATTTGTATATTAATCCACAAGCTGATCCAAGGCTCTATCTTTAACTGTTCAATTTCTACGTCAAAGTGGATGGGGTTAACCGACTAAAAGGGATAAGTATCCATATCTATTGAAGTATTAAAGTAGAATCGATTTTGTTTTTGAAGATGATGGTTTTTATGTGTCTATTAATCCACAAGTTGATCCAAGGTTCTATCGTTAACGGTTCAATTTCTACGTCAAAGTGGATGGGGTTAACCGACTAAAAGGGAAAAGTGTCCATATATATTGTGGGTAGGGTTAACCGAGTAAAAGGGATAAGTGTCCATATCTATTGAACCAAGCAAGATAGAATCGATTTTGTTTTTGCAGATGATAGGTTTTTATGTGTATATTAATCCACAACTGATCCAAGGTTCTATCGTTAACGGTTCCATTTCTAGGTCAAAGTGGATGGGGCTAACCGACTAAAAGGGAAAAGTGTCCATATCTATTGTGGGTGGGGTTAACCGACTAAAAGGGATAAGTTTCCATATCTATTGAACCATGCAAGATAGAATCGATTTTGTTTTTGCAGATGATAGGTTTTTATGTGTATATTAATCCACAAGCTGATCCAAGGTTCTATCGTTAACGGATCAATTTCTACGTCAAAGTGGGTTGCGTTAACCGACTAAAAGGTATAAGTGTCCATATCTATTGAACCAAGCAACATAGAATCGATTTTGTTTTTGCAGATGATAGTTTTTATGTGTATTTTAATCCACAAGTTGATCCAAGGTTCTATCGTTAACGGTTCAATTTCTACGTCAAAGTGGGTGGGGTTAACCGACTAAAAGGGATAAGTGTCCATATCTATTGTGGGTGGGGTTAACCGACTAAAAGGGATAAGTTTCCATATCTATTGAACCATGCAAGATAGAATCGATTTTGTTTTTGCAGATGATAGGTTTTTATGTGTACATTAATCCACAAGCTGATCCAAAGCTCTATCTCTAATGGTTCAATTTCTACGTCATAGTGGGTGTGGTTAACCGACTAAAAGGGATAAGTATACATATCTATATTAATCCGCAAGCTGATCCAAGGCTCTATCGATAACGGTTCAATTTCTACGTCGTACTGGGTGGGGTTAACCGACTAAAAGGTATAAGTGTCCATATCTATTGAACCAAGCAACATAGAATCGATTTTGTTTTTGCAGATGATAGGTTTTTATGTGTACATTAATCCACAAGCTGACACAAAGCTCTATCTTTAATGGTTCAATTTCTACGTCATAGTGGGTTTGGTTAACCGACTAAAAGGGATAAGTATACATATTTTTTCAACCAAGCAAGATAGAATCGAATTTATTTTTGCAGATGGTGGGTTTTTATGTGTATATTAATCCACAAGCTGATCCAAGGCTCCATCTTTAACGGTTCAATTTCTACGTCAAAGTGGGTGGGGTTAACCGACTAAAAGGGATAAGTATCCATATCTATTGAACCAAGTGAAGTAGAATCGATTTTATTTTTGAAGATGATAGTTTTTATGTGTATATTAATCCACAAGTTGTTCCAAGGTTCTATCGTTAACGGTTCAATTTCTACGTCAAAGTGGATGGGGTTAACCGAATAAAAGGGATAAGTATCCACATCTATTGAACCAAGCAACATAGAATCGATTTTGTTTTTGCAGATGATAGGTTTTTATGTGTATATTAATCCACAAGCTGATCCAAGGTTCTATCGTTAACGGATCAATTTCTACGTCAAAGTGGGTTCGGTTAACCGACTAAAAGGGATAAGTGTCCATATCTATTGAACTAAGCAAGATAGAATCGATTTTATTTTTGAAGATGATAGGTTTTTATGCGTAAGTGTCCATATCTATTGTGGGTGGGATTAACCGACTAAAAGGGATAAGTATCCATATCTATTGAACCAAGCAAGGTAGAATCGATTTTGTTTTTGAAGATGATAGTTTTTATGTGTATATTAGTCCACAAGTTGATCCAAGGTTCTATCGTTAACGGTTCAATTTCTACGTCAAAGTGGATGGGGTTAACCGACTAAAAGGGATAAGTGTCCATATCTATTGTGGGTGGGGTTAACCGACTAAAAGGGATAAGTGTCCATATTTATTGAACCAAGCAAGATAGAATCGATTTTGTTTTTGCAGATGATAGGTTTTTATGTGTATATTAATCCACAAGCTGATCCAAGGTTCTATCGTTAACGGTTCAATTTCTACGTCAAAGTGGGTGGGGTTAACCGACTTAAAGGGATAAGTGTCCATATCTATTGTAGGTGGGGTTAACCGACTAAAAGGGATAAGTTTCCATATCTATTGAACCAAGCAACATAGAATCGATTTTGTTTTTGCAGATGATAGGTTTTTATGTGTATATTAATCCACAAGCTGATCCAAGGTTCTATCGTTAACGGTTCAATTTCTACGTCAAAGTGGGTGGGGTTAACCGACTTAAAGGGATAAGTGTCCATATCTATTGTAGGTGGGGTTAACCGACTAAAAGGGATAAGTTTCCATATCTATTGAACCAAGCAACATAGAATCGATTTTGTTTTTGCAGATGATAGGTTTTTATGTGTATATTAATCCACAAGCTGATCCAAGGTTCTATCGTTAACGGTTCAATTTCTACGTCAAAGTGGGTGGGGTTAACCGACTAAAAGGGATAAGTGTCCATATCTATTGTGGGTGGGGTTAACCGACTAAAAGGGATAAGTGTCCATATCTATTGAACCAAGCAAGATAGAATCGATTTTGTTTTTGCAGATGATAGGTTTTTATGTGTATATTAATCCACAAGCTGATCCAAGGTTCTATCGTTAACGGTTCAATTTCTACGTCAAAGTGGGTGGGGTTAACCGACGAAAAGGGATAAGTGTCCATATCAATTGTGGGTAGGGTTAACCGACTAAAAGGGATAAGTGTCCATATCTATTGAACCAAGCAAGGTAGAATCGATTTTGTTTTTGAAGATGATAGTTTTTATGTGTATATTAATCCACAAGTTGATCCAAGGTTCTATCGTTAACGGTTCAATTTCTACGTCAAAGTGGATGGGGTTAACCGACTAAAAGGGATAAGTGTCCATATCTATTGTGGGTGGGGTTAACCGACTAAAAGGTATAAGTGTCCATATCTATTGAACCAAGCAAGATAGAATCGATTTTGTTTTTGCAGATGATAGGTTTTTATGTGTATATTAATCCACAAGCTGATCCAATGTTCTATCGTTAACGGTTCAATTTCTACGTCAAAGTGGGTGGGGTTAACCGACGAAAAGGGATAAGTGTCCATATCTATTGTAGGTGGGGTTAACCGACTAAAAGGGATAAGTGTCCATATCTATTAAACCAAGGAAAATAGAATCGATTTTCATTTTGCAGATGATAGGTTTTTATGTGTATATTAATCCACAAGCTGATCCAAGGTTCTATCGTTAACGGTTCAATTTCTACGTCAAAGTGGGTGGGGTTAACCGACTAAAAGGGATAAGTGTCCATATCTATTGTGGGTGTGGTTAACCGACTAAAAGGGATAAGTTTCCATATCTATTGAACCAAGCAAGATAGAATCGATTTTGTTTTTGCAGATGATAGGTTTTTATGTGTATATTAATCCACAAGCTGATCCAAGGTTCTATCGTTAACCGTTCAATTTCTACGTCAAAGTGGGTGGGGTTAACCGACGAAAAGGGATAAGTGTCCATATCTATTGTAGGTGGGGTTAACCGACTAAAAGGGATAAGTGTCCATATCTATTAAACCAAGGAAGATAGAATCGATTTTCATTTTGCAGATGATAGGTTTTTATGTGTATATTAATCCACAAGCTGATCCAAGGCTCTATCGTTAACGGTTCAATTTCTACGTCAAAGTGGGTGGGGTTAACCGACTAAAAGGGATAAGTGTCCATATCTATTGTGGGTGTGGTTAACCGACTAAAAGGGATAAGTTTCCATATCTATTGAACCAAGCAAGATAGAATCGATTTTGTTTTTGCAGATGATAGGTTTTTATGTGTATATTAATCCACAACTGATCCAAGGTTCTATCGTTAACGGTTCCATTTCTAGGTCAAAGTGGATGGGGCTAACCGACTAAAAGGGAAAAGTGTCCATATCTATTGTGGGTGGGGTTAACCGACTAAAAGGGATAAGTTTCCATATCTATTGAACCATGCAAGATAGAATCGATTTTGTTTTTGCAGATGATAGGTTTTTATGTGTATATTAATCCACAAGCTGATCCAAGGTTCTATCGTTAACGGATCAATTTCTACGTCAAAGTGGGTTGCGTTAACCGACTAAAAGGTATAAGTGTCCATATCTATTGTGGGTGGGGTTAACCGACTAAAAGGGATAAGTGTCCATATCTATTAAACCAAGGAAGATAGATTCGATTTTCATTTTGCAGATGATAGGTTTTTATGTGTATATTAATCCACAAGCTGATCCAAGGTTCTATCGTTAACGGTTCAATTTCTACGTCAAAGTGGGTGGGGTTAACCGACGAAAAGGGATAAGTGTCCATATCAATTGTGGGTAGGGTTAACCGACTAAAAGGGATAAGTGTCCATATCTATTGAACCAAGCAAGGTAGAATCGATTTTGTTTTTGAAGATGATAGTTTTTATGTGTATATTAATCCACAAGTTGATCCAAGGTTCTATCGTTAACGGTTCAATTTCTACGTCAAAGTGGATGGGGTTAACCGACTAAAAGGGATAAGTGTCCATATCTATTGTGGGTGGGGTTAACCGACTAAAAGGGATAAGTGTCCATATCTATTGAACCAAGCAAGATAGAATCGATTTTGTTTTTGCAGATGATAGGTTTTTATGTGTATATTAATCCACAAGCTGATCCAAGGTTCTATCGTTAACGGTTCAATTTCTACGTCAAAGTGGGTGGGGTTAACCGACGAAAAGGGATAAGTGTCCATATCTATTGTAGGTGGGGTTAACTGACTAAAAGGGATAAGTGTCCATATCTATTAAACCAAGGAAGATAGAATCGATTTTCATTTTGCAGATGATAGGTTTTTATGTGTATATTAATCCACAAGCTGATCCAAGGTTCTATCGTTAACGGTTCAATTTCTACGTCAAAGTGGGTGGGGTTAACCGACTTAAAGGGATAAGTGTCCATATCTATTGTAGGTGGGGTTAACCGACTAAAAGGGATAAGTTTCCATATCTATTGAACCAAGCAACATAGAATCGATTTTGTTTTTGCAGATGATAGGTTTTTATGTGTATATTAATCCACAAGCTGATCCAAAGCTCTATCTCTAATGGTTCAATTTCTACGTCATAGTGGGTGTGGTTAACCGACTAAAAGGGATAAGTATACATATCTATATTAATCCGCAAGCTGATCCAAGGCTCTATCTATAACGGTTCAATTTCTACGTCATACTGGTTGGGGTTAACCGACTAAAAGGTATAAGTGTCCATATCTATTGAACCAAGCAACATAGAATCGATTTTGTTTTTGCAGATGATAGGCTTTTATGTGTACATTAATCCACAAGCTGACCCAAAGCTCTATCTTTAATGGTTCAATTTCTACGTCATAGTGGGTTTGGTTAACCGACTAAAAGGGATAAGTATACATATCTTTTCAACCAAGCAAGATAGAATCGAATTTATTTTTGCAGATGGTGGGTTTTTATGTGTATATTAATCCACAAGCTGATCCAAGGCTCCATCTTTAACGGTTCAATTTCTACGTCAAAGTGGGTGGGGTTAACCGACTAAAAGGGATAAGTATCCATATCTATTGAACCAAGTAAAGTAGAATCGATTTTGTTTTTGAAGATGATAGTTTTTATGTGTATATTAATCCACAAGCTGATCCAAGGTTCTATCGTTAACGGTTCAATTTCTACGTCAAAGTGGGTGGGGTTAACCGACTTAAAGGGATAAGTGTCCATATCTATTGAACTAAGCAAGATAGAATCGATTTTATTTTTGAAGATGATAGGTTTTTATGCGTAAGTGTCCATATCTATTGTGGGTGGGGTTAACCGATTAAAAGGGATAAGTATCCATATCTATTGAACCAAGCAAGGTAGAATCGATTTTGTTTTTGAAGATGATAGTTTTTATGTGTATATTAATCCACAAGTTGATCCAAGGTTCTATCGTTAACGGTTCAATTTCTACGTCAAAGTGGATGGGGTTAACCGACTAAAAGGGATAAGTGTCCATATCTATTGTGGGTGGGGTTAACCGACTAAAAGGGATAAGTTTCCATATCTATTGAACCAAGCAAGATAGAATCGATTTTGTTTTTGCAGATGATAGGTTTTTATGTGTATATTAATCCACAAGCCGATCCAAGGTTCTATCGTTAACGGTTCCATTTCTAGGTCAAAGTGGATGGGGCTAACCGACTAAAAGGGAAAAGTGTCCATATCTATTGTGGGTGGGGTTAACCGACTAAAAGGGATAAGTTTCCATATCTATTGAACCAAGCAAGATAGAATCGATTTTGTTTTTGCAGATGATAGGTTTTTATGTGTATATTAATCCACAAGCTGATCCAAGGCTCTATCGTTAACGGATCAATTTCTACGTCAAAGTGGGTTGGGTTAACCGACTAAAAGGGATAAGTGTCCATATCTATTGAACTAAGCAAGATAGAATCGATTTTATTTTTGAAGATGATAGGTTTTTATGCGTAAGTGTCCATATCTATTGTGGGTGGGGTTAGCCGAATAAAAGGGATAAGTATCCATATCTATTGAACCAAGCAAGTTAGAATCGATTTTGTTTTTGAAGATGATAGTTTTTATGTGTATATTAATCCACAAGTTGATCCAAGGTTCTATCGTTAACGGTTCAATTTCTACGTCAAAGTATATGGGGTTAACCGACTAAAAGGGAAAAGTGTCCATATCTATTGTGGGTAGTGTTAACCGACTAAAAGGGATAAGTGTCCATATCTATTGAACCAAGCAAGATAGAATCGATTTTGTTTTTTATGATTCAATTTCTACGTCATAGTGGGTGGGGTTAACCGACTAAAAGGGATAAGTATGCATATCTATTGAACCAAGCAAGGTAGAATCGAATTTGTTTTTGCTGATGATAGGTTTTTATGTGTATATTAATCTACAAGCTGATCCACGATTCTATCGTTAACGGTTCAATTTCTACGTCAAAATGGGTGGGGTTAACCGACTAAAAGGGATAAGTGTCCATATCTATTGAACCAAGCAAGATAGAATCGATTTTGTTTTTTATGATTCAATTTCTACGTCATAGTGGGTGGGGTTAACCGACTAAAGGGATAAGTATGCATATCTATTGAACCAAGCAAGGTAGAATCGAATTTGTTTATGCTGATGATAGTTTTTTATGTGTATATTAATCCACAAGCTGATCCAAGGTTCTATCGTTAACGGTTCAATTTCTACGTCAAAGTGGGTGGAGTTAACCGACTAAAAGGGATAAGTATCCATATCTATTGAACCAAGCAAAATAGAATCGATTTTGTTTTTGTAGATGATAGGTTTTTATGTGTATATTAATCCACAAGCTGACCCAAGGTTCTGTCGTTAACGGTTCAATTTCTACGTCAAATTGGGTGGGGTTAACCGACTAAAAGGGATAAGTATACATATCTATTGAACCAAGCAAGATATAATCGATTTTGTTTTTGCAGATGATAGGTTTTTATGTGTATATTAATCTACAAGCTGATTCAAGGTTCTATCGTTAACGGTTCAATTTCTACGTCAAAATGGGTGGGGTTAACCGACTAAAAGGGATAAGTGTCCATATCTATTGAACCAAGCAAGATAGAATCGATTTTGTTTTTTATGATTCAATTTCTACGTCATAGTGGGTGGGGTTAACCGAATAAAAGGGATAAGTATGCATATCTATTGAACCAAGCAAGGTAGACTAGAATTTGTTTTTGCTGATGATAGGTTTTTATGTGTATAATAATCCACAAGCTGATCCAAGGCTTTATCGTTAACGGTTCAATTTCTACGTCAAAGTAGGTGGGGTTAACCGACTAAAAGGGATAAGTATCCATATCTATTGAACCAAGCAAAATATAATCGATTTTGTTTTTGCAGATGATAGGTTTTTATGTGTATATTAATCCACAAGCTGATGCAAGGTTCTATCGTTAACGGTTCAATTTCTACGTCAAAGTGGGTGGGGTTAACCGACTAAAAGGGATAAGTATCCATATCTATTGAACCAAGCAAGATAGAATCGATTTTGTTTTTGCAGATGATAGGTTTTTATGTGTACATTAATCCAAAAGCTGATCCATGGTTCTATCGCTAACGATTCAATTTCTACGTCATACTGGGTTGGGTTAACCGACTAAAAGGGATAAGTGTCCATATCTATTGAACCAAGCAAAATAGAATCGATTTTATTTTTGTAGATGGTAGGTCTTTATGTGTGTATTAATCCACAAGCTGATCCAAGATTCTATCGTTAACGGTTCAATTGCTACGTCAAAGTGGGTGGGGATAACCGACTAAAAGGAATAAGTATCCATATGTATTGAACCAAGCAAGATAGAATCGATTTTTTTTTGCAGATGATAGGTTTTTATGTGTATATTAATCCACAAGCTGATCCAAGGTTCTATCGCTAACGGTTCAATTTCTACGTCATACTGGGTTGGGTTAACCGACTAAAAGGGATAAGTGTCCATATCTATTGAACCAAGCAAGATAGAATCGATTTTATTTTTGTAGATGGTAGGTCTTTATGTGTGTATTAATCCACAAGCTGATCCAAGATTCTATCGTTAACGGTTCAATTGCTACGTCAAAGTGGGTGGGGATAACCGACTAAAAGGGATAAGTATCCATATGTATTGAACCAAGCAAGATAGAATCGATTTTTTTTTGCAGATGATAGGTTTTTATGTGTATATTAATCCACAAGCTGATACAAAGTTCTATCGTTAACGGTTCCATTTCTAGGTCAAAGTGGATGGGGCTAACCGACTAAAAGGGATAAGTGTCCATATCTATTGTGTGTGGGGTTAACCGACTAAAAGGGATAAGTGTCCATATCTATTGAACCAAGCAAGATAGAATCGATTTTTTTTTTTGCAGATGATAGGTTTTTATGTGTATATTAATCCACAAGCTGATGCAAGGTTCTATCGTTAACGGTTCAATTTCTACGTCAAAGTGGGTGGGGTTAACCGGCGAAAAGGGATAAGTGTCCATATCAATTGTGGGTAGGATTAACCGACTAAAAGGGTTAAGTGTCCATATCTATTAAACCAAGGAAGATAGAATCGATTTTCATTTTGCAGATGATAGGTTTTTATGTGTATATTAATCCACAAGCTGATGCAAGGTTCTATCGTTAACGGTTCAATTTCTACGTCAAAGTGGGTGGGGTTAACCGACTAAAAGGGATAAGTATCCATATCTATTGAACCAAGCAAGATAGAATCGATTTTTTTTTTGCAGATGATAGGTTTTTATGTGTACATTAATCCAAAAGCTGATCCAAGGTTCTATCGCTAACGATTTCAATTTCTACGTCATACTGGGTTGGGTTAACCGACTAAAAGGGATAAGTGTCCATATCTATTGAACCAAGCAAAATAGAATCGATTTTATTTTTGTAGATGGTAGGTCTTTATGTGTGTATTAATCCACAAGCTGATCCAAGATTCTATCGTTAACTGTTCAATTGCTACGTCAAAGTGGGTGGGGATAACCGACTAAAAGGGATAAGTATCCATATGTATTGAACCAAGCAAGATAGAATCGATTTTTTTTTGCAGATGATAGGTTTTTATGTGTATATTAATCCACAAGCTGATACAAAGTTCTATCGTTAACGGTTCCATTTCTAGGTCAAAGTGGATGGGGCTAACCGACTAAAAGGGATAAGTGTCCATATCTATTGCGTGTGGGGTTAACCGACTAAAAGGGATAAGTGTCCATATCTATTGAACCAAGCAAGATAGAATCGATTTTGTTTTTTATGATTCAATTTCTACGTCATAGTGGGTGGGGTTAACCGAATAAAAGGGATAAGTATGCATATCTATTGAACCAAGCAAGGTAGACTAGAATTTGTTTTTGCTGATGATAGGTTTTTATGTGTATAATAATCCACAAGCTGATCCAAGGCTTTATCGTTAACGGTTCAATTTCTACGTCAAAGTAGGTGGGGTTAACCGACTAAAAGGGATAAGTATCCATATCTATTGAACCAAGCAAAATATAATCGATTTTGTTTTTGCAGATGATAGGTTTTTATGTGTATATTAATCCACAAGCTGATGCAAGGTTCTATCGTTAACGGTTCAATTTCTACGTCAAAGTGGGTGGGGTTAACCGACTAAAAGGGATAAGTATCCATATCTATTGAACCAAGCAAGATAGAATCGATTTTGTTTTTGCAGATGATAGGTTTTTATGTGTACATTAATCCAAAAGCTGATCCATGGTTCTATCGCTAACGATTCAATTTCTACGTCATACTGGGTTGGGTTAACCGACTAAAAGGGATAAGTGTCCATATCTATTGAACCAAGCAAAATAGAATCGATTTTATTTTTGTAGATGGTAGGTCTTTATGTGTGTATTAATCCACAAGCTGATCCAAGATTCTATCGTTAACGGTTCAATTGCTACGTCAAAGTGGGTGGGGATAACCGACTAAAAGGAATAAGTATCCATATGTATTGAACCAAGCAAGATAGAATCGATTTTTTTTTGCAGATGATAGGTTTTTATGTGTATATTAATCCACAAGCTGATCCAAGGTTCTATCGCTAACGGTTCAATTTCTACGTCATACTGGGTTGGGATAACCGACTAAAAGGGATAAGTGTCCATATCTATTGAACCAAGCAAGATAGAATCGATTTTACTTTTGTAGATGGTAGGTCTTTATGTGTGTATTAATCCACAAGCTGATCCAAGATTCTATCGTTAACGGTTCAATTGCTACGTCAAAGTGGGTGGGGATAACCGACTAAAAGGGATAAGTATCCATATGTATTGAACCAAGCAAGATAGAATCGATTTTTTTTTGCAGATGATAGGTTTTTATGTGTATATTAATCCACAAGCTGATACAAAGTTCTATCGTTAACGGTTCCATTTCTAGGTCAAAGTGGATGGGGCTAACCGACTAAAAGGGATAAGTGTCCATATCTATTGTGTGTGGGGTTAACCGACTAAAAGGGATAAGTGTCCATATCTATTGAACCAAGCAAGATAGAATCGATTTTTTTTTTTTGCAGATGATAGGTTTTTATGTGTATATTAATCCACAAGCTGATGCAAGGTTCTATCGTTAACGGTTCAATTTCTACGTCAAAGTGGGTGGGGTTAACCGACGAAAAGGGATAAGTGTCCATATCAATTGTGGGTAGGGTTAACCGACTAAAAGGGTTAAGTGTCCATATCTATTAAACCAAGGAAGATAGAATCGATTTTCATTTTGCAGATGATAGGTTTTTATGTGTATATTAATCCACAAGCTGATGCAAGGTTCTATCGTTAACGGTTCAATTTCTACGTCAAAGTGGGTGGGGTTAACCGACTAAAAGGGATAAGTATCCATATCTATTGAACCAAGCAAGATAGAATCGATTTTTTTTTTGCAGATGATAGGTTTTTATGTGTACATTAATCCAAAAGCTGATCCAAGGTTCTATCGCTAACGATTCAATTTCTACGTCATACTGGGTTGGGTTAACCGACTAAAAGGGATAAGTGTCCATATCTATTGAACCAAGCAAAATAGAATCGATTTTATTTTTGTAGATGGTAGGTCTTTATGTGTGTATTAATCCACAAGCTGATCCAAGATTCTATCGTTAACGGTTCAATTGCTACGTCAAAGTGGGTGGGGATAACCGACTAAAAGGGATAAGTATCCATATGTATTGAACCAAGCAAGATAGAATCGATTTTTTTTTGCAGATGATAGGTTTTTATGTGTATATTAATCCACAAGCTGATACAAAGTTCTATCGTTAACGGTTCCATTTCTAGGTCAAAGTGGATGGGGCTAACCGACTAAAAGGGATAAGTGTCCATATCTATTGCGTGTGGGGTTAACCGACTAAAAGGGATAAGTGTCCATATCTATTGAACCAAGCAAGATAGAATCGATTTTTTTTTTGCAGATGATAGGTTTTTATGTGTATATTAATCCACAAGCTGATGCAAGGTTCTATCGTTAACGGTTCAATTTCTACGTCAAAGTGGGTGGGGTTAACCGACGAAAAGGGATAAGTGTCCAAATCAATTGTGGGTAGGGTTAACCGACTAAAAGGGTTAAGTGTCCATATCTATTAAACCAAGGAAGATAGAATCGATTTTCATTTTGCAGATGATAGGTTTTTATGTGTATATTAATCCACAAGCTGATCCAAGGTTCTATCGTTAACGGTTCAATTTCTACGTCAAAGTGGGTGGGGTTAACCGACTAAAAGGGATAAGTGTCCATATCTATTGTAAGTGGGGTTAACCGACTAAAATGGATAAGTTTCCATATCTATTGAACCAAGCAACATAGAATCGATTTTGTTTTTGCAGATGATAGGTTTTTATGTGTATATTAATCCAAAAGCTGATCCAAAGCTCTATCTCTAATGGTTCAATTTCTACGTCATAGTGGGTGTGGTTAACCGACTAAAAGGGATAAGTATACATATCTATATTAATCCGCAAGCTGATCCAAGGCTCTATCGATAACGGTTCAATTTCTACGTCATACTGGGTGGGGTTAACCGACTAAAAGGGATAAGTATCCATATCTATTGAACCAAGCAAAATAGAATCGATTTTGTTTTTGTAGATGATAGGTTTTTATGTGTATATTAATCCACAAGCTGACCCAAGGTTCTGTCGTTAACGGTTCAATTTCTACGTCAAAGTGGGTGGGGCTAACCGACTAAAAGGGATAAGTATACATATCTATTGAACCAAGCAAGATATAATCGATTTTGTTTTTGCAGATGATAGGTTTTTATGTGTATATTAATCTACAAGCTGATTCAAGGTTCTATCGTTAACGGTTCAATTTCTACGTCAAAATGGGTGGGGTTAACCGACTAAGGGATAAGTATCCATATCTATTGAACCAAGCAAAATAGAATCGATTTTGTTTTTGTAGATGATAGGTTTTTATGTGTATATTAATCCACAAGCTGACCCAAGGTTCTGTCGTTAACGGTTCAATTTCTACGTCAAAGTGGGTGGGGTTAACCGACTAAAAGGGATAAGTATACATATCTATTGAACCAAGCAAGGTATAATCGATTTTGTTTTTGCAGATGATAGGTTTTTATGTGTATATTAATCTACAAGCTGATTCAAGGTTCTATCGTTAACGGTTCAATTTCTACGTCAAAATGGGTGGGGTTAACCGACTAAGGGATAAGTATCCATATCTATTGAACCAAGCAAAATAGAATCGATTTTGTTTTTGTAGATGATAGGTTTTTATGTGTATATTAATCCACAAGCTGACCCAAGGTTCTGTCGTTAACGGTTCAATTTCTACGTCAAAGTGGGTGGGGTTAACCGACTAAAAGGGATAAGTGTCCATATCTATTGAACCAAGCAAGATAGAATCGATTTTGTTTTTTATGATTCAATTTCTACGTCATAGTGGGTGGGGTTAACCGAATAAAAGGGATAAGTATGCATATCTATTGAACCAAGCAAGGTAGACTCGAATTTGTTTTTGCTGATGATAGGTTTTTATGTGTATAATAATCCACAAGCTGATCCAAGGCTCTATCGTTAACGGTTCAATTTCTACGTCAAAGTAGGTGGGGTTAACCGACTAAAAGGGATAAGTATCCATATCTATTGAACCAAGCAAAATATAATCGATTTTGTTTTTGCAGATGATAGGTTTTTATGTGTATATTAATCCACAAGCTGATGCAAGGTTCTATCGTTAACGGTTCAATTTCTACGTCAAAGTGGGTGGGGTTAACCGACTAAAAGGGATAAGTATCCATATCTATTGAACCAAGCAAAGTAGAATCGATTTTGTTTTTGAAGATGATAGTTTTTATGTGTATATTAATACACAAGTTGATCCAAGGTTCTTTCGTTAACGGTTCAATTTCTACGTCAAAGTGGATGGGGTTAACCGACTAAAAGGGATAAGTATCCATATCTATTGAACCAAGCAAGGTAGAATCGATTTTGTTTTTGAAGATGATAGTTTTTATGTGTATATTAATCCACAAGTTGATCCAAGGTTCTATCGTTAACGGTTCAATTTCTACGTCAAATTGGATGGGGTTAACCGAATAAAAGGGAAAAGTGTCCATATCTATTGTGGGTAGGGTTAACCGACTAAAAGGGATAAGTGTCCATATCTATTGAACCAAGCAAGATAGAATCGATTTTGTTTTTGCAGATGATAGGTTTTTATGTGTACATTAATCCACAAGCTGATCCAAGGTTCTATCGTTAACGGTTCAATTTCTACGTCAAAGTGGGTGGGGTTAACCGACGAAAAGGGATAAGTGTCCATATCAATTGTGGGTAGGGTTAACCGACTAAAAGGGTTAAGTGTCCATATCTATTAAACCAAGGAAGATAGAATCGATTTTCATTTTGCAGATGATAGGTTTTTATGTGTATATTAATCCACAAGCTGATCCAAGGTTCTATCGTTAACGGTTCAATTTCTACGTCAAAGTGGGTGGGGTTAACCGACTAAAAGGGATAAGTGTCCATATCTATTGTAAGTGGGGTTAACCGACTAAAATGGATAAGTTTCCATATCTATTGAACCAAGCAACATAGAATCGATTTTGTTTTTGCAGATGATAGGTTTTTATGTGTATATTAATCCAAAAGCTGATCCAAAGCTCTATCTCTAATGGTTCAATTTCTACGTCATAGTGGGTGTGGTTAACCGACTAAAAGGGATAAGTATACATATCTATATTAATCCGCAAGCTGATCCAAGGCTCTATCGATAACGGTTCAATTTCTACGTCATACTGGGTGGGGTTAACCGACTAAAAGGTATAAGTGTCCATATCTATTGAACCAAGCAACATAGAATCGATTTTGTTTTTGCAGATGATAGGTTTTTATGTGTACATTAATCCACAAGCTGACCCAAAGCTCTATCTTCAATGGTTCAATTTCTACGTCATAGTGGGTGTGGTTAACCGACTAAAAGGGATAAGTATACATATCTATTCAACCAAGCAAGATAGAATCGAATTTATTTTTGCAGATGGTGGGTTTTTATGTGTATATTAATCCACAAGCTGATCCAAGGCTCCATCTTTAACGGTTCAATTTCTACGTCAAAGTGGGTGGGGTTAACCGACAAAAAGGGATAAGTATCCATATCTATTGAACCAAGTAAAGTAGAATCGATTTTGTTTTTGAAGATGATAGTTTTTATGTGTATATTAATCCACAAGTTGATCCAAGGTTCTATCGCTAACGGTTCAATTTCTACGTCAAAGTGGATGGGGTTAACCGAATAAAAGGGATAAGTATCCATATCTATTGAACCAAGCAACATAGAATCGATTTTGTTTTTGCAGATGATAGGTTTTTATGTGTATATTAATCCACAAGCTGATCCAAATCTCTATCTCTAATGGTTCAATTTCTACGTCATAGTGGGTGTGGTTAACCGACTAAAAGGGATAAGTATACATATCTATTGAACCAAGCAAGATAGAATCGAATTTATTTTTGCAGATGGTAGGTTTTTATGTGTATATTAATCCTGTGGTGTGTCAATGTAAACCAATATCGATAACCAACTTACACCTTTACTACTATGTTTATGGTGCCTGCTCTAACGGATGTTCGACTCTCTTACATTCATTCGTTCGTATCTTTTTCTCTGGTTGTTGAGCATCGCGCTAATATCCATTAGTCTTAAGTTTGCGCATATTAATTATTAATTCAATATTCAATAAATATTACTTTAACGAAAAGACGTGTGCAGTTATTACATTTCTGGCGACGAAAGAAAAAAAAAAAGATAGCGAATTGCTATGGCCAATGATGGAAATGCGAGTTTGTTAGTCGGTGCTCCACTGGTCGGCACATCTCCCCGATTTGATCACGCAATAAGCAAATGGCAAATTTTTCACGTGCAACTGAAGCAATTTTTTATTGCAAACGAAGTTGACGACAATAAGAAGAAAAAAGCAGTATTACTGACAGCACTTACGGAGAAGTCGTACATATTATTGCAGAATCTATTGAATCCAAAGAAGGCGGAGGATGCATCGACAACTTATGAAAACTGCGTGGAGGCGCTTGAGCAGTACTTTAAGCCACCTTCTTCTATATTTGCAGAAAGGTGCAAGTTTTATAGTGCAACTAAAGCCACAACTGAAAGTATAAGTGAATGGGCTGTTCGAGTACGCTCATTAGCATTTCATGCCAGTTCGGAAGTTTTTTGGAGATTGCTCTGCGAGATAAGTTTGTAATGGGCTTGGAGAAAGGTCCAGGTCGCGATAAGATTTTTCTAGAAGATGTGGCTAACTGTACATTCCAAAAAACAGTCGATATCGCAAAAGCAACGGAATACATACAACAACAATACGCACGACCAGAGCAAAAACAACAAGATCATCTTTTGTACATAAGGGACAAGAAGAAGAAAAACACCACACAACAGCAACAACAACCAAGAAAGCAGCGCCAGCGGGACGGGCAGAATCAGCAACGACAGGCATGTACGGTATGTGGATACAAGAACCACGAAGCGAGTAAGTGCAAATATAAAGAATACAAATGTAACAAATGCAATAAAAAAGGGCATTTAGCTAAAGTATGTAAGACTAAAGAAGAAAAAGAAATGTTTTATGTGCAAAATCAAGAAGAAAGTTTGTTCAACTTAAAATGCTTAAATGCAGTAGAGGATACGCCAATGTACGTAAGCATTTGTATTAAGAAAAGCCCATTTAAGTGGCAGTTAGATTCTGGGTCTCAAAATAATGTAATTTCGCTTGACACATTTAGGCGGTATTTCGGTGAATATGCGCTCAAGCAGTCAAACGTAGTTTTGAAAACGTACAACGGGTCAGTGATTAGCCCAGTCGGTGTGTTCAATATAGAAGTAGAATTCAAGGGTCAAACAAAGGCGGTGCCAATATTGGTAGTGCAAAATGGGGGTCCCCCGCTTTTAGGTAGAAATTTTATGCGCACATTTGACATCAACTTAACGTCCCTGAATTATATAAGTGACACTAAGGAAAATGCCATTTTGAAGGAGTTTTCTCGACTTTTCGATGGAAGCTTAGGATGCTTCAAAAAGGAAAAAGTGACTTTAAGGTTAAAGGAAGACGCAGTTGCGAAATTTTTTAAGCCACGTCCAATAGCATTAGCGCTGCAGAAAAAGGTGGATCATGAGATTCAGAAGTTGGTTAATATGGGTGTTTTGAAACCAGTCGATTACTGTGAGTGGGGTACACCCATTGTACCCGTTTTGAAGAAAAATGGGGACATAAGGATCTGTGGTGATTTTAAAATCACCTTGAACCCACAATTGGTTGTAGACCAATATCCCTTGCCCCGAATAGAAGATATATTTTCAAAGCTACACGGTGGTGTAGAATTTACTAAGCTCGATCTGTCCATGGCTTACCAACAATTTGAGTTGGATCAGGGGTCGCAAAGGCTAACTACGATATCAACATCGAGGGGTTTGTTCCAGTATACAAGACTGATTTATGGCCTTGCGTCTGCACCATCAATATTCCAAAGGGCTATGGATAAACTTTTTTCGGGAATTGAGGGAGTAGTCGTCTTCTTAGATGACATTTTAGTAACCGCGCCAACTCGAGAGTTGCATACGAAAACTTTATTTAAAGTTCTACGAACTTTAGAAGACTCAGGTCTCAAATTGGCGCCTGAAAAGTGCGAATTTTTTGTTAAAAAAATCAAATATTTAGGGCATGTGACTGACGCAAATGGGCTGCATCCAGATCCCGAGAAGACGCATGAAATAGCCAATATGCCGTATCCTAATACTAAAAAGGAATTGAGATCATTCCTGGGAGTCATACATTTTTTTTTAGAAATTTTGTCGCAGATATTACGGAGTTGTCAGCTCCCTTATATAATTTACTAAAGGGGAATGCAGATTTTATCTGGACTAAGAAGCATTCTGCGGCAGTAGATCTGCTTAAAAATAAATTAAAAGAAAATATTTGCCGAGCGCACTATGATCCTAAGTTGGAAACTAGGCTGACGGTTGATGCAAGCCCTGTTGGGGTATCAGCGGTGCTGACTCAAGTCAAAGAGGGCCAAGAATTAACTATCAATAGCGCTTCTAGGAAGTTGTCCGAGGTGGAGAAAAGATATTCACAGCTAGACAGGGAAGCTTTAGCCATTTTGTTTGGTGTCAGAAGATTTCATCACTATATATTTGGTAGACATTTTACCCTTGTAACAGACAACAAGCCTCTGCAGCATATTTTTGGTCCTAAGAAGGGCATTCCGGTGCTGGCAGCCAATAGATTGCAAAGAATTGCCATTTTTTTATCGGGATATGATTTTGATATCACACATATCAACTCAGAAGAGAACGTGGCGGACTTTTTTTCTCGTCATCCGAGTGGGGAAGAAATGGAAATTTTACCGGAAAATATAGGATTAAATTATTATCGGGAAATAAGTGCTCTACCGGTTAATGAGGACCTCATAAGAAAACAAGTAAGGAAGGCTAAGTTCGGGTGTAACGGAACATAACATACTCAGTTGAGAGCTATGGAGACAAAATAAGGAAAATCAATCTGGGGTAACCCTGGAATGTGGTTGTATAACATGTGTATCAAATGAAAGGTATTAAAGAGTATTTTAAGAGAGAGTAGGCCATAGTTCTATGGATGAACGCCATTTAGGGATATCGCCATAAAGGTAGACCAGGGCTGACTCTAGAATTTATTTGTACGATATGGGTATCAAATGAAAGGTGTTACTGAGCATTTTAAGAGGGAGTGGGCCTTAGGTCTATCGGTGGACGCCTTATCGAGATGTCCCCATTAAGGTGGACCAGGGGTGATTCTATAATGTGTTTGTACGATATGGGTATCAAATGAAAGCTGTTAATGAGTATTTTGAAAAGGAGTGATCCTTAGTTCCATAGGTGGACGCCGTTTCGAGATATCGCCATAAAGGTGGACCAGGGGTGTCTCTAGAATGTGTTTATACGATATGGGAATCAAATGAAAGGTGTTACTGAGCATTTTAAGAGGGAGTGGGCATTAGGTCTATAGGTGGACGCCTTTTCGAGATATCGCCATTAGGGTGGGCCAGGGGTGACTCTAGAATGTTTGTACGGTATGGGTATCAAACGAAAGGTGTTACTGAGCATTTTAAGAGGGAGTGGGCATGAGGTCTATAGGTGGACGCCTTTTCGAGATATCGTCATTAGGGTGGGCCAGGGGTGACTCTAGAATGTGTTTGTACGATATGTGCATCAAACGAAAGGTGTTACTGAGCATTTTAAGAGGGAGTGGGCATTAGGTCTATAGGTGGACGCCCTTTCGAGATATCGCCATTATGGTGGGCCAGGGGTGACTCTAGAATGTTTGTACGATATGGGTATCAAACGAAAGGTGTTACTGAGCATTTTAAGAGGGAGTGGGCATTAGGTCTATAGGTGGACGCCTTTTCGAGATATCGCCATTAGGGTGGGCCAGGGTGACTCTAGAATGTGTTTGTACGATATGGGTATCAAATGAAAGGTGGTAATGAGTATTTTAAAAGGGAGTAATCCTTAGTTCTATAGGTGGACGCCTTTTCGAGATATCGCCATAAAGGTGGACCAAGGGTGACTCTAGAATGTTTGTACGATATGGGTATCAAACGAAAGGTGTTACTGAGCATTTTAAGAGGGAGTGGGCATTAGGTCTATAGGTGGACGCCTTTTCGAGATATCGCGATTAGGGTGGGACAGGGGTGACTCTAGAATGTTTGTACGATATGGGTATCAAACGAAAGGTGTTACTGAGCATTTTAAGAGGGAGTGGACATTAGGTCTATAGGTGGACGCCTTTTCGAGATATCGCCATTAGGGTGGGCCAGGGGTGACTCTAGAATGTTTGTACGATATGGGTATCAAACGAAAGGTGTTACTGAGCATTTTAAGAGGGAGTGGACATTAGGTCTATAGGTCGACGCCTTTTCGCGATATCGCCATTAGGGTGGGCCAGGGTGACTCTAGAATGTGTTTGTACGATATGGGTATCAAATGAAAGGTGGTAATGAGTATTTTAAAAGGGACTAATCCTTAGTTCTATAGGTGGACGCCTTTTCGAAATATCGCCATTAGGGTGGGCCAGGTGTGACTCTAGAATGTTTGTACGATATGGGTATCAAACGAAAGCTGTTACTGAGCATTTTAAGAGGGAGTGGGCATTAGGTCTATAGGTGGACGCCTTTTCGAGATATCGCCATTAGGGTGGGACAGGGGTGACTCTAGAATGTTTGTACGATATGGGTATCAAACGAAAGGTGTTACTGAGCATTTTAAGAGGGAGTGGACACTAGGTCTATAGGTGGACGCCTTTTCGAGATATCGCCATTAGGGTGGGCCAGGGGTGACTCTAGAATGTTTGTACGATATGGGTATCAAACGAAAGGTGTTACTGAGCATTTTAAGAGGGAGGGGGCATTAGGTCTATAGGTGGACGCCTTTTCGAGATATCGTCATTAGGGTGGGACAGGGGTGACTCTGGTATGTTTTTGTACGATATGGATATCAAACTAAAGGTATTAATGAGGGGTTTAAAAGTGAGTGGCCCTTAGATGTATATGTGAAGGCGTTCTCGCGATATCGACCAAAATGTGGACCAGGTGATCCAGAAAATCATCTGTCGGGTACTGCTAATTTATTTATATATGCAATACCACTAACAGTATTCCTGCCAAGATTCCAAGGGCTGTTGATTTCGCCTTGTAGAACTTTTTCATTTTCTTCTACTTAATATGGTAGGTGTCACACCCATTTTACAAAGTTTTTTCCAAAGTTATATTTTGCGTCAATAAACAAATCCAGTTACCATGTTTCATCCCTTTTTTCGTATTTGGTATAGAATTATGGCATTTTTTTCATTTTTCGTAATTTTCGATATCGATAAAGTGGGCGTGGTTATGGTCAGATCTCGCCCATTTTTTATACCAAGAAAAAGTGAGCTCAGGTAAGTACCTGGGCTAAGCTTAGTAAAGATATATCGGATATTGCTCAAGTTATTGTGTTAATGGCCGAGCGGAAGGACAGACGGTGGACTGTGTATAAAAACTGGGCGTGGCTTCCACCGATTTCGCCCATTTTCACAGAGAACAGTTACCGTCATAGAATCTATGCTCCCACCAAATTTGAGAAGGATTGGTAAATTTTTGTTCGACTTATGGCAATAAAAGTATTCTAGACAAACTAAATGAAAATGGTCGGAGCCACGCCCATTTTGAAATTTTCTTTTATTTTTGTATTTTGTTGCATCATATCATTACTGGAGTTGAATTTTGACTTAATTTACTTATATACAGATAAAGATATTAAATTTTTTGTTAAAATTGAATTTAAAAAAAAGAATTTTAAAAAGTGGGCGTGTTCTTCATCCAATTTTGCTAACTTTTATTTAGCGCATATATAGTAATAGTAGTAACGCTCCTGCCAAATTTCATCATGATTTATCTGTCTTTTGTAATGAGTTATCGCACTTTTTCCGTTTTTCGAAATTTTCGATATCGAAAAAGTGGGCGTGGTTATAGTCCGATATCGTTCATTTTAAATAGCGATCTGAGATGAGTGCTCAGGAACCTACATACCAAATTTCATCAAGATACCTCAAAATTTACTCAAGTTATCGTGATAACGGACAGACGGACGGACGGACGGACATGGCTCAATCAAATTTTTTTTCGATACTGATGATTTTGATATATGGAAGTCTATATCTATCTTGACTCCTTTATACCTGTACAACCAACCGTTATCCAATCAAACTTAATATACTCTGTGAGCTCTGCTCAACTGAGTATAATTAAAGGAGGATACCGTAATTTCCAAGGTGGTGAACTTTGTCAGAACAAAATGGCCAAATAAGTGTCTCGATCCGGACCTAAAGCCTTATTTTGTGCGAAAATTAGAGTTATCAGTTGAAAATGAGCAAGATAGAATCGATTTTGTTTTTTATGATTCAATTTCTACGTCATAGTGGGTGGGGTTAACCGACTAAAAGGGATAAGTATGCACATCTATTGAACCAAGCAAAATAGAATCGATTTTATTTTTGAAGATGATAGGTTTTTATGCGTAAGCGTCCATATCTATTGTGGGTGGGGTTAACCGACTAAAAGGGATAAGTATCCATATCTATTGAACCAAGCCAGGTAGAATCGATTTTGTTTTTGAAGATGATAGTTTTTATGTGTATATTAATCCACAAGCTGATCCAAGGTTCTATCGTTAACGGTTCAATTTCTACGTCAAATTGGGTGGGGTTAACCGACTAAAAGGGATAAGTATCCATATCTATTGAACCAAGCAAAATAGAATCGATTTTGTTTTTGCAGATGATAGGTTTTTATGTGTATATTAATCCACAAGCTGATCCAAGGTTCTATCGGTAACGGTTCAATTTCTACGTCAAAGTAGGTGGGGTTAACCGACTAAAAGGGATAAGTATCCATATCTATTGAACCAAGCAAAATAGAATCGATTTTGTTTTTGCAGATGATAGGTTTTTATGTGTATATTAATCCACAAGCTGATCCAAGGTTCTGTCGCTAACGGTTCAATTTCTACGTCAAAATGGGTGAGGTTAACCGACTAAAAGGGATAAGTATACATATCTATTGAACCAAGCAAGATAGAATCGATTTTGTTTTTGCAGATGATAGGTTTTTATGTGTATATTAATCCACAAGCTGATCCAAAGTTCTATCGTTAACGGATCAATTTCTACGTCAAAGTGGGTGGGGTTAACCGACCAAAAGGGATAAGTGTCCATATCTATTGAACTAAGCAAGATAGAATCGATTTTATTTTTGAAGATGATAGGTTTTTATGCGTAAGTGTCCATATCTATTGTGGGTGGGGTTAACCGACTAAAAGGGATAAGTATCCATATCTATTGAACCAAGCAAGGTATAATCGATTTTGTTTTTGAAGATGATAGTTTTTATGTGTATATTAATCCCCAAGTTGTCCAAGGTTCTATCGCTAACGGTTCAATTACTACGTCAAAGTGGATGGGATTAACCGACTAAAAGGGAAAAGTGTCCATATCTATTGTGGGTAGGGTTAACCGACTAAAAGGGATAAGTGTCCATATCTATTGAACCAAGCAAGATAGAATCGATTTAGTTTTTGCAGATGATAGGTTTTTATGTGTATATTAATCTACAAGCTGATCCAAGGTTCTATCGTTAACGGTTCAATTTCTACGTCAAAATGGGTGGGGTTAACCGACTAAAAGGGATAAGTGTCCATATCTATTGAACCAAGCAAGATAGAATCGATTTTGTTTTTTATGATTCAATTTCTACGTCATAGTGGGTGGGGTTAACCGACTAAAAGGGATAAGTATGCATATCTATTGAACCAAGCAAGGTAGAATCGAATTTGTTTTTGCTGATGATAGGTGTTTATGTGTATATTAATCTACAAGCTGATCCAAGGTTCTATCGTTAACGGTTCAATTTCTACGTCAAAGTGGGTGGGGTTAACCGACTAAAAGGGATAAGTATCCATATCTATTGAACCAAGCAAAATAGAATCGATTTTGTTTTTGCAGATGATAGGTTTTTATGTGTATATTAATCCACAAGCTGATCCAAGGCTCTATCTTTAACGGTTCAATTTCTACGTCAAAGTGGGTGGGATTAACCGACTAAAAGGGATAAGTATCCATATCTATTGAACCCAGCAAGGTAGAATCGATTTTGTTTTTGAAGATGATAGTTTTTATTTGTATATTAATCCACAAGCTGATCCAAGGCTCTATCTTTAACTGTTCAATTTCTACGTCAAAGTGGATGGGGTTAACCGACTAAAAGGGATAAGTATCCATATCTATTGAAGTATTAAAGTAGAATCGATTTTGTTTTTGAAGATGATGGTTTTTATGTGTCTATTAATCCACAAGTTGATCCAAGGTTCTATCGTTAACGGTTCAATTTCTACGTCAAAGTGGATGGGGTTAACCGACTAAAAGGGAAAAGTGTCCATATATATTGTGGGTAGGGTTAACCGAGTAAAAGGGATAAGTGTCCATATCTATTGAACCAAGCAAGATAGAATCGATTTTGTTTTTTATGATTCAATTTCTACGTCATAGTGGGTGGGGTTAACCGACTAAAAGGGATAAGTATGCATATCTATTGAACCAAGCAAAATAGAATCGATTTTATTTTTGAAGATGATAGGTTTTTATGCGTAAGTGTCCATATCTATTGTGGGTGGGGTTAACCGACTAAAAGGGATAAGTATCCATATCTATTGAACCAAGCAAGGTAGAATCGATTTTGTTTTTGAGGATGATAGTTTTTATGTGTATATTAATCCACAAGCCGATCCAAGGTTCTATCGTTAACGGTTCAATTTCTACGTCAAATTGGGTGGGGTTAACCGACTAAAAGGGATAAGTATCCATATCTATTGAACCAAGCAAAATAGAATCGATTTTGTTTTTGCAGATGATAGGTTTTTATGTGTATATTAATCCACAAGCTGATCCAAGGTTCTATCGGTAACGGTTCAATTTCTACGTCAAAGTAGGTGGGGTTAACCGACTAAAAGGGATAAGTATCTATATCCATTGAACCAAGCAAAATAGAATCGATTTTGTTTTTGCAGATGATAGGTTTTTATGTGTATATTAATCCACAAGCTGATCCAAGGTTCTGTCGCTAACGGTTCAATTTCTACATCAAAATGGGTGAGGTTAACCGACTAAAAGGGATAAGTATACATATCTATTGAACCAAGCAAGATAGAATCGATTTTGTTTTTGCAGATGATAGGTTTTTATGTGTATATTAATCCACAAGCTGATCCAAAGTTCTATCGTTAACGGATCAATTTCTACGTCAAAGTGGGTGGGGTTAACCGACCAAAAGGGATAAGTGTCCATATCTATTGAACTAAGCAAGATAGAATCGATTTTATTTTTGAAGATGATAGGTTTTTATGCGTAAGTGTCCATATCTATTGTGGGTGGGGTTAACCGACTAAAAGGGATAAGTATCCATATCTATTGAACCAAGCAAGGTAGAATCGATTTTGTTTTTGAAGATGATAGTTTTTATGTGTATATTAATCCCCAAGTTGTCCAAGGTTCTATCGTTAACGGTTCAATTACTACGTCAAAGTGGATGGGATTAACCGACTAAAAGGGAAAAGTGTCCATATCTATTGTGGGTAGGGTTAACCGACTAAAAGGGATAAGTGTCCATATCTATTGAACCAAGCAAGATAGAATCGATTTAGTTTTTGCAGATTATAGGTTTTTATGTGTATATTAATCTACAAGCTGATCCAAGGTTCTATCGTTAACGGTTCAATTTCTACGTCAAAATGGGTGGGGTTAACCGACTAAAAGGGATAAGTGTCCATATCTATTGAACCAAGCAAGATAGAATCGATTTTGTTTTTTATGATTCAATTTCTACGTCATAGTGGGTGGGGTTAACCGACTAAAAGGGATAAGTATGCATATCTATTGAACCAAGCAAGGTAGAATCGAATTTGTTTTTGCTGATGATAGGTGTTTATGTGTATATTAATCTACAAGCTGATCCAAGGTTCTATCGTTAGCGGTACAATTTATACATCAAAATGGGTGGGGTTAACCGACTAAAAGGGATAAGTGTCCATATCTATTGAACCAAGCAAGATAGAATCGATTTTGTTTTTTCTGATTCAATTTCTATGTCATAGTGGGGGGGGGGGGGGGGGGGGGGGGGGGTTGTTAACCGACTAAAAGGGATAAGTATGCATATCTATTGAACCAAGCAAGGTAGAATCGAATTTGTTTTTGCTGATGATAGGTGTTTATGTGTATATTAATCTACAAGCTGATCCAAGGTTCTATCGTTAACGGTTCAATTTCTACGTCAAAGTGGGTGGGGTTAACCGACTAAAAGGGATAAGTATCCATATCTATTGAACCAAGCAAAATAGAATCGATTTTGTTTTTGCAGATGATAGGTTTTTATGTGTATATT
This sequence comes from Eurosta solidaginis, assembly GCF_040869045.1. NCBI lineage: Eukaryota > Metazoa > Arthropoda > Insecta > Diptera > Tephritidae > Eurosta > Eurosta solidaginis. Next base: position 125,610,288 of record NC_090321.1, read on the forward strand.
AATCCACAAGCTGATCCAAGGCTCTATCTTTAACGGTTCAATTTCTACGTCAAAGTGGGTGGGATTAACCGACTAAAAGGGATAAGTATCCATATCTATTGAACCAAGCAAGGTAGAATCGATTTTGTTTTTGAAGATGATAGTTTTTATTTGTATATTAATCCACAAGCTGATCCAAGGCTCTATCTTTAACTGTTCAATTTCTACGTCAAAGTGGATGGGGTTAACCGACTAAAAGGGATAAGTATCCATATCTATTGAAGTATTAAAGTAGAATCGATTTTGTTTTTGAAGATGATGGTTTTTATGTGTCTATTAATCCACAAGTTGATCCAAGGTTCTATCGTTAACGGTTCAATTTCTACGTCAAAGTGGATGGGGTTAACCGACTAAAAGGGAAAAGTGTCCATATATATTGTGGGTAGGGTTAACCGAGTAAAAGGGATAAGTGTCCATATCTATTGAACCAAGCAAGATAGAATCGATTTTGTTTTTGCAGATGATAGGTTTTTATGTGTATATTAATCCACAAGCTGATCCAAGGCTCTATCGTTAACGGTTCAATTTCTACGTCAAAGTGGGTGGGGTTAACAGACTAAAAGGGATAAGTGTCCATATCTATTGTGGGTGTGGTTAACCGACTAAAAGGGATAAGTTTCCATATCTATTGAACCAAGCAAGATAGAATCGATTTTGTTTTTGCAGATGATAGGTTTTTATGTGTATATTAATCCACAACTGATCCAAGGTTCTATCGTTAACGGTTCCATTTCTAGGTCAAAGTGGATGGGGCTAACCGACTAAAAGGGAAAAGTGTCCATATCTATTGTGGGTGGGGTTAACCGACTAAAAGGGATAAGTTTCCATATCTATTGAACCATGCAAGATAGAATCGATTTTGTTTTTGCAGATGATAGGTTTTTATGTGTATATTAATCCACAAGCTGATCCAAGGTTCTATCGTTAACGGATCAATTTCTACGTCAAAGTGGGTTGCGTTAACCGACTAAAAGGTATAAGTGTCCATATCTATTGAACCAAGCAACATAGAATCGATTTTGTTTTTGCAGATGATAGTTTTTATGTGTATTTTAATCCACAAGTTGATCCAAGGTTCTATCGTTAACGGTTCAATTTCTACGTCAAAGTGGGTGGGGTTAACCGACTAAAAGGGATAAGTGTCCATATCTATTGTGGGTGGGGTTAACCGACTAAAAGGGATAAGTTTCCATATCTATTGAACCATGCAAGATAGAATCGATTTTGTTTTTGCAGATGATAGGTTTTTATGTGTATATTAATCCACAAGCTGATCCAAAGCTCTATCTCTAATGGTTCAATTTCTACGTCATAGTGGGTGTGGTTAACCGACTAAAAGGGATAAGTATACATATCTATATTAATCCGCAAGCTGATCCAAGGCTCTATCGATAACGGTTCAATTTCTACGTCGTACTGGGTGGGGTTAACCGACTAAAAGGTATAAGTGTCCATATCTATTGAACCAAGCAACATAGAATCGATTTTGTTTTTGCAGATGATAGGTTTTTATGTGTACATTAATCCACAAGCTGACACAAAGCTCTATCTTTAATGGTTCAATTTCTACGTCATAGTGGGTTTGGTTAACCGACTAAAAGGGATAAGTATACATATTTTTTCAACCAAGCAAGATAGAATCGAATTTATTTTTGCAGATGGTGGGTTTTTATGTCTATATTAATCCACAAGCTGATCCAAGGCTCCATCTTTAACGGTTCAATTTCTACGTCAAAGTGGGTGGGGTTAACCGACTAAAAGGGATAAGTATCCATATCTATTGAACCAAGTGAAGTAGAATCGATTTTATTTTTGAAGATGATAGTTTTTATGTGTATATTAATCCACAAGTTGATCCAAGGTTCTATCGTTAACGGTTCAATTTCTACGTCAAAGTGGATGGGGTTAACCGACTAAAAGGGATAAGTGTCCATATCTATTGTGGGTGGGGTTAACCGACTAAAAGGGATAAGTGTCCATATTTATTGAACCAAGCAAGATAGAATCGATTTTGTTTTTGCAGATGATAGGTTTTTATGTGTATATTAATCCACAAGCTGATCCAAGGTTCTATCGTTAACGGTTCAATTTCTACGTCAAAGTGGGTGGGGTTAACCGACTTAAAGGGATAAGTGTCCATATCTATTGTAGGTGGGGTTAACCGACTAAAAGGGATAAGTTTCCATATCTATTGAACCAAGCAACATAGAATCGATTTTGTTTTTGCAGATGATAGGTTTTTATGTGTATATTAATCCACAAGCTGATCCAAGGTTCTATCGTTAACGGTTCAATTTCTACGTCAAAGTGGGTGGGGTTAACCGACTTAAAGGGATAAGTGTCCATATCTATTGTAGGTGGGGTTAACCGACTAAAAGGGATAAGTGTCCATATCTATTAAACCAAGGAAGATAGAATCGATTTTCATTTTGCAGATGAGAGGTTTTTATGTGTATATTAATCCACAAGCTGATCCAAGGTTCTATCGTTAACGGTTCAATTTCTACGTCAAAGTGGGTGGGATTAACCGACTAAAAGGGATAAGTGTCCATATCTATTGTGGGTGTGGTTAACCGACTAAAAGGGATAAGTTTCCATATCTATTGAACCAAGCAAGATAGAATCGATTTTGTTTTTGCAGATGATAGGTTTTTATGTGTATATTAATCCACAAGCTGATCCAAGGCTCTATCGTTAACGGTTCAATTTCTACGTCAAAGTGGGTGGGGTTAACCGACTAAAAGGGATAAGTGTCCATATCTATTGTGGGTGTGGTTAACCGACTAAAAGGGATAAGTTTCCATATCTATTGAACCAAGCAAGATAGAATCGATTTTGTTTTTGCAGATGATAGGTTTTTATGTGTATATTAATCCACAACTGATCCAAGGTTCTATCGTTAACGGTTCCATTTCTAGGTCAAAGTGGATGGAGCTAACCGACTAAAAGGGAAAAGTGTCCATATCTATTGTGGGTGGGGTTAACCGACTAAAAGGGATAAGTTTCCATATCTATTTAACCATGCAAGATAGAATCGATTTTGTTTTTGCAGATGATAGGTTTTTATGTGTATATTAATCCACAAGCTGATCCAAGGTTCTATCGTTAACGGATCAATTTCTACGTCAAAGTGGGTTGCGTTAACCGACTAAAAGGTATAAGTGTCCATATCTATTGTGGGTGGGGTTAACCGACTAAAAGGGATAAGTGTCCATATCTATTAAACCAAGGAAGATAGAATCGATTTTCATTTTGCAGATGATAGGTTTTTATGTGTATATTAATCCACAAGCTGATCCAAGGTTCTATCGTTAACGGTTCAATTTCTACGTCAAAGTGGGTGGGGTTAACCGACGAAAAGGGATAAGTGTCCATATCAATTGTGGGTAGGGTTAACCGACTAAAAGGGATAAGTGTCCATATCTATTGAACCAAGCAAGGTAGAATCGATTTTGTTTTTGAAGATGATAGTTTTTATGTGTATATTAATCCACAAGTTGATCCAAGGTTCTATCGTTAACGGTTCAATTTCTACGTCAAAGTGGATGGGGTTAACCGACTAAAAGGGATAAGTGTCCATATCTATTGTGGGTGGGGTTAACCGACTAAAAGGGATAAGTGTCCATATCTATTGAACCAAGCAAGATAGAATCGATTTTGTTTTTGCAGATGATAGGTTTTTATGTGTATATTAATCCACAAGCTGATCCAAGGTTCTATCGTTAACGGTTCAATTTCTACGTCAAAGTGGGTGGGGTTAACCGACGAAAAGGGATAAGTGTCCATATCTATTGTAGGTGGGGTTAACTGACTAAAAGGGATAAGTGTCCATATCTATTAAACCAAGGAAGATAGAATCGATTTTCATTTTGCAGATGATAGGTTTTTATGTGTATATTAATCCACAAGCTGATCCAAGGTTCTATCGTTAACGGTTCAATTTCTACGTCAAAGTGGGTGGGGTTAACCGACTTAAAGGGATAAGTGTCCATATCTATTGTAGGTGGGGTTAACCGACTAAAAGGGATAAGTTTCCATATCTATTGAACCAAGCAACATAGAAACGATTTTGTTTTTGCAGATGATAGGCTTTTATGTGTACATTAATCCACAAGCTGACCCAAAGCTCTATCTTTAATGGTTCAATTTCTACGTCATAGTGGGTTTGGTTAACCGACTAAAAGGGATAAGTATACATATCTTTTCAACCAAGCAAGATAGAATCGAATTTATTTTTGCAGATGGTGGGTTTTTATGTGTATATTAATCCACAAGCTGATCCAAGGCTCCATCTTTAACGGTTCAATTTCTACGTCAAAGTGGGTTGGGTTAACCGACTAAAAGGGATAAGTATTCATATCTATTGAACCAAGTAAAGTAGAATCGATTTTGTTTTTGAAGATGATAGTTTTTATGTGTATATTAATCCACAAGTTGATCCAAGGTTCTATCGTTAACGGTTCAATTTCTACGTCAAAGTGGATGGGGTTAACCGAATAAAAGGGATAAGTATCCATATCTATTGAACCAAGTAAAGTAGAATCGATTTTGTTTTTGAAGATGATAGTTTTTATGTGTATATTAATCCACAAGTTGATCCAAGGTTCTATCGTTAACGGTTCAATTTCTACGTCAAAGTGGATGGGGTTAACCGAATAAAAGGGATAAGTATCCATATCTATTGAACCAAGCAACATAGAATCGATTTTGTTTTTGCAGATGATAGGTTTTTATGTGTACATTAATCCACAAGCTGATCCAAGGTTCTATCGTTAACGGATCAATTTCTACGTCAAAGTGGGTTGGGTTAACCGACTAAAAGGGATAAGTGTCCATATCTATTGAACTAAGCAAGATAGAATCGATTTTATTTTTGAAGATGATAGGTTTTTATGTGTATATTAATCCACAAGCTGATCTAAGGTTCTATCGTTAACGGTTCAATTTCTACGTCAAAGTGGGTGGGGCTAACCGACGAAAAGGGATAAGTGTCCATATCTATTGTAGGTGGGGTTAACTGACTAAAAGGGATAAGTGTCCATATCTATTAAACCAAGGAAGATAGAATCGATTTTCATTTTGCAGATGATAGGTTTTTATGTGTATATTAATCCACAAGCTGATCCAAGGTTCTATCGTTAACGGTTCAATTTCTACGTCAAAGTGGGTGGGGTTAACCGACTTAAAGGGATAAGTGTCCATATCTATTGTAGGTGGGGTTAACCGACTAAAAGGTATAAGTGTCCATATCTATTGAACCAAGCAACATAGAATCGATTTTGTTTTTGCAGATGATAGGCTTTTATGTGTACATTAATCCACAAGCTGACCCAAAGCTCTATCTTTAATGGTTCAATTTCTACGTCATAGTGGGTTTGGTTAACCGACTAAAAGGGATAAGTATACATATCTTTTCAACCAAGCAAGATAGAATCGAATTTATTTTTGCAGATGGTGGGTTTTTATGTGTATATTAATCCACAAGCTGATCCAAGGCTCCATCTTTAACGGTTCAATTTCTACGTCAAAGTGGGTGGGGTTAACCGACTAAAAGGGATAAGTATCCATATCTATTGAACCAAGTAAAGTAGAATCGATTTTGTTTTTGAAGATGATAGTTTTTATGTGTATATTAATCCACAAGTTGATCCAAGGTTCTATCGTTAACGGTTCAATTTCTACGTCAAAGTGGATGGGGTTAACCGAATAAAAGGGATAAGTATCCATATCTATTGAACCAAGCAACATAGAATCGATTTTGTTTTTGCAGATGATAGGTTTTTATGTGTATATTAATCCACAAGCTGATCCAAGGTTCTATCGTTAACGGATCAATTTCTACGTCAAAGTGGGTTGGGTTAACCGACTAAAAGGGATAAGTGTCCATATCTATTGAACTAAGCAAGATAGAATCGATTTTATTTTTGAAGATGATAGGTTTTTATGCGTAAGTGTCCATATCTATTGTGGGTGGGGTTAACCGACTAAAAGGGATAAGTATCCATATCTATTGAACCAAGCAAGGTAGAATCGATTTTGTTTTTGAAGATGATAGTTTTTATGTGTATATTAATCCACAAGTTGATCCAAGGTTCTATCGTTAATGGTTCAATTTCTACGTCAAAGTGGATGGGGTTAACCGACTAAAAGGGATAAGTGTCCATATCTATTGTGGGTGGGGTTAACCGACTAAAAGGGATAAGTTTCCATATCTATTGAACCAAGCAAGATAGAATCGATTTTGTTTTTGCAGATGATAGGTTTTTATGTGTATATTAATCCACAAGCCGATCCAAGGTTCTATCGTTAACGGTTCCATTTCTAGGTCAAAGTGGATGGGGCTAACCGACTAAAAGGGAAAAGTGTCCATATCTATTGTGGGTGGGGTTAACCGACTAAAAGGGATAAGTTTCCATATCTATTGAACCAAGCAAGGTAGAATCGATTTTGTTTTTGCAGATGATAGGTTTTTATGTGTATATTAATCCACAAGCTGATCCAAGGCTCTATCGTTAACGGATCAATTTCTACGTCAAAGTGGGTTGGGTTAACCGACTAAAAGGGATAAGTGTCCATATCTATTGAACTAAGCAAGATAGAATCGATTTTATTTTTGAAGATGATAGGTTTTTATGCGTAAGTGACCATATCTATTGTGGGTGGGGTTAGCCGAATAAAAGGGATAAGTATCCATATCTATTGAACCAAGCAAGGTAGAATCGATTTTGTTTTTGAAGATGATAGTTTTTATGTGTATATTAATCCACAAGTTGATCCAAGGTTCTATCGTTAACGGTTCAATTTCTACGTCAAAGTAGATGGGGTTAACCGACTAAAAGGGAAAAGTGTCCATATCTATTGTGGGTAGTGTTAACCGACTAAAGAGCATTTTAAGAGGGAGTGGGCCTTAGGTCTATCGGTGGACGCCTTTTCGAGATGTCCCCATTAAGGTGGACCAGGGGTGATTCTATAATGTGTTTGTACGATATGGGTATCAAATGAAAGCTGTTAATGAGTATTTTGAAAAGGAGTGATCCTTAGTTCCATAGGTGGACGCCGTTTCGAGATATCTCTAGAATGTGTTTATACGATATGGGAATCAAATGAAAGGTGTTACTGAGCATTTTAAGAGGGAGTGGGCATTAGGTCTATAGGTGGACGCCTTTTCGATATATCGCCATTAGGGTGGGCCAGGGGTGACTCTAGAATGTTTGTACGGTATGGGTATCAAACGAAAGGTGTTACTGAGCATTTTAAGAGGGAGTGGGCATGAGGTCTATAGGTGGACGCCTTTTCGAGATATCGTCATTAGGGTGGGCCAGGGGTGACTCTAGAATGTGTTTGTACGATATGTGCATCAAACGAAAGGTGTTACTGAGCTTTTTAAGAGGGAGTGGGCATTAGGTCTATAGGTGGACGCCCTTTCGAGATATCGCCATTATGGTGGGCCAGGGGTGACTCTAGAATGTTTGTACGATATGGGTATCAAACGAAAGGTGTTACAGAGCATTTTAAGAGGGAGTGGGCATTATGTCTATAGGTGGACGCCTTTTCGAGATATCGCCATTAGGGTGGGCCAGGGGTGACTCTAGAATGTGTTTGTACGATATGGGTATCAAATGAAAGGTGGTAAGGAGTATTTTAAAAGGGAGTAATCCTTAGTTCTATAGGTGGACGCCTTTTCGAGATATCGCCATAAAGGTGGACCAAGGGTGACTCTAGAATGTTTGTACGATATGGGTATCAAACGAAAGGTGTTACTGAGCATTTTAAGAGGGAGTGGGCATTAGGTCTATAGGTGGACGCCTTTTCGAGATATCGCCATTAGGGTGGGCCAGGGTGACTCTAGAATGTGTTTGTACGATATGGGTATCAAATGAAAGGTGGTAATGAGTATTTTAAAAGGGAGTAATCCTTAGTTCTATAGGTGGACGCCTTTTCGAGATATCGCCATAAAGCTGGACCAAGGGTGACTCTAGAACGTTTGTACGGTATGGGTATCAAACGAAAGGTGTTACTGAGCATTTTAAGAGGGAGTGGGCATTAGGTTTATAGGTGGACGCCTTTTCGAGATATCGCCATTAGGGTGGGCCAGGGTGACTCTAGAATGTGTTTGTACGATATGGGTATCAAATGAAAGGTGGTAATGAGTATTTTAAAAGGGAGTAATCCTTAGTTCTATAGGTGGACGCCTTTTCGAGATATCGCCATAAAGGTGGACCAAGGGTGACTCTAGAATGTTTGTACGATATGGGTATCAAACGAAAGGTGTTACTGAGCATTTTAAGAGGGAGTGGGCATTAGGTCTATAGGTGGACGCCTTTTCGAGATATCGCCAGTAGGGTGGGCCAGGGTGACTCTAGAATGTGTTTGTACGATATGGGTATCAAACGAAAGGTGTTACTGAGCATTTTAAGAGGGAGTGGGCATTATGTCTATAGGTGGACGCCTTTTCGAGATATCGCGATTAGGGTGGGACAGGGGTGACTCTAGAATGTTTGTACGATATGGGTATCAAACGAAAGGTGTTACTGAGCATTTTAAGAGGGAGTGGACATTAGGTCCATAGGTGGACGCCTTTTCGAGATATCGCCATTAGGGTGGGCCAGGGGTGACTCTAGAATGTTTGTACGATATGGGTATCAAACGAAAGGTGTTACTGAGCATTTTAAGAGGGAGTGGACATTAGGTCTATAGGTTGACGCCTTTTCGCGATATCGCCATTAGGGTGGGCCAGGGTGACTCTAGAATGTGTTTGTACGATATGGGTATCAAATGAAAGGTGGTAATGAGTATTTTAAAAGGGACTAATCCTTAGTTCCATAGGTGGACGCCTTTTCGAAATATCGCCATTAGGGTGGGCCAGGTGTGACTCTAGAATGTTTGTACGATATGGGTATCAAACGAAAGCTGTTACTGAGCACTTTAAGAGGGAGTGGGCATTAGGTCTATAGGTGGACGCCTTTTCGAGATATCGCCATTAGGGTGGGACAGGGGTGACTCTAGAATGTTTGTACGATATGGGTATCAAACGAAAGGTGTTACTGAGCATTTTAAGAGGGAGTGGACACTAGGTCTATAGGTGGACGCCTTTTCGAGATATCGCCATTAGGGTGGGCCAGGGGTGACTCTAGAATGTTTGTACGATATGGGTATCAAACGAAAGGTGTTACTGAGCATTTTAAGAGGGAGGGGGCATTAGGTCTATAGGTGGACGCCTTTTCGAGATATCGCCATTAGGGTGGGACAGGGGTGACTCTGGTATGTTTTTGTACGATATGGATATCAAATTAAAGGTATTAATGAGGGGTTTAAAAGCGAGTGGCCCTTAGATGTATATGTGAAGGCGTTCTCGCGATATCGACCAAAATGTGGACCAGGTGATCCAGAAAATCATCTGTCGGGTACTGCTAATTTATTTATATATGCAATACCACTAACAGTATTCCTGCCAAGATTCCAAGGGCTGTTGATTTCGCCTTGTAGAACTTTTTCATTTTCTTCTACTTAATATGGTAGGTGTCACACCCATTTTACAAAGTTTTTTCCAAAGTTATATTTTGCGTCAATAAACCAATCCAGTTACCATGTTTCATCCCTTTTTTCGTATTTGGTATAGAATTATGGCATTTTTTTCATTTTTCGTAATTTTCGATATCGATAAAGTGGGCGTGGTTATGGTCAGATCTCGCCCATTTTTTATACCAAGAAAAAGTGAGCTCAGGTAAGTACCTGGGCTAAGTTTAGTAAAGATATATCGGATATTGCTCAAGTTATTGTGTTAATGGCCGAGCGGAAGGACAGACGGTGGACTGTGTATAAAAACTGGGCGTGGCTTCCACCGATTTCGCCCATTTTCACAGAGAACAGTTACCGTCATAGAATCTATGCTCCCACCAAATTTGAGAAGGATTGGTAAATTTTTGTTCGACTTATGGCAATAAAAGTATTCTAGACAAACTAAATGAAAATGGTCGGAGCCACGCCCATTTTGAAATTTTCTTTTATTTTTGTATTTTGTTGCATCATATCATTACTGGGGTTGAATTTTGACTTAATTTACTTATATACAGTAAAGATATTAAATTTTTTGTTAAAATTGAATTTAGAAAAAAGAATTTTAAAAAGTGGGCGTGTTCTTCATCCAATTTTGCTTACTTTTATTTAGCGCATATATAGTAATAGTAGTAACGCTCCTGCCAAATTTCATCATGATATCTTCAACGACTGCCAAATTACAGCTTGCAAAACTTTTAAATTACCTTCTTGTAAAAGTGGGCGGTGCCACGCCCGTTGTCCAAAATCTTACTAATTTTCTATTCTGCGTCATAACGTCAACCCATCTACCAACTTTCGTCGCTTTATCTGTCTTTTGTAATGAGTAATCGCACTTTTTCCTTTTTCGAAATTTTCGATATCGAAAAAGTGGGCGTGGTTATAGTCCGATATCGTTCATTTTAAATAGCGATCTGAGATGAGTGCTCAGGAACCTACATACCAAATTTCATCAAGATACCTCAAAATTTACTCAAGTTATCGTGATAACGGACAGACGGACGGACGGACGGACATGGCTCAATCAAATTTTTTTTCGATACTGATGATTTTGATATATGGAAGTCTATATCTATCTTGACTCCTTTATACCTGTACAACCAACCGTTATCCAATCAAACTTAATATACTCTGTGAGCTCTGCTCAACTGAGTATAATTAAAGGAGGATACCGTAATTTCCAAGGTGGTGAACTTTGTCAGAACAAAATGGCCAAATAAGTGTATCGATCCGGACCTAAAGCCTTATTTTGTGCGAAAATTAGAGTTATCAGTTGAAAATGATTGCCTTTTTTGGGGTCATCGAATCACAATTCCTGGCGGATTGCAGCAAAAGGTGTGTGAGTTTCTGCATGCTTCGCACATGGGCATTAATAAGATGAAGTCGATGGCTAGAGAATGCTGTTGGTGGCCGGGACAGTCACGCGATTTAGAGAACGTAGTCAAGGGGTGTGACGCTTGTCTAGCAGTTAGAGATAACCCACCTAAACAAAAGCTTATTTCATGGGAATGGCCGGAAAAGCCCTGGTCACGGGTCCACATTAATTTTTTTTGGTCCGGTATATAACCGGATGTTCCTAGTCGTCGTAGACAGTTTTAGTAAATGGGTGGAGTGCGTTGATATGGGTAGGAACACCACCAGTGGTGCCACTATCAGGTCATTGAGGGAACTTTTTGCGCGTTTTGGACTGCCACAAGTGATAATGTCAGATAATGGGACAGCATTTGTATCGCTTGAGTTTCGACAGTTTTTAAAGGATAATGGTATTGAACACTTGACCACACCAGTAGGAAACCCTGCTACCAATGGTCAGGCGGAGAATAGTGTGAAAACTATTAAAAATGCTTTAAAAAAAACTTGTATCAAGCGGAAAGTTCGAAATTGGAAATGGTATTATGCAGATTTCTACTAGACTATAGAAACACAGTACATGTAAGCACGGGTGTGTCCCCAGCGCAGCTAATGTTCAACCGGCAATTGAAAACAAGATGCGATTTATTAAATTCAAAACGCCAAGTCGCCACAGTAGACTTAGAAACGGTACGCAGACATGTAAAGGGTAAACAAATCAAACAGCAAGAGTATTACAAAGGCAAGAGCTCACATGAATTTGAGGTTAATGATAACGTAATGGTTAAAGATTATTCTACCCCAGGCAAAGTGTCATGGGCGCGCAGCGTAGTAACACGGAAGTTAGGACGACAAACTTATATTGTGAAAATTGCTAATTCGGGTAAGATTTGGAAGCGTCATTCGAATCAAATTATAAAATGTAATGAGCCAAAAGAAACTGATGATGTTCCGAGTACCTTGCTGGATCGCACGCAAATATTGCCGGTTGATAATTTGTTGCCTACTGGAGATACCGCCCAAAACGCCAATCTAGTAAATACGAATGTTGCACATAATATAAACGATACAGTAGGCCGCAGCGGAAGCGGTGACGAAACGGTGGCTAGCCGTCACGGGTATAATTTAAGGGCTAGAAATAAGCCTTAATATGGTACATCAATGTAAAGCGTGAGGTTTAACAATTAAAGAGGGGGTATTGTGGTGTGTCAATGTAAATCAATATCGATAACCAACTTACACCTTTACTACTATGTTTATGGTGCTTGCTCTAACGGATGTTCGACTCTCTTACATTCATTCGTTCGTACCTTTTTCTCTGGTTGTTGAGCATCGCGCTAATATCCATTAGTCTTAAGTTTGCGCATATTAATTATTAATTCAATATTCAATAAATATTACTTTAACGAAAAGACGTGTGCAGTTATTACATTTCCAAAAGCGGATCCAAGGTTCTATCGTTAACGGTTCAATTTCTACGTCAAAGTGGGTGGGGTTAACTGACTAAAAGGGATAAGTGTCCATATCTATTGAACCAGGCAAGATAGAATCGATTATATTTTTGCAGATGATAGGATTTTATGTGTATATTAATCCACAAGCTGATCCAAGGCTCTATCTTTAATTGTTCAATTTCTACGTCAAAGTGGATGGGGTTAACCGACTAAAAGGGATAAGTATCCATATCTATTGAACCAAGTAAAGTAGAATCGATTTTTTTTTTTGAAGATGATAGCTTTTATGTGTATATTAATCCACAAGTTGATCCAAGGTGCTATCGTTAACGGTTCAATTTCTACGTCAAATTGGATGGGGTTAACCGACTAAAAGGGAAAAGTGTCCATATCTATTGTGGGTAGGGTTAACCGACTAAAAGGTATAAGTGTCCATGTCTATTGAACCAAGCAAGATAGAATCGAATTTATTTGTGCAGATGGTAGGTTTTTATGTGTATATTAATCCACAGGCTGATCCAAGGTTCTATCGCTAACGGTTTAATTTCTTCGCCATACTGGGTGGGGTTAACCGACTAAAAGGGATAAGTGTCCATGTCTATTGAAGCAAGCAAGATAGAATCGAATTTATTTTTGCAGATGGTAGGTTTTTATGTGTATATTAATCCACAAGCTGATCCAGGGTTCTATCGCCAACGGTTCAATTTCTACGTCATACTGGGTGGGGTTAACCGACTAAAAGGGATAAGTGTCCATATCTATTGGACCAAGCAAGATAGAATCGATTTTATTTTTGCAGATGATAGGTTTTTATGTGTATATTAATCCACAAGCTGATCCAAGGTTGTATCGTTAACGGTTCAATTTCTACGTCAAAATGGGTGGGGTTAAACGACTAAAAGGGATAAGTGTCCATATCTATTGAACCAAGCAAGATAGAATCGATTTTATTTTTGCAGATGATAGGTTTTTATGTGTATATTAATCCACAGGCTGATCCAAGGCTCTATCTTTAACTGTTCAATTTTTACGTCAAAGTGGATGGGGTTAACCGACTAAAAGGGATAAGTATCCATATCTCTTGAACCAAGTAAAGTAGAATCGATTTTCTTTTTGAAGATAATAGTTTTTATGTGTATATTAATCCACAAGTTGATCCTAGGTTCTATCGTTAAAGTTTCAATTTCTACGTCAAAGTGGATGGGGTTAACCGACTAAAAGGGAAAAGTGTCCATATCTATTGTGGGTAGGGTTAACCGACTAAAAGGGATAAGTGTCCATTTCTATTGAACCAAGCAAGATAGAATCGATTTTGTTTTTGCAGATGATAGGTTTTTATGTGTATACTAATCCACAAACTCATCCAAGGTTCTATCGTTAACGGTTCAATTTCTACGTCAAAGTGGGTGGGGTTAACCGACTAAAAGGGATAAGTGTCCATATCTATTGTGGGTGGGGTAAACCGACTAAAAGGGATAAGTTTCCATATCTATTGAACCAAGCAAGATAAAATCGATTTTGTTTTTGCAGATGATAGGCTTTTATGTTTACATTAATCTACAAGCGGATCCAAAGTTCTTTCGTTAACGTTTCAATTTCTACGTCAAAGTGGGTGGGGTTAACCGACTAAAAGGGAAAAGTGTCCATATCTATTGTGGGCGGGGTTAACCGACTAAAAGGGAAAAGTGTCCATATCTATTGAACCAAGCAAGATAGAATCGATTTTGTTTTTGCAGATGATAAGTTTTTATGTGTATATTAATCCACAAGCTGATCCAAGGCTCTATCGTTAACGGTTCAATTTCTACGTCAAAGTGGGTGGGGTTAACCAAATAAAAGGGATAAGTCTCCATATCTATTGAACCAAGCAAGATATAATCGATTTTGTTTTTGCAGATGATAGGCTTTTATGTGTATATTAATCCACAAGCTGATCCAAGGTTCTATCGCTAACGGTTCAATTTCTACGTCATACTGGGTGGGGTTAACCGACTAACAGGGATAAGTGTCCATATCTATTGAACCAAGCAAGATAGAATCAATTTTATTTTTGCAGATGATAGGTTTTTATGTGTATATTAATCCACAAGCTGATCCAAGGCTCTATCTTTAACTGTTCAATTTCTACATCAAAGTGGATGGGGTTAACCGACTAAAAGGGATAAGTATCCATATCTATTGAACCAAGTAAAGTAGAATCGATTTTGTTTTTGAAGATGATAGTCTTTATGTGTATATTAATCCACAAGTTGATCCAAGGTTCTATCGTTAACGGTTCAATTTCTACGTCAAAGTGGATGGGGTTAATCGACTAAAAGGGAAAAGTGTCCATATATATTGTGGGTGGGGTTAACCGAATAAAAGGGATAAGTATCCATATCTATTGAACCAAGCACGGTAGAATCGATTTTGTTTTTGAGGATGATAGTTTTTATATGTATATTAATCCACAAGTTGATCCAAGGTTCTATCGTTAACGGTTCAATTTCTACGTCAAAGTGGATGGGGTTAACCGACTAAAAGGGAAAAGTGTCCATATTTATTGTGGGTAGGGTTAACCGACTAAAAGGGATAAGTGTCCATATCTATTGAACCAAGCAAGATAGAATCGATTTGGTTTTTGCAGATGATAGGTTTTTATGTGTATATTAATCCACAAGATGATCCAAGGTTCTGTCGTTAACGGTTCAATTTCTACGTCAAAGTGGGTGGGGTTAACCGACTAAAAGGGATAAGTATACATATCTATTGAACCAAGCAAGATAGAATCGATTTTGTTCTTGCAGATGATACGTTTTTATGTGTATATTAATCCAAAAGCTGATCCAAGGTTCTATCGTTAACGGTTCAATTTCTACGTCAAAGTGGGTGGGGTTAACTGACTAAAAGGGATAAGTGTCCATATCTATTGAACCAAGCAAGATAGAATCGATCTTATTTTTGCAGATGATAGCTTTTTATGTGTATATTAATCCACAAGCTGATCCAAGACTCTATCTTTAATTGTTCAATGTCTACGTCAAAGTGGGTGGGGTTAACCGACTAAAAGGGATAAGTGTCCATATCTATTGTGGGTGGGGTTAACCGACTAAAAGGGATAAGTATCCATATCTATTGAACCGAGCAAGGTATAATCGATTTTTTTTTTGAAGCTGATCCAAGGTTCTATAGTTAACGGTTCAATTTCTACGTCAAAGTGGGTGGGGTTAACCGACTAAAAGGGATAAGTGTCCATATCTATCGTGGGTGGGGTTAACCGACTAAAAGGGATAAGTTTCCATATCTATTGAACCAAGCAAGATAGAATCGATTTGGTTTTTGCAGATGATAGGTTTTTATGTGTATATTAATCCACAAGATGATCCAAGGTTCTGTCGTTAACGGTTCAATTTCTACGTCAAAGTGGGTGGGGTTAACCGACTAAAAGGGATAAGTGTCCATATCTATTGAACCAAGCAAGATAGAATCGATCTTATTTTTGCAGATGATAGCTTTTTATGTGTATATTAATCCAAAAGCTGATCCAAGGTTCTATCGTTAACGGTTCAATTTCTACGTCAAAGTGGGTGGGGTTAACTGACTAAAAGGGATAAGTGTCCATATCTATTTAACCAAGCAAGATAGAATCGATCTTATTTTTGCAGATGATACGTTTTTATGTGTATATTAATCCAAAAGCTGATCCAAGGTTCTATCGTTAACGGTTCAATTTCTACGTCAAAGTGGGTGGGGTTAACCGACTAAAAGGGATAAGTGTCCATGTCTATTGAGCCAAGCAAGATAGAATCGATTTTGTTTTTGCAGATGATAGGTTTTTATGTGTATATTAATCCACAAGCTGATCCAAGGTTCTATCGTTAACGGTTCAATTTCTACGTCAAAGTGGGTGGGGTTAACCGACTAAAAGGGATAAGTGTCCATATCTATTGTAGGTGGGGTTAACCGACTAAAAGGGATAAGTATCCATATCTATTGAACCGAGCAAGGTATAATCGATTTTTTTTTTGAAGCTGATCCAAGGTTCTATAGTTAACGGTTCAATTTCTACGTCAAAGTGGGTGGGGTTAACCGACTAAAAGGGATAAGTGTCCATATCTATCGTGGGTGGGGTTAACCGACTAAAAGGGATAAGTTTCCATATCTATTGAACAAAGCAAGATAGAATCGATTTTGTGTTTGCAGATGATAGGTTTTTATGTGTATATTAATCCACAAGCTGATGCAAAGCTTTATCTCTAATGGTTCAATTTCTACGTCATAGTGGGTGTGGTTAACCGACTAAAAGGGATAAGTATACATATCTATTGAACCAAGCAAGATAGAATCGAATTTATTTGTGCAAATGATAGGTTTTTATGTGTATATTAATCCACAAGCTGATCCAGGATTCTATCGCTAACGGTTCAATTTCTACGTCATACTGGGTGGGGTTAGCCGACTAAAAGGAATAAGTGTCCATATCTATTGGACCAAGCAAGATAGAATCGATTTTATTTTTGCAGATGATAGGTTCTTATGTGTATATTAATCCACAAGCTGATCCACGGTTCTGTCGCTAACGGTTCAATTTCTACGTCATACTGGGTTGGGTTAACCGACTAAAAGGGATAAGTGTCCATATCTACTGAACCAAGCAAGATAGAATCGATTTTATTTTTGCAGATGATAGGTTTTTATGTGTATATTAATCCACAAGCTGATCCAAGGTTCTATCGTTAACGGTTCAATTTCTACGTCAAAATGGGTGGGGTTAAACGACTAAAAGGGATAAGTGTCCATATCTATTGAACCAAGCAAGATAGAATCGATTTTATTTTTGCAGATGATAGGTTTTTATGTGTATATTAATCCACAAGCTGATACAAGGTTTTATCGTTAACGTTTCAATTTCTACGTCAAAGTGGGTGGGGTTAACCGACTAAAAGGGAAAAGTGTCCATATCTATTGAACCAAGTAAAGTAGAATCGATTTTGTTTTTGAAGATAATAGTTGTTATGTGTATATTAATCCACAAGTTGATCCAAGGTTCTATCGTTAAAAGTTCAATTTCTACGTCAAAGTGGATGGGGTTAACCGACTAAAAGGGAAAAGTGTCCATATCTATTGTGGCTAGGGTTAACCGACTAAAAGGGATAAGTGTCCATATCTATTGAACCAAGCAAGATAGAATCGATTTTGTTTTTGCAGATGATAGGTTTTTATGTGTATATTAATCCACAAGCTGATCCAAGGTTCTATCGTTAACGGTTCAATGTCTACGTCAAAGTGGGTGGGGTTAACCGACTAAAAGGGATAAGTGTCTATATCTATTGTTGGTGGGGTTAACCGACTAAAAGGGATAAGTTTCCATATCTATTGAACCAAGCAAGATAAAATCGATTTTGTTTTTGCAGATGATAGGCTTTTATGTGTATATTAATCCACAAGCTGATCCAAGGTTCTATCGTTAACGGTTCAATGTCTACGTCAAAGTGGGTGGGGTTAACCGACTAAAAGGGATAAGTGTCCATATCTATTGTGGGTGGGGTTAACCGACTAAAAGGGATAAGTTTCCATATCTATTGAACCAAGCAAGATAAAATCGATTTTGTTTTTGCAGATGATAGGCTTTTATGTGTATATTAATCCACAAGTTGATCCAAGGTTCTATCGTTAAAGGTTCAATTTCTACGTCAAAGTGGATGGGGTTAACCGACTAAAAGGGAAAAGTGTCCATATCTATTGTGGCTAGGGTTAACCGACTAAAAGGGATAAGTGTCCATATCTATCGAACCAAGCAAGATAGAATCGATTTTGTTTTTGAAGATGATAGGTTTTTATGTGTATATTAATCCACAAGCTGATCCAAGGTTCTATCGTTAACGGATCAATTTCTACGTCAAAGTGGGTGCGGTTAACCGATTAAAAGGGATAAGTGTCCATATCTATTGAACTAAGCAAGATAGAATCGATTTTATTTTTGCAGATGATAGGTTTTTATGTGTATATTAATCCACAAGCTGATCCAAGGTTCTATCGCTAACGGTTCAATTTCTACGTCATACTGGGTGGGGTTAACCGACTAACAGGGATAAGTGTCCATATCTATTGAACCAAGCAAGATAGAATCGATTTTATTTTTGCAGATGATAGTTTTTTATGTGTTTATTAATCCACAAGCTGATCCAAGACTCTATCTTTAACTGTTCAATTTCTACGTCAAAGTGGATGGGGTTAACCGACTAAAAGGGAAAAATGTCCACTGTCCATATCTATTGTGTGTGGTGTTAACCGATTAAAAGGGATAAGTGTCCATATCCATTGAACCAAGCAAAATAGAATCAACTTTTTTTTGCAGATGATAGGTTTTTATGTGTATATTAATCCACAAGCTGATCCAACGCTCTATCTTTAACGGTTCAATTTCTACGTCAAAGTGGGTGGGGTTAACCGAATAAAAGGGATAAGTATCAATATCTATTGAACCAAGCAAGGTAGAATCGATTTTGTTTTTGAAGATGATAGTTTTTATTTGTATATTAATCCACAAGATGATCCAAGGTTCTATCGTTAACGGTTCAATTTCTACGTCAAAGTGGATGGGGTTAACCGACTAAAAGGGATAAGTATCCATATCTATTGAACCAAGCAAAGTAGAATCGATTTTGTTTTTGAAGATGATAGTTTTTATGTGTATATTAATACACAAGTTGATCCAAGGTTCTATCGTTAATGGTTCAATTTCTACGTCAAAGTGGATGGAGTTAACCGACTAAAAGGGATAAGTATCCATATCTATTGAACCAAGCAAAGTAGAATCGATTTTGTTTTTGAAGATGATAGTTTTTATGTGTATATTAATCCACAAGTTGATCCAAGGTTCTATCGTTAGCGGTTCAATTTCTACGTCACATTGGATGGGGTTAACCGACTAAAAGGGAAAAGTGTCCATATCTATTGTGGGTAGGGTTAACCGACTAAAAGAGATAAGTGTCCATATCTATTGAACCAAGCAAGATAGAATCGATTTTGTTTTTGCAGATGATAGGTTTTTATGTGTATATTAATCCACAAGCTGATCCAAGGTTCTATCGTTAGCGGTTCAATTTCTACGTCAAAGTGGGTGGGGTTAACCGACTAAAAGGGATAAGTGTCCATATATATTGTGGGTGAGGTTAACCGACTAAAAGGGATAAGTATCCATATCTATTGAACCAAGCAAGGTATAATCGATTTTGTTTTTGAAGACGATAGTTTTTATGTGTATATTAATCCACAAGCTGATCCAACGCTCTACCTTTAACGGTTCAATTTCTAAGTCAATGTGATCCAACGCTCTATCTTTAACGGTTCAATTTCTACGTCAAAGTGGGTGGGGTTAACCGAATAAAAGGGATAAGTATCCATATCTATTGAACCAAGTAAAGTAGAATCGATTTTGTTTTTAAGATGATAGTTTTTATGTGTATATTAATCCACAAGTTGATCCAAGGTTCTATCGTTAACGGTTCAATTTCTACGTCAAAGTGATCCAACGCTCTATCTTTAACTGTTCAATTTCTACGTCAAAGTGATCCAACGCTCTATCTTTAACTGTTCAATTTCTACGTCAAAGTGGATGGGGTTAACCGACTAAAAGGGATAAGTATCCATATCTATTGAACCAAGTAAAGTAGAATCGATTTTGTTTTTGAAGATGATAGTTTTTATGTGTATATTAATCCACAAGTTGATCCAAGGTTCTATCGTTAACGGTTAAATTTCTACGTCAAAGTGGATGGGGTTAACCGACTAAAAGGGAAAAGTGTCCATATCTATTGTGGATCGGGTTAACCGACTAAAAGAGATAAGTGTCCATATCTATTGAACCAAGCAAGATAGAATCGATTTTGTTTTTGCAGATCATAGGTTTTTATGTGTACATTAATCCGCAAGCTGATCCAAGGTTCTATCGCTAACGGTTCAATTTCTACGTCATACTGGGTGGGGTTAAACGACTAACAGGGATAAGTGTCCATATCTATTGAACCAAGGAAGATAGAATCGATTTTATTTTTGCAGATCATAGGTTTTTATGTGTATATTAATCCACAAGCTGATCCAAGGCTCTATCTTTAATTGTTCAATTTCTACGTCAAAGTGGATGGGGTTAACCGACTAAAAGGGATAAGTATCCATATCTATTGAACCAAGTAAAGTAGAATCGATTTTTTTTTTTGAAGATGATAGCTTTTATGTGTATATTAATCCACAAGTTGATCCAAGGTGCTATCGTTAACGGTTCAATTTCTACGTCAAATTGGATGGGGTTAACCGACTAAAAGGGAAAAGTGTCCATATCTATTGTGGGTAGGGTTAACCGACTAAAAGGTATAAGTGTCCATGTCTATTGAACCAAGCAAGATAGAATCGAATTTATTTGTGCAGATGGTAGGTTTTTATGTGTATATTAATCCACAGGCTGATCCAAGGTTCTATCGCTAACGGTTTAATTTCTTCGCCATACTGGGTGGGGTTAACCGACTAAAAGGGATAAGTGTCCATGTCTATTGAAGCAAGCAAGATAGAATCGAATTTATTTTTGCAGATGGTAGGTTTTTATGTGTATATTAATCCACAAGCTGATCCAGGGTTCTATCGCCAACGGTTCAATTTCTACGTCATACTGGGTGGGGTTAACCGACTAAAAGGGATAAGTGTCCATATCTATTGGACCAAGCAAGATAGAATCGATTTTATTTTTGCAGATGATAGGTCTTTATGTGTATATTAATCCACAAGCTGATCCAAGGTTCTATCGTTAACGGTTCAATTTCTACGTCAAAATGGGTGGGGTTAAACGACTAAAAGGGATAAGTGTCCATATCTATTGAACCAAGCAAGATAGAATCGATTTTATTTTTGCAGATGATAGGTTTTTATGTGTATATTAATCCACAGGCTGATCCAAGGCTCTATCTTTAACTGTTCAATTTTTACGTCAAAGTGGATGGGGTTAACCGACTAAAAGGGATAAGTATCCATATCTATTGAACCAAGTAAAGTAGAATCGATTTTCTTTTTGAAGATAATAGTTTTTATGTGTATATTAATCCACAAGTTGATCCTAGGTTCTATCGTTAAAGGTTCAATTTCTACGTCAAAGTGGATGGGGTTAACAGACTAAAAGGGAAAAGTGTCCATATCTATTGTGGGTAGGGTTAACCGACTAAAAGGGATAAGTGTCCATTTCTATTGAACCAAGCAAGATAGAATCGATTTTGTTTTTGCAGATGATAGGTTTTTATGTGTATACTAATCCACAAACTGATCCAAGGTTCTATCGTTAACGGTTCAATTTCTACGTCAAAGTGGGTGGGGTTAACCGACTAAAAGGGATAAGTGTCCATATCTATTGTGGGTGGGGTAAACCGACTAAAAGGGATAAGTTTCCATATCTATTGAACCAAGCAAGATAAAATCGATTTTGTTTTTGCAGATGATAGGCTTTTATGTGTACATTAATCTACAAGCGGATCCAAAGTTCTTTCGTTAACGTTTCAATTTCTACGTCAAAGTGGGTGGGGTTAACCGACTAAAAGGGAAAAGTGTCCATATCTATTGTGGGCGGGGTTAACCGACTAAAAGGGATAAGTTTCAATATCTATTGAACCAAGCAAGATAGAATCGATTTTGTTTTTGCAGATGATAGGTTTTTATGTGTATATTAATCCACAAGCTGATCTAAGGTTCTATCGTTAACGGATCAATTTCTACGTCAAAGTGGGTGGGGTTAACCGATTAAAAGGGATAAGTGTCCATATCTATTGAACTAAGCAAGATAGAATCGATTTTATTTTTGAAGATGATAGGTTTTTATGCGTATATTAATCCACAAGCTGATACAAGGTTTTATCGTTAACGTTTCAGTTTCTACGTCAAAGTGGGTGGGGTTAACCGACTAAAAGGGAAAAGTGTCCATATCTATTGTGGGTAGGGTTAACCGACTAAAAGGGATAAGTTTCCATATCTATTGAACCAAGCAAGATAGAATCGATTTTGTTTTTGCAGATGATAAGTTTTTATGTGTATATTAATCCACAAGCTGATCCAAGGCTCTATCGTTAACGGTTCAATTTCTACGTCAAAGTGGGTGGGGTTAACCAAATAAAAGGGATAAGTCTCCATATCTATTGAACCAAGCAAGATATAATCGATTTTGTTTTTGCAGATGATAGGCTTTTATGTGTATATTAATCCACAAGCTGATCCAAGGTTCTATCGCTAACGGTTCAATTTCTACGTCATACTGGGTGGGGTTAACCGACTAACAGGGATAAGTGTCCATATCTATTGAACCAAGCAAGATAGAATCAATTTTATTTTTGCAGATGATAGGTTTTTATGTGTATATTAATCCACAAGCTGATCCAAGGCTCTATCTTTAACTGTTCAATTTCTACATCAAAGTGGATGGGGTTAACCGACTAAAAGGGATAAGTATCCATATCTATTGAACCAAGTAAAGTAGAATCGATTTTGTTTTTGAAGATGATAGTCTTTATGTGTATATTAATCCACAAGTTGATCCAAGGTTCTATCGTTAACGGTTCAATTTCTACGTCAAAGTGGATGGGGTTAATCGACTAAAAGGGAAAAGTGTCCATATATATTGTGGGTGGGGTTAACCGAATAAAAGGGATAAGTATCCATATCTATTGAACCAAGCACGGTAGAATCGATTTTGTTTTTGAGGATGATAGTTTTTATATGTATATTAATCCACAAGTTGATCCAAGGTTCTATCGTTAACGGTTCAATTTCTACGTCAAAGTGGATGGGGTTAACCGACTAAAAGGGAAAAGTGTCCATATTTATTGTGGGTAGGGTTAACCGACTAAAAGGGATAAGTGTCCATATCTATTGAACCAAGCAAGATAGAATCGATTTGGTTTTTGCAGATGATAGGTTTTTATGTGTATATTAATCCACAAGATGATCCAAGGTTCTGTCGTTAACGGTTCAATTTCTACGTCAAAGTGGGTGGGGTTAACCGACTAAAAGGGATAAGTATACATATCTATTGAACCAAGCAAGATAGAATCGATTTTGTTCTTGCAGATGATACGTTTTTATGTGTATATTAATCCAAAAGCTGATCCAAGGTTCTATCGTTAACGGTTCAATTTCTACGTCAAAGTGGGTGGGGTTAACTGACTAAAAGGGATAAGTGTCCATATCTATTGAACCAAGCAAGATAGAATCGATCTTATTTTTGCAGATGATAGCTTTTTATGTGTATATTAATCCACAAGCTGATCCAAGACTCTATCTTTAATTGTTCAATGTCTACGTCAAAGTGGATGGGGTTAACCGACTAAAAGGGATAAGTATCCATATCTATTGAACCAAGTAAAGTAGAATCGATTTTTTTTTTTTTTGAAGATGATAGTTTTTATGTGTATATTGATACACAAGTTGATCCAAGGTTCTATCGTTAACGGTTCAATTTCTACGTCAAATTGGATGGGGTTAACCGACTAAAAGGGAAAAGTGTCCATATCTATTGTGGGTAGGGTTAACCGACTAAAAGGGATAAGTGTCCATGTCTATTGAGCCAAGCAAGATAGATTCGATTTTGTTTTTGCAGATGATAGGTTTTTATGTGTATATCAATCCACAAGCTGATCCAAGGTTCTATCGTTAACGGTTCAATTTCTACGTCAAAGTGGGTGGGGTTAACCGACTAAAAGGGATAAGTGTCCATATCTATTGTGGGTGGGGTTAACCGACTAAAAGGGATAAATATCCATATCTATTGAACCGAGCAAGGTATAATCGATTTTTTTTTTGAAGCTGATCCAAGGTTCTATAGTTAACGGTTCAATTTCTACGTCAAAGTGGGTGGGGTTAACCGACTAAAAGGGATAAGTGTCCATATCTATCGTGGGTGGGGTTAACCGACTAAAAGGGATAAGTTTCCATATCTATTGAACAAAGCAAGATAGAATCGATTTTGTGTTTGCAGATGATAGGTTTTTATGTGTATATTAATCCACAAGCTGATGCAAAGCTTTATCTCTAATGGTTCAATTTCTACGTCATAGTGGGTGTGGTTAACCGACTAAAAGGGATAAGTATACATATCTATTGAACCAAGCAAGATAGAATCGATTTTATTTTTGCAGATGATAGGTTCTTATGTGTATATTAATCCACAAGCTGATCCACGGTTCTGTCGCTAACGGTTCAATTTCTACGTCATACTGGGTGGGGTTAGCCGACTAAAAGGAATAAGTGTCCATATCTATTGGACCAAGCAAGATAGAATCGATTTTATTTTTGCAGATGATAGGTTCTTATGTGTATATTAATCCACAAGCTGATCCACGGTTCTGTCGCTAACGGTTCAATTTCTACGTCATACTGGGTGGGGTTAACCGACTAAAAGGGATAAGTGTCCATATCTACTGAACCAAGCAAGATAGAATCGATTTTATTTTTGCAGATGATAGGTTTTTATGTGTATATTAATCCACAAGCTGATCCAAGGTTCTATCGTTAACGGTTCAATTTCTACGTCAAAATGGGTGGGGTTAAACGACTAAAAGGGATAAGTGTCCATATCTATTGAACCAAGCAAGATAGAATCGATTTTATTTTTGCAGATGATAGGTTTTTATGTGTATATTAATCCACAAGCTGATACAAGGTTTTATCGTTAACGTTTCAATTTCTACGTCAAAGTGGGTGGGGTTAACCGACTAAAAGGGAAAAGTGTCCATATCTATTGAACCAAGTAAAGTAGAATCGATTTTGTTTTTGAAGATAATAGTTGTTATGTGTATATTAATCCACAAGTTGATCCAAGGTTCTATCGTTAAAGGTTCAATTTCTACGTCAAAGTGGATGGGGTTAACCGACTAAAAGGGAAAAGTGTCCATATCTATTGTGGCTAGGGTTAACCGACTAAAAGGGATAAGTGTCCATATCTATTGAACCAAGCAAGATAGAATCGATTTTGTTTTTGCAGATGATAGGTTTTTATGTGTATATTAATCCACAAGTTGATCCAAGGTTCTATCGTTAACGGTTCAATGTCTACGTCAAAGTGGGTGGGGTTAACCGACTAAAAGGGATAAGTGTCTATATCTATTGTTGGTGGGGTTAACCGACTAAAAGGGATAAGTTTCCATATCTATTGAACCAAGCAAGATAAAATCGATTTTGTTTTTGCAGATGATAGGCTTTTATGTGTATATTAATCCACAAGCTGATCCAAGGTTCTATCGTTAACGGTTCAATGTCTACGTCAAAGTGGGTGGGGTTAACCGACTAAAAGGGATAAGTGTCCATATCTATTGTGGGTGGGGTTAACCGACTAAAAGGGATAAGTTTCCATATCTATTGAACCAAGCAAGATAAAATCGATTTTGTTTTTGCAGATGATAGGCTTTTATGTGTATATTAATCCACAAGTTGATCCAAGGTTCTATCGTTAAAGGTTCAATTTCTACGTCAAAGTGGATGGGGTTAACCGACTAAAAGGGAAAAGTGTCCATATCTATTGTGGCTAGGGTTAACCGACTAAAAGGGATAAGTGTCCATATCTATCGAACCAAGCAAGATAAAATCGATTTTGTTTTTGAAGATGATAGGTTTTTATGTGTATATTAATCCACAAGCTGATCCAAGGTTCTATCGTTAACGGATCAATTTCTACGTCAAAGTGGGTGCGGTTAACCGATTAAAAGGGATAAGTGTCCATATCTATTGAACTAAGCAAGATAGAATCGATTTTATTTTTGCAGATGATAGGTTTTTATGTGTATATTAATCCACAAGCTGATCCAAGGTTCTATCGCTAACGGTTCAATTTCTACGTCATACTGGGTGGGGTTAACCGACTAACAGGGATAAGTGTCCATATCTATTGAACCAAGCAAGATAGAATCGATTTTATTTTTGCAGATGATAGTTTTTTATGTGTTTATTAATCCACAAGCTGATCCAAGACTCTATCTTTAACTGTTCAATTTCTACGTCAAAGTGGATGGGGTTAACCGACTAAAAGGGAAAAATGTCCACTGTCCATATCTATTGTGTGTGGTGTTAACCGATTAAAAGGGATAAGTGTCCATATCCATTGAACCAAGCAAAATAGAATCAACTTTTTTTTGCAGATGATAGGTTTTTATGTGTATATTAATCCACAAGCTGATCCAACGCTCTATCTTTAACGGTTCAATTTCTACGTCAAAGTGGGTGGGGTTAACCGAATAAAAGGGATAAGTATCCATATCTATTGAACCAAGCAAGGTAGAATCGATTTTGTTTTTGAAGATGATAGTTTTTATTTGTATATTAATCCACAAGATGATCCAAGGTTCTATCGTTAACGGTTCAATTTCTACGTCAAAGTGGATGGGGTTAACCGACTAAAAGGGATAAGTATCCATATCTATTGAACCAAGCAAAGTAGAATCGATTTTGTTTTTGAAGATGATAGTTTTTATGTGTATATTAATACACAAGTTGATCCAAGGTTCTATCGTTAATGGTTCAATTTCTACGTCAAAGTGGATGGAGTTAACCGACTAAAAGGGATAAGTATCCATATCTATTGAACCAAGCAAAGTAGAATCGATTTTGTTTTTGAAGATGATAGTTTTTATGTGTATATTAATCCACAAGTTGATCCAAGGTTCTATCGTTAGCGGTTCAATTTCTACGTCACATTGGATGGGGTTAACCGACTAAAAGGGAAAAGTGTCCATATCTATTGTGGGTAGGGTTAACCGACTAAAAGAGATAAGTGTCCATATCTATTGAACCAAGCAAGATAGAATCGATTTTGTTTTTGCAGATGATAGGTTTTTATGTGTATATTAATCCACAAGCTGATCCAAGGTTCTATCGTTAGCGGTTCAATTTCTACGTCAAAGTGGGTGGGGTTAACCGACTAAAAGGGATAAGTGTCCATATATATTGTGGGTGAGGTTAACCGACTAAAAGGGATAAGTATCCATATCTATTGAACCAAGCAAGGTATAATCGATTTTGTTTTTGAAGACGATAGTTTTTATGTGTATATTAATCCACAAGCTGATCCAACGCTCTACCTTTAACGGTTCAATTTCTAAGTCAAAATGATCCAACGCTCTATCTTTAACGGTTCAATTTCTACGTCAAAGTGGGTGGGGTTAACCGAATAAAAGGGATAAGTATCCATATCTATTGAACCAAGTAAAGTAGAATCGATTTTGTTTTTAAGATGATAGTTTTTATGTGTATATTAATCCACAAGTTGATCCAAGGTTCTATCGTTAACGGTTCAATTTCTACGTCAAAGTGATCCAACGCTCTATCTTTAACTGTTCAATTTCTACGTCAAAGTGATCCAACGCTCTATCTTTAACTGTTCAATTTCTACGTCAAAGTGGATGGGGTTAACCGACTAAAAGGGATAAGTATCCATATCTATTGAACCAAGTAAAGTAGAATCGATTTTGTTTTTGAAGATGATAGTTTTTATGTGTATATTAATCCACAAGTTGATCCAAGGTTCTATCGTTAACGGTTAAATTTCTACGTCAAAGTGGATGGGGTTAACCGACTAAAAGGGAAAAGTGTCCATATCTATTGTGGATCGGGTTAACCGACTAAAAGAGATAAGTGTCCATATCTATTGAACCAAGCAAGATAGAATCGATTTTGTTTTTGCAGATCATAGGTTTTTATGTGTACATTAATCCGCAAGCTGATCCAAGGTTCTATCGCTAACGGTTCAATTTCTACGTCATACTGGGTGGGGTTAAACGACTAACAGGGATAAGTGTCCATATCTATTGAACCAAGGAAGATAGAATCGATTTTATTTTTGCAGATCATAGGTTTTTATGTGTATATTAATCCACAAGCTGATCCAAGGCTCTATCTTTAACTGTTCAATTTCTACGTCAAAGTGGATGGGGTTAACCGACTAAAAGGGATAAGTATCCATATCCATTGAGCCAAGTAAAGTAGAATCGATTTTGTTTTTGAAGATGGTAGTTTTTATGTGTATATTAATCCACAAGTTTATCCAAGGTTCTATCGTTAACGGTTCAATTTCTACGTCAAAGTGGATGGGGTTAACCGACTAAAAGGGATAATTATCCATATCTATTGAACCAAGCAAGGTAGAATCGATTTTGTTTTTGAGGATGATAGTTTTTATGTGTATATTAATCCACAAGCTGATCCAAGGTTCTATCGTTAACGGTTCAATTTCTACGTCAAAGTGGATGGGGTTAACCGACTAAAAGGGAAAGTGTCGATATCTATTGTGGGTAGGGTTAACCGACTAAAAGGGATAAGTGTCCATATCTATTGAACCAAGCAAGATAGAATCGATTTTGTTTTTGCAGATGATAGGTTTTTATGTGTATATTAATCCACAAGATGATCCAAGGTTCTGTCGTTAACGGTTCAATTTCTACGTCAAAGTGGGTGGGGTTAACCGACTACAAGGGATAAGTATACATATCTATTGAACCAAGCAAGATAGAATCTATTTTGTTTTTGCAGATGATAAGTTTTTATGTGTATATTAATCCACAAGCTGATCCAAGGTTCTATCGTTAACGGTTCAAGTTCTACGTCAAAATGGGTGGGGTTAACCGACTAAAAGGGATAAGTGTCCATATCTATTGAACCAAGCAAGATAGAATCGATTTTGTTTTTGCAGATGATAGGTTTTTATGTGTATATTAATCCACAAGCTGATCCAAGGTTCTATCGTTAAAGAATCAATTTCTACGTCAAAGTGGGTCGGGTTAACCGATTAAAAGGGATAAGTGTCCATATCTATTGAACTAAGCAAGATAGAATCGATCTTATTTTTGAAGATGATAGGTTTTTATGCGTATATTAATCCACAAGCTGATACAAGGTTCTATCGTTAACGTTTCAATTTCTACGTCAAAGTGGGTGGGGTTAACCGACTAAAAGGGAAAAGTGTCCATATCTATTGTGGGTAGGGTTAACCGACTAAAACGGATAAGTGTCCATGTCTATTGAACCAAGCAAGATAGAATCGATTTTGTTTTTGCAGATGATAGGTTTTTATGTGTATATTAATCCAAAAGCTGATCCAAGGTTCTATCGTTAACAGTTCAATTTCTAGGTCAAAGTGGGTGGGGTTAACTGACTAAAAGGGATAAGTGTCCATATCTATTGTGGGTGGGGTTAACCGACTAAAAGGGATAAGTATCAATATCTATTGAACCAAGTAAAGTAGAATCGATTTTTTTTTTTTTGAAGATGATAGTTTTTATGTGTATATTAATCCACAAGTTGATCCAAGGTTCTATCGTTAACGGTTCAATTTCTACGTCAAATTGGATGGGGTTAACCGACTAAAAGGGAAAAGTGTCCATATCTATTGTGGGTAGGGTTAACCGACTAAAACGGATAAGTGTCCATGTCTATTGAACCAAGCAAGATAGAATCGATTTTGTTTTTGCAGATGACAGGTTTTTATGTGTATATTAATCCACAAGCTGATCCAAGGTTCTATCGTTAACGGTTCAATTTCTACGTCAAAGTGGGTGGGGTTAACCGACTAAAAGGGATAAGTGTCCATATCTATTGTGGGTGGGGTTAACCGACTAAAAGGGATAAGTATCCATATCTATTGAACCGAGCAAGGTATAATCGATTTTGTTTTTGAAGCTGATCCAAGGTTCTATCGTTAACGGTTCAATTTCTACGTCAAAGTGGGTGGGGTTAACCGACTAAAAGGGATAAGTGTCCATATCTATTGTGGGTGGGGTTAACCGACTAAAAGGGATAAGTTTCCATATCTATTGAACCAAGCAAGATAGAATCGATTTTGTTTTTGCAGATGATAGGTTTTTATGTGTATATTAATCCACAAGCTGATCCAGGGTTCTATCGCTAACGGTTCAATTTCTACGTCATACTGGGTGGGGTTAACCGACTAAAAGGGATAAGTGTCCATATCTATTGGACCAAGCAAGATAGAATCGATTTTATTTTTGCAGATGATAGGTTTTTATGTGTATATTAATCCACAAGCTGATCCAAGGCTCTATCTTTAACTGTTCAATTTCTACGTCAAAGTGGATGGGGTTAACCGACTAAAAGGGATAAGTATCCATATCTATTGAACCAAGTAAAGTAGAATCGATTTTGTTTTTGAAGATAATAGTTTTTATGTGTATATTAATCCACAAGCTGATCCAAGGTTCTATCGTTAACGGTTCAATTTCTACGTCAAAGTGGATGGGGTTAACCGACTAAAAGGGATAATTATCCATATCTATTGAACCAAGCAAGGTAGAATCGATTTTGTTTTTGAGGATGATAGTTTTTATGTGTATATTAATCCACAAGCTGATCCAAGGTTCTATCGTTAACGGTTCAATTTCTACGTCAAAGTGGATGGGGTTAACCGACTAAAAGGGAAAGTGTCGATATCTATTGTGGGTAGGGTTAACCGACTAAAAGGGATAAGTGTCCATATCTATTGAACCAAGCAAGATAGAATCGATTTTATTTTTGAAGATGATAGGTTTTTATGCGTATAGTAATCCAAAAGCTGATACAAGGTTCTATCGTTAACGTTTCAATTTCTACGTCAGAGTGGGTGGGGTTAACCGGCTAAAAGGGAAAAGTGTCCATATCTATTGTGGGTAGGGTTAACCGACTAAAAGAGATAAGTTTCCATATCTATTGAACCAAGCAAGATAGAATCGATTTTGTTTTTGCAGATGATAGGTTTTTATGTGTATATTAATCCACAAGCTGATGCAAAGCTCTATCTCTAATGGTTCAATTTCCACGTCATAGTGGGTGTGGTTAACCGACTAAAAGGGATAAGTATACATATCTATTGAACCAAGCAAGATAGAATCGATTTTATTTTTGCAGATGATAGGTTTTTATGTGTATATTAATCCACAAGCTGATCCAAGGCTCTATCTTTAACTGTTCAATTTCTACGTCAAAGTGGATGGGGTTAACCGACTAAAAGGGATAAGTATCGATTTTGTTTTTGAAGATAATAGTTTTTATGTGTATATTAATCCACAAGTTGATCCAAGGTTCTATCGTTAAAGGTTCAATTTCTACGTCAAATTGGATGGGGTTAACCGGCTAAAAGGGAAAAGTGTCCATATCTATTGTGGGTAGGGTTAACCGACTAAAAGAGATAAGTTTCCATATCTATTGAACCAAGCAAGATAGAATCGATTTTGTTTTTGCAGATGATAGGTTTTTATGTGTATATTAATCCACAAGCTGATGCAAAGCTCTATCTCTAATGGTTCAATTTCCACGTCATAGTGGGTGTGGTTAACCGACTAAAAGGGATAAGTATACATATCTATTGAACCAAGCAAGATAGAATCGACTTTATTTGTGCAGATGGTAGGTTTTTATGTGTATATTAATCCACAAGCTGATCCAGGGTTCTATCGCTAACGGTTCAATTTCTACGTCATACTGGGTGGGGTTAACCGACTAAAAGGGATAAGTGTCCATATCTATTGAACCAAGCAAGATAGAATCGATTTTATTTTTGCAGATGATAGGTTTTTATGTGTATATTAATCCACAAGCTGATCCAAGGCTCTATCTTTAACTGTTCAATTTCTACGTCAAAGTGGATGGGGTTAACCGACTAAAAGGGATAAGTATCGATTTTGTTTTTGAAGATAATAGTTTTTATGTGTATATTAATCCACAAGTTGATCCAAGGTTCTATCGTTAAAGGTTCAACTTCTACGTCAAATTGGATGGGGTTAACCGACTAAAAGGGAAAAGTGTCCATATCTATTGTGGCTAGGGTCAACCGACTAAAAGGGATAAGTATCCATATCTATTGAACCAAGCAAGATAGAATCGATTTTATTTTTGAAGATGATAGGTTTTTATGCGTATAGTAATCCACAAGCTGATACAAGGTTCTATCGTTAACGTTTCAATTTCTACGTCAAAGTGGGTGGGGTTAACCGGCTAAAAGGGAAAAGTGTCCATATCTATTGTGGGTAGGGTTAACCGACTAAAAGGGATAAGTTTCCATATCTATTGAACCAAGCAAGATAGAATCGATTTTGTTTTTGCAGATGATAGGTTTTTATGTGTATATTAATCCACAAGCTGATGCAAAGCTCTATCTCTAATGGTTCAATTTCCACGTCATAGTGGGTGTGGTTAACCGACTAAAAGGGATAAGTATACATATCTATTGAACCAAGCAAGATAGAATCGATTTTATTTTTGCAGATGATAGGTTCTTATGTGTATATTAATCCACAAGCTGATCCACGGTTCTGTCGCTAACGGTTCAATTTCTACGTCATACTGGGTGGGGTTAGCCGACTAAAAGGAATAAGTGTCCATATCTATTGGACCAAGCAAGATAGAATCGATTTTATTTTTGCAGATGATAGGTTCTTATGTGTATATTAATCCACAAGCTGATCCACGGTTCTGTCGCTAACGGTTCAATTTCTACGTCATACTGGGTGGGGTTAACCGACTAAAAGGGATAAGTGTCCATATCTACTGAACCAAGCAAGATAGAATCGATTTTATTTTTGCAGATGATAGGTTTTTATGTGTATATTAATCCACAAGCTGATCCAAGGTTCTATCGTTAACGGTTCAATTTCTACGTCAAAATGGGTGGGGTTAAACGACTAAAAGGGATAAGTGTCCATATCTATTGAACCAAGCAAGATAGAATCGATTTTATTTTTGCAGATGATAGGTTTTTATGTGTATATTAATCCACAAGCTGATACAAGGTTTTATCGTTAACGTTTCAATTTCTACGTCAAAGTGGGTGGGGTTAACCGACTAAAAGGGAAAAGTGTCCATATCTATTGAACCAAGTAAAGTAGAATCGATTTTGTTTTTGAAGATAATAGTTGTTATGTGTATATTAATCCACAAGTTGATCCAAGGTTCTATCGTTAAAGGTTCAATTTCTACGTCAAAGTGGATGGGGTTAACCGACTAAAAGGGAAAAGTGTCCATATCTATTGTGGCTAGGGTTAACCGACTAAAAGGGATAAGTGTCCATATCTATTGAACCAAGCAAGATAGAATCGATTTTGTTTTTGCAGATGATAGGTTTTTATGTGTATATTAATCCACAAGTTGATCCAAGGTTCTATCGTTAACGGTTCAATGTCTACGTCAAAGTGGGTGGGGTTAACCGACTAAAAGGGATAAGTGTCTATATCTATTGTTGGTGGGGTTAACCGACTAAAAGGGATAAGTTTCCATATCTATTGAACCAAGCAAGATAAAATCGATTTTGTTTTTGCAGATGATAGGCTTTTATGTGTATATTAATCCACAAGCTGATCCAAGGTTCTATCGTTAACGGTTCAATGTCTACGTCAAAGTGGGTGGGGTTAACCGACTAAAAGGGATAAGTGTCCATATCTATTGTGGGTGGGGTTAACCGACTAAAAGGGATAAGTTTCCATATCTATTGAACCAAGCAAGATAAAATCGATTTTGTTTTTGCAGATGATAGGCTTTTATGTGTATATTAATCCACAAGTTGATCCAAGGTTCTATCGTTAAAGGTTCAATTTCTACGTCAAAGTGGATGGGGTTAACCGACTAAAAGGGAAAAGTGTCCATATCTATTGTGGCTAGGGTTAACCGACTAAAAGGGATAAGTGTCCATATCTATCGAACCAAGCAAGATAAAATCGATTTTGTTTTTGAAGATGATAGGTTTTTATGTGTATATTAATCCACAAGCTGATCCAAGGTTCTATCGTTAACGGATCAATTTCTACGTCAAAGTGGGTGCGGTTAACCGATTAAAAGGGATAAGTGTCCATATCTATTGAACTAAGCAAGATAGAATCGATTTTATTTTTGCAGATGATAGGTTTTTATGTGTATATTAATCCACAAGCTGATCCAAGGTTCTATCGCTAACGGTTCAATTTCTACGTCATACTGGGTGGGGTTAACCGACTAACAGGGATAAGTGTCCATATCTATTGAACCAAGCAAGATAGAATCGATTTTATTTTTGCAGATGATAGTTTTTTATGTGTTTATTAATCCACAAGCTGATCCAAGACTCTATCTTTAACTGTTCAATTTCTACGTCAAAGTGGATGGGGTTAACCGACTAAAAGGGAAAAATGTCCACTGTCCATATCTATTGTGTGTGGTGTTAACCGATTAAAAGGGATAAGTGTCCATATCCATTGAACCAAGCAAAATAGAATCAACTTTTTTTTGCAGATGATAGGTTTTTATGTGTATATTAATCCACAAGCTGATCCAACGCTCTATCTTTAACGGTTCAATTTCTACGTCAAAGTGGGTGGGGTTAACCGAATAAAAGGGATAAGTATCCATATCTATTGAACCAAGCAAGGTAGAATCGATTTTGTTTTTGAAGATGATAGTTTTTATTTGTATATTAATCCACAAGATGATCCAAGGTTCTATCGTTAACGGTTCAATTTCTACGTCAAAGTGGATGGGGTTAACCGACTAAAAGGGATAAGTATCCATATCTATTGAACCAAGCAAAGTAGAATCGATTTTGTTTTTGAAGATGATAGTTTTTATGTGTATATTAATACACAAGTTGATCCAAGGTTCTATCGTTAATGGTTCAATTTCTACGTCAAAGTGGATGGAGTTAACCGACTAAAAGGGATAAGTATCCATATCTATTGAACCAAGCAAAGTAGAATCGATTTTGTTTTTGAAGATGATAGTTTTTATGTGTATATTAATCCACAAGTTGATCCAAGGTTCTATCGTTAGCGGTTCAATTTCTACGTCACATTGGATGGGGTTAACCGACTAAAAGGGAAAAGTGTCCATATCTATTGTGGGTAGGGTTAACCGACTAAAAGAGATAAGTGTCCATATCTATTGAACCAAGCAAGATAGAATCGATTTTGTTTTTGCAGATGATAGGTTTTTATGTGTATATTAATCCACAAGCTGATCCAAGGTTCTATCGTTAGCGGTTCAATTTCTACGTCAAAGTGGGTGGGGTTAACCGACTAAAAGGGATAAGTGTCCATATATATTGTGGGTGAGGTTAACCGACTAAAAGGGATAAGTATCCATATCTATTGAACCAAGCAAGGTATAATCGATTTTGTTTTTGAAGACGATAGTTTTTATGTGTATATTAATCCACAAGCTGATCCAACGCTCTACCTTTAACGGTTCAATTTCTAAGTCAAAATGATCCAACGCTCTATCTTTAACGGTTCAATTTCTACGTCAAAGTGGGTGGGGTTAACCGAATAAAAGGGATAAGTATCCATATCTATTGAACCAAGTAAAGTAGAATCGATTTTGTTTTTAAGATGATAGTTTTTATGTGTATATTAATCCACAAGTTGATCCAAGGTTCTATCGTTAACGGTTCAATTTCTACGTCAAAGTGATCCAACGCTCTATCTTTAACTGTTCAATTTCTACGTCAAAGTGATCCAACGCTCTATCTTTAACTGTTCAATTTCTACGTCAAAGTGGATGGGGTTAACCGACTAAAAGGGATAAGTATCCATATCTATTGAACCAAGTAAAGTAGAATCGATTTTGTTTTTGAAGATGATAGTTTTTATGTGTATATTAATCCACAAGTTGATCCAAGGTTCTATCGTTAACGGTTAAATTTCTACGTCAAAGTGGATGGGGTTAACCGACTAAAAGGGAAAAGTGTCCATATCTATTGTGGATCGGGTTAACCGACTAAAAGAGATAAGTGTCCATATCTATTGAACCAAGCAAGATAGAATCGATTTTGTTTTTGCAGATCATAGGTTTTTATGTGTACATTAATCCGCAAGCTGATCCAAGGTTCTATCGCTAACGGTTCAATTTCTACGTCATACTGGGTGGGGTTAAACGACTAACAGGGATAAGTGTCCATATCTATTGAACCAAGGAAGATAGAATCGATTTTATTTTTGCAGATCATAGGTTTTTATGTGTATATTAATCCACAAGCTGATCCAAGGCTCTATCTTTAACTGTTCAATTTCTACGTCAAAGTGGATGGGGTTAACCGACTAAAAGGGATAAGTATCCATATCCATTGAGCCAAGTAAAGTAGAATCGATTTTGTTTTTGAAGATGGTAGTTTTTATGTGTATATTAATCCACAAGTTTATCCAAGGTTCTATCGTTAACGGTTCAATTTCTACGTCAAAGTGGATGGGGTTAACCGACTAAAAGGGATAATTATCCATATCTATTGAACCAAGCAAGGTAGAATCGATTTTGTTTTTGAGGATGATAGTTTTTATGTGTATATTAATCCACAAGCTGATCCAAGGTTCTATCGTTAACGGTTCAATTTCTACGTCAAAGTGGATGGGGTTAACCGACTAAAAGGGAAAGTGTCGATATCTATTGTGGGTAGGGTTAACCGACTAAAAGGGATAAGTGTCCATATCTATTGAACCAAGCAAGATAGAATCGATTTTGTTTTTGCAGATGATAGGTTTTTATGTGTATATTAATCCACAAGATGATCCAAGGTTCTGTCGTTAACGGTTCAATTTCTACGTCAAAGTGGGTGGGGTTAACCGACTACAAGGGATAAGTATACATATCTATTGAACCAAGCAAGATAGAATCTATTTTGTTTTTGCAGATGATAAGTTTTTATGTGTATATTAATCCACAAGCTGATCCAAGGTTCTATCGTTAACGGTTCAAGTTCTACGTCAAAATGGGTGGGGTTAACCGACTAAAAGGGATAAGTGTCCATATCTATTGAACCAAGCAAGATAGAATCGATTTTGTTTTTGCAGATGATAGGTTTTTATGTGTATATTAATCCACAAGCTGATCCAAGGTTCTATCGTTAAAGAATCAATTTCTACGTCAAAGTGGGTCGGGTTAACCGATTAAAAGGGATAAGTGTCCATATCTATTGAACTAAGCAAGATAGAATCGATCTTATTTTTGAAGATGATAGGTTTTTATGCGTATATTAATCCACAAGCTGATACAAGGTTCTATCGTTAACGTTTCAATTTCTACGTCAAAGTGGGTGGGGTTAACCGACTAAAAGGGAAAAGTGTCCATATCTATTGTGGGTAGGGTTAACCGACTAAAACGGATAAGTGTCCATGTCTATTGAACCAAGCAAGATAGAATCGATTTTGTTTTTGCAGATGATAGGTTTTTATGTGTATATTAATCCAAAAGCTGATCCAAGGTTCTATCGTTAACAGTTCAATTTCTAGGTCAAAGTGGGTGGGGTTAACTGACTAAAAGGGATAAGTGTCCATATCTATTGTGGGTGGGGTTAACCGACTAAAAGGGATAAGTATCAATATCTATTGAACCAAGTAAAGTAGAATCGATTTTTTTTTTTTTGAAGATGATAGTTTTTATGTGTATATTAATCCACAAGTTGATCCAAGGTTCTATCGTTAACGGTTCAATTTCTACGTCAAATTGGATGGGGTTAACCGACTAAAAGGGAAAAGTGTCCATATCTATTGTGGGTAGGGTTAACCGACTAAAACGGATAAGTGTCCATGTCTATTGAACCAAGCAAGATAGAATCGATTTTGTTTTTGCAGATGACAGGTTTTTATGTGTATATTAATCCACAAGCTGATCCAAGGTTCTATCGTTAACGGTTCAATTTCTACGTCAAAGTGGGTGGGGTTAACCGACTAAAAGGGATAAGTGTCCATATCTATTGTGGGTGGGGTTAACCGACTAAAAGGGATAAGTATCCATATCTATTGAACCGAGCAAGGTATAATCGATTTTGTTTTTGAAGCTGATCCAAGGTTCTATCGTTAACGGTTCAATTTCTACGTCAAAGTGGGTGGGGTTAACCGACTAAAAGGGATAAGTGTCCATATCTATTGTGGGTGGGGTTAACCGACTAAAAGGGATAAGTTTCCATATCTATTGAACCAAGCAAGATAGAATCGATTTTGTTTTTGCAGATGATAGGTTTTTATGTGTATATTAATCCACAAGCTGATCCAGGGTTCTATCGCTAACGGTTCAATTTCTACGTCATACTGGGTGGGGTTAACCGACTAAAAGGGATAAGTGTCCATATCTATTGGACCAAGCAAGATAGAATCGATTTTATTTTTGCAGATGATAGGTTTTTATGTGTATATTAATCCACAAGCTGATCCAAGGCTCTATCTTTAACTGTTCAATTTCTACGTCAAAGTGGATGGGGTTAACCGACTAAAAGGGATAAGTATCCATATCTATTGAACCAAGTAAAGTAGAATCGATTTTGTTTTTGAAGATAATAGTTTTTATGTGTATATTAATCCACAAGCTGATCCAAGGTTCTATCGTTAACGGTTCAATTTCTACGTCAAAGTGGATGGGGTTAACCGACTAAAAGGGATAATTATCCATATCTATTGAACCAAGCAAGGTAGAATCGATTTTGTTTTTGAGGATGATAGTTTTTATGTGTATATTAATCCACAAGCTGATCCAAGGTTCTATCGTTAACGGTTCAATTTCTACGTCAAAGTGGATGGGGTTAACCGACTAAAAGGGAAAGTGTCGATATCTATTGTGGGTAGGGTTAACCGACTAAAAGGGATAAGTGTCCATATCTATTGAACCAAGCAAGATAGAATCGATTTTATTTTTGAAGATGATAGGTTTTTATGCGTATAGTAATCCAAAAGCTGATACAAGGTTCTATCGTTAACGTTTCAATTTCTACGTCAGAGTGGGTGGGGTTAACCGGCTAAAAGGGAAAAGTGTCCATATCTATTGTGGGTAGGGTTAACCGACTAAAAGAGATAAGTTTCCATATCTATTGAACCAAGCAAGATAGAATCGATTTTGTTTTTGCAGATGATAGGTTTTTATGTGTATATTAATCCACAAGCTGATGCAAAGCTCTATCTCTAATGGTTCAATTTCCACGTCATAGTGGGTGTGGTTAACCGACTAAAAGGGATAAGTATACATATCTATTGAACCAAGCAAGATAGAATCGATTTTATTTTTGCAGATGATAGGTTTTTATGTGTATATTAATCCACAAGCTGATCCAAGGCTCTATCTTTAACTGTTCAATTTCTACGTCAAAGTGGATGGGGTTAACCGACTAAAAGGGATAAGTATCGATTTTGTTTTTGAAGATAATAGTTTTTATGTGTATATTAATCCACAAGTTGATCCAAGGTTCTATCGTTAAAGGTTCAATTTCTACGTCAAATTGGATGGGGTTAACCGGCTAAAAGGGAAAAGTGTCCATATCTATTGTGGGTAGGGTTAACCGACTAAAAGAGATAAGTTTCCATATCTATTGAACCAAGCAAGATAGAATCGATTTTGTTTTTGCAGATGATAGGTTTTTATGTGTATATTAATCCACAAGCTGATGCAAAGCTCTATCTCTAATGGTTCAATTTCCACGTCATAGTGGGTGTGGTTAACCGACTAAAAGGGATAAGTATACATATCTATTGAACCAAGCAAGATAGAATCGACTTTATTTGTGCAGATGGTAGGTTTTTATGTGTATATTAATCCACAAGCTGATCCAGGGTTCTATCGCTAACGGTTCAATTTCTACGTCATACTGGGTGGGGTTAACCGACTAAAAGGGATAAGTGTCCATATCTATTGAACCAAGCAAGATAGAATCGATTTTATTTTTGCAGATGATAGGTTTTTATGTGTATATTAATCCACAAGCTGATCCAAGGCTCTATCTTTAACTGTTCAATTTCTACGTCAAAGTGGATGGGGTTAACCGACTAAAAGGGATAAGTATCGATTTTGTTTTTGAAGATAATAGTTTTTATGTGTATATTAATCCACAAGTTGATCCAAGGTTCTATCGTTAAAGGTTCAACTTCTACGTCAAATTGGATGGGGTTAACCGACTAAAAGGGAAAAGTGTCCATATCTATTGTGGCTAGGGTCAACCGACTAAAAGGGATAAGTATCCATATCTATTGAACCAAGCAAGATAGAATCGATTTTATTTTTGAAGATGATAGGTTTTTATGCGTATAGTAATCCACAAGCTGATACAAGGTTCTATCGTTAACGTTTCAATTTCTACGTCAAAGTGGGTGGGGTTAACCGGCTAAAAGGGAAAAGTGTCCATATCTATTGTGGGTAGGGTTAACCGACTAAAAGGGATAAGTTTCCATATCTATTGAACCAAGCAAGATAGAATCGATTTTGTTTTTGCAGATGATAGGTTTTTATGTGTATATTAATCCACAAGCTGATCCAAGGTTCTGTCGCTAACGGCTCAATTTCTACGTCATACTGGGTGGGGTTAACCGACTAAAAGGGATAAGTGTCCATATCTACTGAACCAAGCAAGATAGAATCGATTTTCTTTTTGCAGATGATAGGTTTTTATGTGTACATTAATCCACGAGCTGATCCAAGGTTCTATCGTTAACGGTTCAATTTCTACGTCAAAGTGGGTGGGGTTAACCGACTAAAAGGGAAAAGTGTCCATATCTATTGTCGGTGGGGTTAACCGACTAAAAGGGATAAGTTTCAATATCTATTGAACCAAGCAAGATAGAATCGATTTTGTGTTTGCAGATGATAGGTTTTTATGTGTATATTAATCCACAAGCTGAACCAAGGTTCTATCGTTAACGGATCAATTTCTACGTCAAAGTGGGTGGGGTTAACCGACTAAAAGGGAAAAGTGTCCATATCTATTGTCGGTGGGGTTAACCGACTAAAAGGGATAAGTTTCAATATATATTGAACCAAGCAAGATAGAATCGATTTTGTGTTTGCAGATGATAGGTTTTTATGTGTATATTAATCCACAAGCTGATCCAAGGTTCTATCGTTAACGTTTCAATTTCTACGTCAAAGTGGGTGGGGTTAACCGACTAAAAGGGAAAAGTGTCCATATCTATTGTCGGTGGGGTTAACCGACTAAAAGGGATACGTTTCAATATCTATTGAACCAAGCAAGATAGAATCGATTTTGTGTTTGCAGATGATAGGTTTTTATGTGTATATTAATCCACAAGCTGATCCAAGGTTCTATCGTTAACGGATCAATTTCTACGTCAAAGTGGGTGGGGTTAACGGATTAAAAGGGATAAGTGTCCATATCTATTGAACTAAGCAAGATAGAATCGATTTTATTTTTGAAGATGATAGGTTTTTATGCGTATATTAATCCACAAGCTGATACATGGTTCTATCGATAAGGTTTCAATTTCTACGTCAAAGTGGGTGGGGTTAACCGACTAACAGGGATAAGTGTCCACATCTATTGAACCAAGCAAGATAGAATCGATTTTGTTTTTGCAGATGATAGGTTTTTATGTGTGTATTAATCCACAAGCTGACCCAAGGTTCTATCGCTAACAGTTCAATTTTTACGTCATACTGGGTGGGGTTAACCGACTAAAAGGGATAAGTGTCCATATCTACTGAACCAAGCAAGATAGAATCGATTTTGTGTTTGCAGATGATAGGTTTTTATGTGTATATTAATCCACAAGCTGATCCAAGGTTCTATCGTTAACGGATCAATTTCTACGTCAAAGTGGGTGGGGTTAACCGGCTAAAAGGGAAAAGTGTCCATATCTATTGTCGGTGGGGTTAACCGACTAAAAGGGATAAGTTTCAATATCTATTGAACCAAGCAAGATAGAATCGATTTTGTGTTTGCAGATGATAGGTTTTTATGTGTATATTAATCCACAAGCTGATCCAAGGTTCTATCGTTAACGGATCAATTTCTACGTCAAAGTGGGTGGGGTTAACCGGCTAAAAGGGAAAAGTGTCCATATCTATTGTGGGTAGGGTTAACCGACTAAAAGGGATAAGTTTCCATATCTTTGTGGGTGAGGTTAACCGACTAAAAGGGATAAGTTTCAATATCTATTGAACCAAGCAAGATAGAATCGATTTTGTGTTTGCAGATGATAGGTTTTTATGTGTACATTAATCCACAAGCTGATCCAAGGTTCTATCGTTAACGTTTCAATTTCTACGTCAAAGTGGGTGGGGTTAACCGACTAAAAGGGAAAAGTATCCATATCTATTGTCGGTGGGGTTAACCGACTAAAAGGGATAAGTTTCAATATCTATTGAACCAAGCAAGATAGAATCGATTTTGTGTTTGCAGATGATAGGTTTTTATGTGTATATTAATCCACAAGCTGATCGGCTCTGTCTTTAACTGTTCAATTTCTACGTCAAAGTGGATGGGGTTAACCGACTAAAAGGGATAAGTATCCATATCTATTGAACCAAGTAAAGTATAATCGATTTTGTTTTTGAAGATGATAGTTTTTATGTGTATATTAATCCACAAGTTGATCCAAGGTTCTATCGTTAACGGTTCAATTTCTACGTCAAAGTGGATTGGGTTAACCGACTAAAATGGAAAAGTGTCCATATCTATTGTGGGTGAGGTTAACCGACTAAAAGGGATAAGTATCCATATCTATTGAACCAAGAAAGGTAGAATCGATTTTGTTTTTGCAGATGATAGGTTTTTATGTGTATATTAATCCACAAGATGATCCAATGTTCTGTCGTTAACGGTTCAATTTCTCCGTCAAAGTGGTTGGGGTTAACCGACTAAAAGGGATAAGTATACATATCTATTGAACCAAGCAAGATAGAATCGATTTTGTTTTTGCAGATGATAAGTTTTTATGTGTATATTAATCCACAAGCCGATGCAAGGTTCTATCGTTAACGGTTCAATTTCTACGTCAAAATGGGTGGGGTTAACCGACTAAAAGGGATAAGTGTCCATATCTATTGAACCAAGCAAGATAGAATCGATTTTGTTTTTGCAGATGATAGGTTTTTATGTATATATTAATCCACAAGATGATCCAATGTTCTGTCGTTAACGGTTCAATTTCTCCGTCAAAGTGGTTGGGGTTAACCGACTAAAAGGGATAAGTATACATATCTATTGAACCAAGCAAGATAGAATCGATTTTGTTTTTGCAGATGATAAGTTTTTATGTGTATATTAATCCACAAGCCGATGCAAGGTTCTATCGTTAACGGTTCAATTTCTACGTCAAAATGGGTGGGGTTAACCGACTAAAAGGGATAAGTGTCCATATCTATTGAACCAAGCAAGATAGAATCGATTTTGTTTTTGCAGATGATAGGTTAAATTTCTACCTCATACTGGGTGGGGTTAACCGACTAAAAGCGATAAGTGTCCATATCTATTGAACCAAGCAAGATAGAATCGATTTTATTTTTGTACATGTTAGGCCTTTATGTGTATATTAATCCACAAGCTGATACAAGGTTCTGTCGCTAACGGCTCAATTTCTACGTCATACTGGGTGGGGTTAACCGACTAAAAGGGATAAGTGTCCATATCCATTGAACCAAGCAAAATAGAATCGACTTTTTTTTGCAGATGATAGGTTTTTATGTGTATATTAATCCACAATCTGATCCAGCGCTCTATCTTTAACGGTTCAATTTCTACGTCAAAGTGGGTGGGGTTAACCGAATAAAAGGGATAAGTATCCATATCTATTGAACCAAGCAAGGGAGAATCGATTTTGTTTTTGAAGATGATAGTTTTTATTTGTATATAAATCCAAAAGTTGATCCAAGGTTCTATCGTTAACGGTTCAATTTCTACGTCAAAGTGGATGGGGTTAACCGACTAAAAGGGATAAGTATCCATATCTATTGAACGAAGCAAATTAGAATTGATTTTGTTTTTGAAGATGATAGTTTTTATGTGTATATTAATACACAAGTTGATCCAAGGTTCTATCGTTAACGGTTCAATTTCTACGTCAAAGTGGATGGGGTTAACCGACTAAAAGGGATAAGTATCCATATCTATTGAACCAAGCAAAGTAGAATCGATTTTGTTGTTGAAGATCATAGTTTTTATGTGTATATTAATCCACAAGTTGATCCAAGGTTCTATCGTTAGCGGTTCAATTTTTACGTCAATTTGGATGGGGTTAACCGACTAAAAGGGAAAAGTGTCCATATCTATTGTGGGTAGGGTTAACCGACTAAAAGGGATAAGTGTCCATATCTATTGAACCAAGCAAGATAGAATCGATTTTGTTTTTGCAGATGATATGTTTTTATGTGTATATTAATCCAAAAGCTGATCCAAGGTTCTATCGCTAACGGTTCAATTTCTACGTCATACTGGGTGGGGTTAACCGACTAAAAGGGATAAGTGTCCATATCTATTGAACGAAGCAAGATAGAATCGATTTTATTTTTGTACATGGTAGGTCTTTATGTGTATATTAATCCACAAGCTGATACAAGGTTCTATCGTTAACGGTTCAATTTCTAGGTCAAAGTGGATGGGGCTAACCGACTAAAAGGGATAAGTGTCCATAT
Organism: Eurosta solidaginis; assembly: GCF_040869045.1. Taxonomy (NCBI): domain Eukaryota; kingdom Metazoa; phylum Arthropoda; class Insecta; order Diptera; family Tephritidae; genus Eurosta; species Eurosta solidaginis. The sequence continues at coordinate 125,655,032 of NC_090321.1, forward strand.
CTATTGTGTGTGGGGTTAACCGATTAAAAGGGATAAGTGACCATATCCATTGAACCAAGCAAAATAGAATCGACTTTTTTTTGCAGATGATAGGTTTTTATGTGTATATTACTCCGCAAGCTGATCCAACGCTCTATCTTTAACGGTTCAATTTCTACGTCAAAGTGGGTGGGGTTAACCGAATAAAAGGGATAAGTATCCACATCTATTGAACCAAGCAAGGTAGAATCGATTTTGTTTTTGAAGATGATAGTTTTTATTTGTATATTAATCCAAAAGTTGATCCAAGGTTCTATCGTTAACGGTTCAATTTCTACGGCAAAGTGGATGGGGTTAACCGACTAAAAGGGAAAAGTGTCCATACCTATTGTGGGTAGGGTTAACCGACTAAAAGGGTTAAGTGTCCATATCTATTGAACAAAGCAAGATAGAATCGATTTTGTTTTTGCAGATGATAGGTTTTTATGTGTGTATTAATACGCAAGATGATCCAAGGTTCTGTCTTTAACGGTTCAATTTCTACGTCAAAGTGGTTGGGGTTAACCGACTAAAAGGGATAAGTATACATATCTATTGAACCAAGCAAGATAGAATCGATTTTGTTTTTGCAGATGATAAGTTTTTATGTGTATATTAATCCACAAGCTGATCCAAGGTTCTATCGTTAACGTTTCAATTTCTACGTCAAAGTGGGTGGGGTTAACCGACTAAAAGGGAAAAGTGTCCATATCTATTGTGGGTGGGGTTAACCGACTAAAAGGGATAAGTTTCAATATCTATTGAACCAAGCAAGATAGAATCGATTTTGTGTTTGCAGATGATAGGTTTTTTTGTGTGTATTAATCCACAAGCTGATCCAAGGTTCTATCGTTAACGGATCAATTTCTACGTCAAAGTGGGTGGGGTTAACCGATTAAAAGGGATAAGTGTCCATATCTATTGAACTAAGCAAGATAGAATCGATTTTATTTTTGAAGATGATAGGTTTTTATGCGTATATTAATCCACAAGCTGATACAAGGTTCTATCGTTAACGTTTCAATTTCTACGTCGAAGTGGGTGGGGTTAACCGGCTAAAAGGGAAAAGTGTCCATATCTATTGTGGGTAGGGTTAACCGACTAAAAGGGATAAGTTTCCATATCTATTGAACCAAGCAAGATAGAATCGATTTTGTTTTTGCAGATGATAGGTTTTTATGTGTATATTAATCCACAAGCTGATCCAAGGTTCTATCGCTAACGGTTCAATTTTTACGTCATACTGGGTGGGGTTAACCGACTAACAGGGATAAGTGTCCATATCTATAGAACCCAGTAAATTATAATCGATTTTGTTTTTGAAGATGATAGTTTTTATGTGTATATTAATCCACAAGTTGATCCAAGGTTCTATCGTTAACGGTTCAATTTCTACGTCAAAGTGGATGGGGTTAACCGACTAAAATGGAAAAGTGTCCATATCTATTGTGGGTGGGGTTAACCGACTAAAAGGGATAAGTATCCATATCTATTGAAAAAAGAAAGGTAGACTCGATTTGGTTTTTGAGGATGATAGTTTTTATGTGTATATTAATCCACAAGTTGATCCAAGGTTCTGTCGTTAACGGTTCAATTTCTACGTCAAAATGGATGGGGTTAACCGACTAAAAGGGAAAAGTGTCCATATCTATTGTGGGTAGGGTTAACCGACTAAAAGGGTTAAGTGTCCATATCTATTGAACAAAGCAAGATAGAATCGATTTGTTTTTGCAGATAATAGGTTTTTATGTGTATATTAATCCACAAGATGATCCAAGGTTCTGTCGTTAACGGTTCAATTTCTACTTCAAAGTGGTTGGGGTTAACCGACTAAAAGGGATAAGTATACATATCTATTGAACCAAGCAAGATAGAATCGATTTTGTTTTTGCAGATGATAAGTTTTTATGTGTATATTAATCCACAAGCGGATCCAAGGTTCTATCGCTAACGGTTCAATTTCTACGTCATACTGGGTGGGGTTAACCGACTAAAAGGGATAAGTGTCCATATCTATTGAACCAAGCAAGATAGAATCGATTTTATTTTTGTACATGGTAGGCCTTTATGTGTATATTAATCCACAAGCTGATACAAGGTTCTATCGTTAACGGTTCAATTTCTAGGTCAAAGTGGATGGGGCTAACCGACTAAAAGGGATAAGTGTCCATATCTATTGTGTGTGGGGTTAACCGATTAAAAGGGATAAGTGTCCATATCCATTGAACCAAGCAAAATAGAATCGACTTTTTTTTGCAGATGATAGGTTTTTATGTGTATATTAATCCACAAGCTGATCCAGCGCTCTATCTTTAACGGTTCAATTTCTACGTCAAAGTGGGTGGGGTTAACCGAATAAAAGGGATAAGTATCCATATCTATTGAACCAAGCAAAGTAGAATCGATTTTGTTTTTGAAGATGATAGTTTTTATTTGTATATTAATCCACAAGTTGATCCAAGGTTCTATCGTTAACGGTTCAATTTCTACGTCAAAGTGGATAGGGTTAACGACTAAAAGGGATAAGTATCCATATCTATTGAACCAAGCAAAGTAGAATCGATTTTGTTTTTGAAGTTGATAGTTTTTATGTGTATATTAATACACAAGTTGATCCAAGGTTCTATCGTTAACGGTTCAATTTCTACGTCAAAGTGGATGGGGTTAACCGACTAAAAGGGATAAGTATCCATATCTATTGAACCAAGCAAAGTAGAATCGATTTTGTTTTTGAAGATCATAGTTTTTATGTGTATATTAATCCACAAGTTCATCCAAGGTTCTATCGTTAGCGGTTAAATTTTTACGTCAAATTGGATGGGGTTAACCGACTAAAAGGGAAAAGTGTCCATATCTATTGTGGGTAGGGTTAACCGACTAAAAGGGATAAGTGTCCATATCTATTGAACCAAGCAAGATAGAATCGATTTTATTTTTGTACATGGTAGGTCTTTATGTGTATATTAATCCACAAGCTGATACAAGGTTCTATCGTTAACGGTTCAATTTCTAGGTCAAAGTGGATGGGGCTAACCGACTAAAAGGGATAAGTGTTCATATCTATTGTGTGTGGGGTTAACCGATTAAAAGGGATAAGTGTCCATATCCATTGAACCAAGCAAAATAGAATCGACTTTTTTTTGCAGATGATAGGTTTTTATGTGTATATTAATCCGCAAGCTGATCCAACGCTCTATCTTTAACGGTTCAATTTCTACGTCAAAGTGGGTGGGGTTAACCGAATAAAAGGGATAAGTATCCATATCTATTGAACCAAGCAAGGTAGAATCGATTTTGTTTTTGAAGATGATAGTTTTTATTTGTATATTAATCCAAAAGTTGATCCAAGGTTCTATCGTTAACGGTTCAATTTCTACGGCAAAGTGGATGGGGTTAACCGACTAAAAGGGAAAAGTGTCCATACCTATTGTGGGTAGGGTTAACCGACTAAAAGGGTTAAGTGTCCATATCTATTGAACAAAGCAAGACAGAATCGATTTTGTTTTTGCAGATGATAGGTTTTTATGTGTATATTAATACACAAGATGATCCAAGGTTCTGTCTTTAGCGGTTCAATTTCTACGTCAAAGTGGTTGGGGTTAACCGACTAAAAGGGATAAGTATACATATCTATTGAACCAAGCAAGATAGAATCGATTTTGTTTTTGCAGATGATAAGTTTTTATGTGTATATTAATCCACAAGCTGATCCAAGGTTCTATCGTTAACGTTTCAAATTCTACGTCAAAGTTGGTGGGGTTAACCGACTAAAAGGGAAAAGTGTCCATATCTATTGTGGGTGGGGTTAACCGACTAAAAGGGATAAGTTTCAATATCTATTGAACCAAGCAAGATAGAATCGATTTTGTATTTGCAGATGATAGGTTTTTTTGTGTGTATTAATCCACAAGCTGATCCAAGGTTCTATCGTTAACGGATCAATTTCTACGTCAAAGTGGGTGGGGTTAACCGATTAAAAGGGATAAGTGTCCATATCTATTGAACTAAGCAAGATAGAATCGATTTTATTTTTGAAGATGATAGGTTTTTATGCGTATATTAATCCACAAGCCGATACAAGGTTCTATCGTTAACGTTTCAATTTCTACGTCAAAGTGGGTGGGGTTAACCGGCTAAAAGGGAAAAGTGTCCATATCTATTGCGGGTAGGGTTAACCGACTAAAAGGGATAAGTTTCCATATCTATTGAACCAAGCAAGATAGAATCGATTTTGTTTTTGCAGATGATAGGTTTTTATGTGTATATTAATCCACAAGCTGATCCAAGGTTCTATCGCTAACGGTTCAATTTTTACGTCATACTGGGTGGGGTTAACCGACTAACAGGGATAAGTGTCCATATCTATTGAACCAAGTAAATTATAATCGATTTTGTTTTTGAAGATGATAGTTTTTATGTGTATATTAATCCAAAAGTTGATCCAAGGTTCTATCGTTAACGGTTCAATTTCTGCGTCAAAGTGGATGGGGTTAACCGACTAAAATGGAAAAGTGTCCATATCTATTGTGGGTGGGGTTAACCGACTAAAAGGGATAAGTATCCATATCTATTGAACCAAGAAAGGTAGACTCGATTTGGTTTTTGAGGATGATAGTTTTTATGTGTATATTAATCCACAAGTTGATCCAAGGTTCTGTCGTTAACGGTTCAATTTCTACGTCAAAATGGATGGGGTTAACCGACTAAAAGGGAAAAGTGTCCATATCTATTGTGGGTAGGGTTAACCGACTAAAAGGGTTAAGTGTCCATATCTATTGAACAAAGCAAGATAGAATCGATTTGTTTTTGCAGATAATAGGTTTTTATGTGTATATTAATCCACAAGATGATCCAAGGTTCTGTCGTTAACGGTTCAATTTCTACTTCAAAGTGGTTGGGGTTAACCGACTAAAAGGGATAAGTATACATATCTATTGAACCAAGCAAGATAGAATCGATTTTGTTTTTGCAGATGATAAGTTTTTATGTGTACATTAATCCACAAGCGGATCCAAGGTTCTATGGCTAACGGTTCAATTTCTACGTCATACTGGGTGGGGTTAACCGACTAAAAGGGATAAGTGTCCATATCTATTGAACCAAGCAAGATAGAATCGATTTTATTTTTGTACATGGTAGGTCTTTATGTGTATATTAATCCACAAGCTGATACAAGGTTCTATCGTTAACGGTTCAATTTCTAGGTCAAAGTGGATGGGGCTAACCGACTAAAAGGGATAAGTGTCCATATCTATTGTGTGTGGGGTTAACCGATTAAAAGGGATAAGTGTCCATATCCATTGAACCAAGCAAAATAGAATCGACTTTTTTTTGCAGATGATAGGTTTTTATGTGTATATTAATCCGCAAGCTGATCCAACGCTCTATCTTTAACGGTTCAATTTCTACGTCAAAGTGGGTGGGGTTAACCGAATAAAAGGGATAAGTATCCATATCTATTGAACCAAGCAAGGTAGAATCGATTTTGTTTTTGAAGATGATAGTTTTTATTTGTATATTAATCCAAAAGTTGATCCAAGGTTCTATCGTTAACGGTTCAATTTCTACGGCAAAGTGGATGGGGTTAACCGACTAAAAGGGAAAAGTGTCCATACCTATTGTAGGTAGGGTTAACCGACTAAAAGGGTTAAGTGTCCATATCTATTGAACAAAGCAAGACAGGATCGATTTTGTTTTAGCAGATGATAGGTTTTTATGTGTATATTAATACACAAGATGATCCAAGGTTCTGTCTTTAACGGTTCAATTTCTACGTCAAAGTGGTTGGGGTTAACCGACTAAAAGGGATAAGTATACATATCTATTGAACCAAGCAAGATAGAATCGATTTTGTTTTTGCAGATGATAAGTTTTTATGTGTATATTAATCCACAAGCTGATCCAAGGTTCTATCGTTAACGTTTCAATTTCTACGTCAAAGTGGGTGGGGTTAACCGACTAAAAGGGATAAGTTTCAATATCTATTGAACCAAGCAAGATAGAATCGATTTTATGTTTGCAGATGATAGGTTTTTTTGTGTGTATTAATCCACAAGCTGATCCAAGGTTCTATTGTTAACAGATCAATTTCTACGTCAAAGTGGGTGGGGTTAACCGATTAAAAGGGATAAGTGTCCATATCTATTGAACTAAGCAAGATAGAATCGATTTTATTTTTGAAGATGATAGGCTTTTATGCGTATATTAATCCACAAGCTGATACAAGGTTCTATCGTTAACGTTTCAATTTCTACGTCAAAGTGGGTGGGGTTGACCGACTAAAAGGGATAAGTGTCCATATCTATTGAACCAAGCAAGATAGAATCGACTTTGTTTTTGCAGATGATGGGTTTTTATGTGTATATTAATCCACATGCTGATCCAAGGTTCTATCGCTAACGGTTCAATTTCTACGTCATACTGGGTGGGGTTAACCGACTAAAAGGGATAAGTGTCCATATCTATTGAACCAAGCAAGATAGAATCGATTTTATTTTTGAAGATGATAGGTTTTTATGCGTATATTACTCCACAAGCTGATACAAGGTTCTATCGTTAACGGTTCAATTTCTAGGTCAAAGTGGATGGGGCTAACCGACTAAAAGGGATAAGTGTCCATATCTATTGTGTGTGGGGTTAACCGATTAAAAGGGATAAGTCTCCATATCCATTGAACCAAGCAAAATAGAATCGACTTTTTTTTGCAGATGATAGGTTTTTATGTGTATATTAATCCACAAGCTGATCCAACGCTCTATCTTTAACGGTTCAATTTCTACGTCAAAGTGGATGGGGTTAACCGACTAAAAGGGATAAGTATCCATATTTATTGAACCAAGCAAAGTAGAATCGATTTTGTTTTTGAAGATGATAGTTTTTATGTGTATATTAATACACAAGTTGATCCAAGGTTCTATCGTTAACGGTTCAATTTCTACGTCAAAGTGGATGGGGTTAACCGACTAAAAGGGATAAGTGTCCATATCTATTGTGGGTAGGGTTAACCGACTAAAAGCGATAAGTGTCCATATCTATTGAACCAAGCAAGATAGAATCGATTTTGTTTTTGCAGATGATAGGTTATTATGTGTAAATTAAGCCACAAGCTGATCCAAGGTTCTATCGTTAACGGATCAATTTCTACGTCAAAGTGGGTGGGGTTAACCGATTAAAAGGGATAAGTGTCCATATCTATTGAACTAAGCAAGATAGAATCGATTTTATTTTTGAAGATGATAGGTTTTTATGCGTATATTACTCCACAAGCTGATACAAGGTTCTATCGTTAACGGTTCAATTTCTACGTCAAAGTGGGTGGGGTTAACTGACTAAAAGGGATAAGTGTCCATATCTATTGAACCAAGCAAGATAGAATCGATTTTGTTTTTGCAGATGATAGGTTTTTATGTGTATATTAATCCACAAGCTGTTCCAAGGCTCTATCTTTAATTGTTCAATTTCTACGTCAAAGTGGATGGGGTTAACGGACTAAAAGGGATAAGTATCCATATCTATTGAACCAAGTAAAGTAGAATCGATTTTTTTTTTTGAAGATGATAGTTTTTATGTGTATATTAATCCACAAGTTGATCCAAGGTTCTATCGTTAACGGTTCAATTTCTACGTCAAATTGGATGGGGTTAACCGACTAAAAGGGAAAAGTGTCCATATCTATTGTGGGTAGCGTTAACCGACTAAAAGGGATAAGTGTCCATGTCTATTGAACCAAGCAAGATAGAATCGATTTTGTTTTTGCAGATGATAGGTTTTTATGTGTATATTAATCCACAAGCTGATCCAAGGTTCTATCGTTAACGGTTCAATTTCTACGTCAAAGTGGGTGGGGTTAACCGACTAAAAGGGATAAGTGTCCATATCTATTGAACCAAGCAAGGTAGAATCCATTTTGTTTTTGAAGATGATAGTTTTTATGTGTATATTAATCCACAAGTTGATCCAAGGTTCTATCGTTAGCGGTTCAATTTATACGTCAAATTGGATGGGGTTAATCGGCTAAAAGGGAAAAGTGTCCATATCTATTGTGGGTAGGGTTAACCGACTAAAAGGGACAAGTGTCCATATCTATTGAACCAAGCAAGATAGAATCGATTTTTTTTTTGCAGATGATAGGTTTTTATGTGTATATTAATCCACAAGCTGATCCAAGGTTCTATCGTTAGCGGTTCAATTTCTACGTCATACTGGGTGGGGTTAACCGACTAAAAGGGATAAGTGTCCATATCTATTGGACCAAGCAAGATAGAATCGATTTTATTTTTTCAGATGATAGGTTTTTATGTGTATATTAATCCACAAGCTGATCCAAGGTTCTGGCGCTAACGGTTCAATTTCTACGTCATACTGGGTGGGGTTAACCGACTAAAAGGGATAAGTGTCCATATCTACTGAACCAAGCAAGATAGAATCGATTTTATTTTTGCAGATGATAGGTTTTTATGTGTATATTAATCCACAAGCTGATCCAAGGCTCTATCTTTAACTGTTCAATTTCTACGTCAAAGTGGATGGTGTTAACCGACTAAAAGGGATAAGTATCCATATCTTTTGAACCAAGTAAAGTAGAATCGATTTTGTTTTTGAAGATAATAGTTTTTATGTGTATATTAATCCACAAGTTGATCCAAGGTTCTATCGTTAACGGTTCAATTTCTACGTCAAAATGGGTGGGGTTAAACGACTAAAAGGGATAAGTGTCCATATCTATTGAACCAAGCAAGATAGAATCGATTTTATTTTTGCAGATGATAGGTTTTTATGTGTATATTAATCCACAAGCTGATCCAAGGCTCTATCTTTAACTGTTCAATTTCTACGTCAAAGTGGATGGTGTTAACCGACTAAAAGGGATAAGTATCCATATCTTTTGAACCAAGTAAAGTAGAATCGATTTTGTTTTTGAAGATGATAGTTTTTATGTGTATATTAATCCACAAGCTGACCCAAGGTTCTATCGTTAACGGTTCAATTTCTACGTCAAAATGGGTGGGGTTAAACGACTAAAAGGGATAAGTGTCCATATCTATTGAACCAAGCAAGATAGAATCGATTTTATTTTTGCAGATGATAGGTTTTTATGTGTATATTAATCCACAAGCTGATCCAAGGCTCTATCTTTAACTGTTCAATTTCTACGTCAAAGTGGATGGTGTTAACCGACTAAAAGGGATAAGTATCCATATCTTTTGAACCAAGTAAAGTAGAATCGATTTTGTTTTTGAAGATAATAGTTTTTATGTGTATATTAATCCACAAGTTGATCCAAGGTTCTATCGTTAAAGGTTCAATTTCTACGTCAAAGTGGATGGGGTTAACCGACTAAAAGGGAAAAGTGTCCATATCTATTGTGGCTAGGGTTAACCGACTAAGAGGGATAAGTGTCCATATCTATTGAACCAAGCAAGATAGAATCGATTTTGTTTTTGCAGATGATAGGTTTTTATGTGTATATTAATCCACAAGCTGATCCAAGGTTCTATCGTTAACGGTTCAATTTCTACGTCAAAGTGGGTGGGGTTAACCGACTAAAAGAGATAAGTGTCCATATCTATTGTGGGTGGGGTTAACCGACTAAAAGGGATAAGTTTCCATATCTATTGAACCAAGCAAGATAAAATCGATTTTGTTTTTGCAGATGATAGGCTTTTATGTGTATATTAATCCACAAGCTGATCCAAGGTTCTATCGTTAACGTTTCAATTTCTACGTCAAAGTGGGTGGGGTTAACCGACTAAAAGGGAACAGAGTCCATATCTATTGTGGGTGGGGTTAACCGACTAAAAGGGATAAGTTTCAATATCTATTGAACCAAGCAAGATAGAATCGATTTTGTTTTTGCAGATGATAGGTTTTTATGTGTATATTAATCCACAAGATGATACAAGGTTCTGTCGTTAACGGTTCAATTTCTACGTCAAAATGGGTGGGGTTAAACGACTAAAAGGGATAAGTGTCCATATCTATTGAACCAAGCAAGATAGAATCGATTTTATTTTTGCAGGTGATAGGCTTTTATGTGTATATTAATCCACAAGCTGATCCAAGGTTCTATCGTTAACGGATCAATTTCTACGTCATACTGGGTGGGGTTAACCGACTAAAAGGGATAAGTGTCCATATCTACTGAACCAAGCAAGATAGAATCGATTTTATTTTTGCAGATGATAGGTTTTTATGTGTATATTAATCCACAAGCTGATCAAAGATTCTATCGTTAACGGTTCAATTTCTACGTCAAAATGGGTGGGGTTAACCGATTAAAAGGGATAAGTGTCCATATCTATTGAACTAATCAAGATAGAATCGATTTTATTTTTGAATATGATAGGTTTTTATGCGTATATTAATCCACAAGCTGATACAAGGTTCTATCGTTAACGTTTCAATTTCTACGTCAAAGTGGGTGGGGTTAACCGACTAAAAGGGAAAAGTGTCCATATCTATTGTGGGTAGGGTTAACCGACTAAAAGGGATAAGTTTCCATATCTATTGAACCAAGCAAGATAGAATCGATTTTGTTTTTGCAGATGATAGGTTTTTATGTGTATATTAATCCACATGCTGATCCAAGGCTCTACCGTTAACGGTTCAATTTCTATGTCAAAGTGGGTGGGGTTAACCGACTAAAAGGGATAAGTCTCCATATCTATTGAACCAAGCAAGATAGAATCGATTTTGTTTTTGCAGATGATAGGTTTTTATGTGTATATTAATCCACAAGCTGATCCAAGGTTCTATCGCTAACGGTTCAATTTTTACGTCATACTGGGTGGGGTTAACCGACTAACAGGGATAAGTGTCCATATCTATTGAACCAAGCAAGATAGAATCGATTTTATTTTTGCAGATGATAGGTTTTTATGTGTATATTAATCCACAAGCTGATCCAAGGCTCTATCTTTAACTGTTCAATTTCTACGTCAAAGTGGATGGGGTTAACCGACTAAAAGGGATAAGTATCCATATCTATTGAACCAAGTAAAGTAGAACCGATTTTGTTTTTGAAGATGATAGTTTTTATGTGTATATTAATCCAAAAGTTGATCCAAGGTTCTATCGTTAACGGTTCAATTTCTACGTCAAAGTGGATGGGGTAACCGACTAAAAGGGAAAAGTGTCCATATCTATTGTGGGTGGGGTTAATCGACAAAAAGGGATAAGTATCCATATCTACTGAACCAAGAAAGGTAGAATCGATTTGGTTTTTGAGGATGATAGTTTTTATGTGTATATTAATCCACAAGTTGATCCAGGGTTCTATCGTTAACGGTTCAATTTCTACGTCAAAGTGGATGGGGTTAACCGACTAAAAGGGAAAAGTGTCCATGGCTATTGTGGGTAGGGTTAACCGACTAAAAGGGATAAGTCTCCATATCTATTGAACCAAGCAAGATAGAATCGATTTTGTTTTTGCAGATGATAGGTTTTTATGTGTATATTAATCCACAAGCTGATCCAAGGTTCTATCGCTAACGGTTCAATTTCTACGTCATACTGGGTGGGGTTAACCGACTAAAAGGGATAAGTGTCCATATCTATTGAACCAAGCAAGATAGAATCGATTTTATTTTTGTACATGGTAGGCCTTTATATGTATATTAATCCACAAGCTGATACAAGGTTCTATCGTTAACGGTTCAATTTCTACGTCAAAATGGGTGGGGTTAACCGACTAAAAGGGATAAGTGTCCATATCTATTGAACCAAGCAAGATAGAATCGATTTTGTTTTTGCAGATGATAGGTTTTTATGTGTATATTAATCCACAAGCTGATCCAAGGTTCTATCGCTAACGGTTCAATTTCTACGTCATACTGGGTGGGGTTAACCGACTAAAAGGGATAAGTGTCCATATCTATTGAACCAAGCAAGATAGAATCGATTTTATTTTTGTACATGGTAGGCCTTTATATGTATATTAATCCACAAGCTGATACAAGGTTCTATCGTTTACGGTTCAATTTCTAGGTCAAAGTGGATGGGGCTAACCGACTAAAAGGGATAAGTGTCCATATCTATTGTGTGTGGGGTTAACCTATTAAAAGGGATAAGTGTCCATATCCATTGAACCAAGCAAAATAGAATCGACTTTTTTTTGCAGATGATAGGTTTTTATGTGTATATTAATCCACAAGCTGATCCAACGCTCTATCTTTAACGGTTCAATTTCTACGTCAAAGTGGGTGGGGTTAACCGAATAAAAGGGATAAGTATCCATATCTATTGAACCAAGCAAGGTAGAATCGATTTTGTTTTTGAAGATGATAGTTTTTATTTGTATATTAATCCACAAGTTGATCCAAGGTTCTATCGTTAACGGTTCAATTTCTACGTCAAAGTGGATGGGGTTAACCGACTAAAAGGGATAAGTATCCATATCTATTGAACCAAGCAAAGTAGAATCGATTTTGTTTTTGAAGATGATAGTTTTTATGTGTATATTAATACACAATTTGATCCAAGGTTCTATCGTTAACGGTTCAATTTCTACGTCAAAGTGGATGGGGTTAACCGACTAAAAGGGATAAGTATCCATATCTATTGAACCAAGCAAAGTAGAATCGATTTTGTTTTTGAAGATGATAGTTTTTATGTGTATATTAATACACAATTTGATCCAAGGTTCTATCGTTAGCGGTTCAATTTTTACGTCAAATTGGATGGGGTTAACCGACTAAAAGGGAAAAGTGTCCATATCTATTGTGGGTAGGGTTAACCGACTAAAAGGGATAAGTGTCCATATCTATTGAACCAAGCAAGATAGAATCGATTTTGTTTTTGCAGATGATAGGTTTTTATGTGTAGATTAATCCACAAGCTGATCCAAGGTTCTATCGCTAACGGTTCAATTTCTAAGTCATACTGGGTGGGGTTAACCGACTAAAAGGGATAAGTGTCCATATCTATTGAACCAAGCAAGATAGGATAGATTTTATTTTTGTACATGGTAGGTCTTTATGTGTATCTTAATCCACAAGCTGATACAAGATTCTATCGTTAACGGTTCAATTTCTAGGTCAAAGTGGATGGGGCTAACCGACTAAAAGGGATAAGTGTCCATATCTATTGTGTTGGGGTTAACCGATTAAAAGGGATAAGTGTCCATATCCATTGAACCAAGCAAAATAGAATCGACTTTTTTTTGCAGATGATAGGTTTTTATGTGTATATTAATCCACAAGCTGATCCAACGCTCTATCTTTAACAGTTCAATTTCTACGTCAAAGTGGGTGGGGTTAACCGAATAAAAGGGATAAGTATCCATATCTATTGAACCAAGCAAGGTAGAATCGATTTTGTTTTTGAAGATGATAGTTTTTATTTGTATATTAATCCACAAGTTGATCCAAGGTTCTATCGTTAACGGTTCAATTTCTACGTCAAAGTGGATGGGGTTAACCGACTAAAAGGGATAAGTATCCATATCTATTGAACCAAGCAAAGTAGAATCGATTTTGTTTTTGAAGATGAGAGTTTTTATGTGTGTATTAATACACAAGTTAGTCCAAGGTTCTATCGTGAGCGGTTCAATTTCTACGTCAAAGTGGATGGGGTTAACCGACTAAAAGGGATAAGTATCCATATCTATTGAACCAAGCAAAGTAGAATCGATTTTGTTTTTGAAGATGATAGTTTTTATGTGTATATTAATCCACAAGTTGATCCAAGGTTCTATCGTTAGCGGTTCAATTTCTACGTCAAATTGGATGGGGTTAACCGACTAAAAGGGAAAAGTGTCCATATCTATTGTGGGTAGGGTTAACCGACTAAAAGGGATAAGTGTCCATATCTATTGAACCAAGCAAGGTATAATCGATTTTGTTTTTGAAGATGATAGTTTTTATGTGTATATTAATCCACAAGCTGATCCAACGCTCTATCTTTAACGGTTCAATTTCTACGTCAAATTGGGTGGGGTTAACCGAATAAAAGGGATAAGTATCCATATCTATTGAACCAAGCAAGGTAGAATCGATTTTGTTTTTGAAGATGATAGTTTTTATTTGTATATTAATCCACAAGTTGATCCAAGGTTCTATCGTTAACGGTTCAATTTCTACGTCAAAGTGGATGGGGTTAACCAACTAAAAGGGATAAGTATCCATATCTATTGAACCAAGCAAAGTAGAATCGATTTTGTTTTTGAAGATGATAGTTTTTATGTGTATATTAATCCACAAGCTGATCCAAGGTTCTATCGTTAACGGTTCAATTTCTACGTCAAAGTGGGTGGGGTTAACCGACTAAAAGGGATAAGTGTCCATATCTATTGTGGGTGGGGTTAACCGACTAAAAGGGATAAGTATCCATATCTATTGAACCAAGCAAGGTATAATCGATTTTGTTTTTGAAGATGATAGTTTTTATGTGTATATTAATCCACAAGCTGATCCAACGCTCTATCTTTAACGGTTCAATTTCTACGTCAAATTGGGTGGGGTTAACCGAATAAAAGGGATAAGTATCCATATCTATTGAACCAAGCAAGGTAGAATCGATTTTGTTTTTGAAGATGATAGTTTTTATTTGTATATTAATCCACAAGTTGATCCAAGGTTCTATCGTTAACGGTTCAATTTCTACGTCAAAGTGGATGGGGTTAACCAACTAAAAGGGATAAGTATCCATATCTATTGAACCAAGCAAAGTAGAATCGATTTTGTTTTTGAAGATGATAGTTTTTATGTGTATATTAATACACAAGTTGATCCAAGGTTCTATCGTTAACGGTTCAATTTCTACGTCAAAATGGGTGGGGTTAACCGACTAAAAGGGAAAAGTGTCCATATCTATTTTGGGTGGGGTTAACCGACTAAAAGGGATAAGTATCCATATCTATTGAACCAAGCAAGGTATAATCGATTTTGTTTTTGAAGATGATAGTTTTTATGTGTATATTAATCCACAAGCTGATCCAACGCTCTATCTTTAACGGTTCAATTTCTACGTCAAATTGGGTGGGGTTAACCGAATAAAAGGGATAAGTATCCATATCTATTGAACCAAGCAAGGTAGAATCGATTTTGTTTTTGAAGATGATAGTTTTTATTTGTATATTAATCCACAAGTTGATCCAAGGTTCTATCGTTAACGGTTCAATTTCTACGTCAAAGTGGATGGGGTTAACCAACTAAAAGGGATAAGTATCCATATCTATTGAACCAAGCAAAGTAGAATCGATTTTGTTTTTGAAGATGATAGTTTTTATGTGTATATTAATCCACAAGCTCATCCAAGGTTCTATCGTTGACGGTTCAATTTCTACGTCAAAGTGGGTGGGGTTAACCGACTAAAAGGGAAAAGTATCCATATCTATTGAACCAAGCAAAGTAGAATCGATTTTGTTTTTGAAGATGATAGTTTTTATGTGTATATTAATACACAAGTTGATCCAAGGTTCTATCGTTAACGGTTCAATTTCTACGTCAAAATGGGTGGGGTTAACCGACTAAAAGGGAAAAGTGTCCATATCTATTTTGGGTGGGGTTAACCGACTAAAAGGGATAAGTCTCCATATTTATTGAACCAAGCAAGATAGAATCGATTTTGTTTTTGCAGATGATAGGTTTTTATGTGTATATTAATCCACAAGCTGATCCAAGGTTCTATCGCTAACGGTTCAATTTCTACGTCATACTGGGAGGGGTTAACCGACTAACAGGGATAAGTGTCCATATCTATTGAACCAAGTAAAGTAGAATCGATTTTGTTATTAATTGTATATTAATCCACAAGCTGATCCAAGGTTCTATCGTTAACGGTTCAATTTCTACGTCAAAATGGGTGGGGTTAACCGACTAAAAGGGATAAGTGTCCATATCTATTGAACCAAGCAAGATAGAATCGATTTTGTTTTTGCAGATGATAGGTTTTTATGTGTATATTAATCCACAAGCTGATCCAAGGTTCTATCTTAACGGTTCAATTTCTACGTCAAAGTGGGTGGGGTTAACCGACTAAAAGGGATAAGTGTCCATATCTATTGAACCAAGCATGATAGAATCGATTTTATTTTTGTACATGGTAGGTCATTATGTGTATATTAATCCACAAGCTGATACAAGGTTCTATCGTTAACGGTTCAATTTCTAGGTCAAAGTGGATGGGGCTAACCGACTAAAAGTGATAAGTGTCCATATCTGTTGTGTGTGGGGTTAACCGATTAAAAGGGATAAGTGTCCCTATCCATTGAACCAAGCAAAATAGAATCGACTTTTTGTTGCAGATGATAGGTTTTTATGTGTATATTAATCCACAAGCTGATCCATCGCTCTATCTTTATCAGTTCAATTTCTACGTCAAAGTAGGTGGGGTTAACCGAATAAAAGGGATAAGTATCCATATCTATTGAACCAAGCAAGGTAGAATCGATTTTGTTTTTGAAGATGATAGTTTTTATTTGTATATTAATCCACAAGTTGATCCAAGGTTCTATCGTTAACGGTTCAATTTCTACGTCAAAGTGGATGGGGTTAACCGACTAAAAGGGATAAGTATCCATATCTATTGAACCAAGCAAAGTATAATCGATTTTGTTTTTGAAGATGATAGTTTTTATGTGTATATTAATACACATGTTGATCCAAGGTTCTATCGTTAACGGTTCAATTTCTACGTCAAAGTGGATGGGGTTAACCGACTAAAAGGGATAAGTATCCATATCTATTGAACCAAGCAAGGTAGAATCCATTTTGTTTTTGAAGATGATAGTTTTTATGTGTATATTAATCCACAAGTTGATCCAAGGTTCTATCGTTAGCGGTTCAATTTCTACGTCAAATTGGATGGGGTTAATCGACTAAAAGGGAAAAGTGTCCATATCTATTGTGGGTAGGGTTAACCGACTAAAAGGGATAAGTGTCCATATCTATTGAACCAAGCAAGATAGAATCGATTTTGTTTTTGCAGATGATAGGTTTTTATGTGTGTATTAATCCACAAGCTGATCCAAGGTTCTATCGTTAACGGTTCAATTTCTACGTCAAAGTGGGTGGGGTCAACCGACTAAAAGGGATAAGTGTCCATATCTATTGTGGGTGGGGTTAACCGACTAAAAGGGATAAGTATCCATATCAATTGAACCAAGCAAGGTATAATCGATTTTGTTTTTGAAGATGATAGTTTTTATGTATATATTAATCCAAAAGCTGATCCAAGGTTCTATCGTTAAGGGTTCAATTTCTACGTCAAAGTGGGTGGGGTTAACTGACTAAAAGGGATAAGTGTCCATATCTATTGAACCAAGCAAGATAGAATCGATTTTGTTTTTGCAGATGATAGTTTTTTATGTGTATATTAATCCAAAAGCTGATCCAAGGTTCTATCGTTAACGGTTCAATTTCTACGTCAAATTGGATGGGGTTAACCGACTAAAAGGGAAAAGTGTCCATATCTATTGTGGGTAGCGTTAACCGACTAAAAGGGATAAGTGTCCATGTCTATTGAACCAAGCAAGATAGAATCGATTTTGTTTTTGCAGATGATAGGTTTTTATGTGCATATTAATCCACAAGCTGATCCAAGGTTCTATCGTTAACGGTTCAATTTCTACGTCAAAGTGGGTGGGGTTAACCGACTAAAAGGGATAAGTGTCCATATCTATTGTGGGTGGGGTTAACCGATTAAAGGGATAAGTATCCATATCTATTGAACCCAGCAAGGTATAATCGATTTTGTTTTTGAAGCTGATCCAAGGTTCTATCGTTAACGGTTCAATTTCTACGTCAAAGTGGGTGGGGTTAACCGACTAAAAGGGATAAGTGTCCATATCTATTGTGGGTGGGGTTAACCGACTAAAAGGGATAAGTTTCCATATCTATTGAACCAAGCAAGATAGAATCGATTTTGTTTTTGCAGATGATAGGTTTTTACGTGTATATTAATCCACAAGCTGATGCAAAGCTCTATCTCTAATGGTTCAATTTCTACGTCATAGTGGGTGTGGTTAACCGACTAAAAGGGATAAGTATACTTATCTATTGAACCAAGCAAGATAGAATCGAATTTATTTGTGCAGATGGTAGGTTTTTATGTGTATATTAATCCACAAGCTGACCCAGGGTTCTATCGCTAACGGTTCAATTTCTACGTCATACTGGGTGGGGTTAACCGACTAAAAGGGATAAGTGTCCATATCTATTGGACCAAGCAAGATAGAATCGATTTTATTTTTGCAGATGATAGGTTTTTATGTGTATATTAATCCACAAGCTGATCCAAGGTTCTATCGTTAACGGTTCAATTTCTACGTCAAAATGGGTGGGGTTAAACGACTAAAAGGGATAAGTGTCCATATCTATTGAACCAAGCAAGATAGAATCGATTTTATTTTTGCAGATGATAGGTTTTTATGTGTATATTAATCCACAAGCTGATCCAAGGCTCTATCTTTAACTGTTCAATTTCTACGTCAAAGTGGATGGGGTTAACCGACTAAAAGGGATAACTATCCATATCTATTGAACCAAGTAAAGTAGAATCGATTTTGTTTTTGAAGATAATAGTTTTTATGTGTATATTAATCCACAAGTTGATCCAAGGTTCTATCGTTAAAGGTTCAATTTCTACGTCAAAGTGGATGGGGTTAACCGACTAAAAGGGAAAAGTGTCCATATCTATTGTGGCTAGGGTTAACCGACTAAGAGGGATAAGTGTCCATATCTATTGAACCAAGCAAGATAGAATCGATTTTGTTTTTGCAGATGATAGGTTTTTATGTGTATATTAATCCACAAGCTGATCCAAGGTTCTATCGTTAACGGTTCAATTTCTACGTCAAAGTGGGTCGGGTTAACCGACTAAAAGGGATAAGTGTCCATATCTATTGTGGGTGGGGTTAACCGACAAAAAGGGATAAGTTTCCATATCTACTGAACCAAGCAAGATAGAATCGATTTTATTTTTGCAGATGATAGGTTTTTATGTGTATATTAATCCACAAGCTGATCCAAGGTTATATCGTTAACGGTTCAATTTCTCCGTCAAAATGGGTGGGGTTAAACGACTAAAAGGGATAAGTGTCCATATCTATTGAACCAAGCAAGATAGAATCGATTTTATTTTTGCAGATGATAGGTTTTTATGTGTATATTAATCCACAGGCTGATCCAAGGCTCTATCTTTAACTGTTCAATTTCTACGTCAAAGTGGATGGGGTTAACCGACTAAAAGGGATAAGTATCCATATCTATTGAACCAAATAAAGTAGAATCGATTTTGTTTTTGAAGATAATAGTTTTTATGTGTATATTAATCCACAAGTTGATCCAAGGTTCTATCGTTAAAGGTTCAATTTCTACGTCAAATTGGATGGGGTTAACCGACTAAAAGGGAAAAGTGTCCATATCTATTGTGGCTAGGGTTAACCGACTAAGAGGGATAAGTGTCCATATCTATTGAACCAAGCAAGATAGAATCGATTTTGTTATTGCAGATGATAGGTTTTTATGTGTATATTAATCCACAAGCTGATCCAAGGCTCTATCTTTAACTGTTCAATTTCTACGTCAAAGTGGATGGGGTTAACCGACTAAAAGGGATAAGTATCCATATCTATTGAACCAAGTAAAGTAGAATCGATTTTGTTTTTGAAGATAATAGTTTTTATGTGTATATTAATCCACAAGTTGATCCAAGGTTCTATCGTTAAAGGTTCAATTTCTACGTCAAAGTGGATGGGGTTAACCGACTAAAAGGGAAAAGTGTCCATATCTATTGTGGCTAGGGTTAACCGACTAAGAGGGATAAGTATCCATATCTATTGAACCAAGCAAGATAGAATCGATTTTGTTTTTGCAGATGATAGGTTTTTATGTGTATATTAATCCACAAGCTGATCCAAGGTTCTATCGCTAACGGTTCAATTTTTACGTCATACTGGGTGGGGTTAACCTACTAACAGGGATAAGTGTCCATATCTATTGAACCAAGCAAGATAGAATCGATTTTATTTTTGCAGATGATAGGTTTTTATGTGTATATTAATCCACAAGCTGATCCAAGGCTCTATCTTTAACTGTTCAATTTCTACGTCAAAGTGGATGGGGTTAACCGACTAAAAGGGATAAGTATCCATATCTATTGAACCAAGTAAAGTAGAATCGATTTTGTTTTTGAAGATAATAGTTTTTATGTGTATATTAATCCACAAGTTGATCCAAGGTTCTATCGTTAAAGGTTCAATTTCTACGTCAAAGTGGATGGGGTTAACCGACTAAAAGGGAAAAGTGTCCATATCTATTGTGGCTAGGGTTAACCGACTAAGAGGGATAAGTATCCATATCTATTGAACCAAGCAAGATAGAATCGATTTTGTTTTTGCAGATGATAAGTTTTTATGTGTATATTAATCCACAAGCTGATCCAAGGTTCTATCGCTAACGGTTCAATTTCTACGTCATACTGGGTGGGGTTAACCGACTAAAAGGGATAAGTGTCCATATCTATTGAACCAAGCAAGATAGAATCGATTTTATTTTTGTACATGGTAGGCCTTTATATGTATATTAATCCACAAGCTGATACAAGGTTCTATCGTTAACGGTTCAATTTCTAGGTCAAAGTGGATGGGGCTAACCGACTAAAAGGGATAAGTGTCCACATCTATTGTGTGTGGGGTTAACCTATTAAAAGGGATAAGTGTCCATATCCATTGAACCAAGCAAAATAGAATCGACTTTTTTTTGCAGATGATAGGTTTTTATGTGTATATTAATCCACAAGCTGATCCAACGCTCTATATTTAACGGTTCAATTTCTACGTCAAAGTGGGTGGGGTTAACCGAATAAAAGGGATAAGTATCCATATCTATTGAACCAAGCAAGGTAGAATCGATTTTGTTTTTGAAGATGATAGTTTTTATTTGTATATTAATCCACAAGTTGATCCAAGGTTCTATCGTTAACGGTTCAATTTCTACGTCAAAGTGGATGGGGTTAACCGACTAAAAGGGATAAGTATCCATATCTATTGAACCAAGCAAAGTAGAATCGATTTTGTTTTTGAAGATGATAGTTTTTATGTGTATATTAATACACAAGTTGATCCAAGGTTCTATCGTTAACGGTTCAATTTCTACGTCAAAGTGGATGGGGTTAACCGACTAAAAGGGATAAGTATCCATATCTATTGAACCAAGCAAAGTAGAATCGATTTTGTTTTTGAAGATGATAGTTTTTATGTGTATATTAATCCACAAGTTGATCCAAGGTTCTATCGTTAGCGGTTCAATTTTTACGTCAAATTGGATGGGGTTAACCGACTAAAAGGGAAAAGTGTCCATATCTATTGTGGGTAGGGTTAACCGACTAAAAGGGATAAGTGTCCATATCTATTGAACCAAGCAAGATAGAATCGATTTTGTTTTTGCAGATGATAGGTTTTTATGTGTATATTAATCCACAAGCTGATCCAAGGTTCTATCGCTAACGGTTCAATTTCTAAGTCATACTGGGTGGGGTTAACCGACTAAAAGCGATAAGTGTCCATATCTATTGAACCAAGCTAGATAGAATAGATTTTATTTTTGTACATGGTAGGTCTTTATGTGTATATTAATCCACAAGCTGATACAAGATTCTATCGTTAACGGTTCAATTTCTAGGTCAAAGTGGATGGGGCTAACCGACTAAAAGGGATAAGTGTCCATATCTATTGTGTGTGGGGTTAACCGATTAAAAGGGATAAGTGTCCATATCCATTGAACCAAGCAAAATAGAATCGACTTTTTTTTGCAGATGATAGGTTTTTATGTGTATATTAATCCACAAGCTGATCCAACGCTCTATCTTTAACGGTTCAATTTCTACGTCAAAGTGGGTGGGGTTAACCGAATAAAAGGGATAAGTATCCATATCTATTGAACCAAGCAAGGTAGAATCGATTTTGTTTTTGAAGATGATAGTTTTTATTTGTATATTAATCCACAAGTTGATCCAAGGTTCTATCGTTAACGGTTCAATTTCTACGTCAAGGTGGATGGGGTTAACCGACTAAAAGGGATAAGTATCCATATCTATTGAACCAAGCAAAGTAGAATCGATTTTGTTTTTGAAGATGAGAGTTTTTATGTGTATATTAATACACAAGTTAGTCCAAGGTTCTATCGTGAACGGTTCAATTTCTACGTCAAAGTGGATGGGGTTAACCGACTAAAAGGGATAAGTATCCATATCTATTGAACCAAGCAAAGTAGAATCGATTTTGTTTTTGAAGATGATAGTTTTTATGTGTATATTAATCCACAAGTTGATCCAAGGTTCTATCGTTAGCGGTTCAATTTCTACGTCAAATTGGATGGGGTTAACCGACTAAAAGGGAAAAGTGTCCATATTTATTGTGGGTAGGGTTAACCGACTAAAAGGGATAAGTGTCCATATCTATTGAACCAAGCAAGATAGAATCGATTTTGTTTTTGCAGATGATAGGTTTTTATGTGTATATTAATCCACAAGCTGATCCAAGGTTCTATCGTTAACGGTTCAATTTCTACGTCAAAGTGGGTGGGGTTAACCGACTAAAAGGGATAAGTGTCCATATCTATTGTGGGTGGGGTTAACCGACTAAAAGGGATAAGTATCCATATCTATTGAACCAAGCAAGGTATAATCGATTTTGTTTTTGAAGATGATAGTTTTTATGTGTATATTAATCCACAAGCTGATCCAACGCTCTATCTTTAACGGTTCAATTTCTACGTCAAATTGGGTGGGGTTAACCGAATAAAAGGGATAAGTATCCATATCTATTGAACCAAGCAAGGTAGAATCGATTTTGTTTTTGAAGATGATAGTTTTTATTTGTATATTAATCCACAAGTTGATCCAAGGTTCTATCGTTAACGGTTCAATTTCTACGTCAAAGTGGATGGGGTTAACCAACTAAAAGGGATAAGTATCCATATCTATTGAACCAAGCAAAGTAGAATCGATTTTGTTTTTGAAGATGAGAGTTTTTATGTGTATATTAATACACAAGTTAGTCCAAGGTTCTATCGTGAACGGTTCAATTTCTACGTCAAAGTGGATGGGGTTAACCGACTAAAAGGGATAAGTATCCATATCTATTGAACCAAGCAAAGTAGAATCGATTTTGTTTTTGAAGATGATAGTTTTTATGTGTATATTAATCCACAAGTTGATCCAAGGTTCTATCGTTAACGGTTCAATTTCTACGTCAAAATGGGTGGGGTTAACCGACTAAAAGGGAAAAGTGTCCATATCTATTTTGGGTGGGGTTAACCGACTAAAAGGGATAAGTATCCATATCTATTGAACCAAGCAAGGTATAATCGATTTTGTTTTTGAAGATGATAGTTTTTATGTGTATTTTAATCCACAAGCTGATGCAAGGTTCTATCGTTAACGGTTCAATTTCTACGTCAAAGTGGGTGGGGTTAACCGACTAAAAGGGATAAGTGTCCATATCTATTGTGGGTGGGGTTAACCGACTAAAAGGGATAAGTATCCATATCTATTGAACCAAGCAAGGTATAATCGATTTTGTTTTTGAAGATGATAGTTTTTATGTGTATATTAATCCACAAGCTGATCCAAGGCTCTATCGTTAACGGTTCAATTTCTACGTCAAAGTGGGTGGGGTTAACCGACTAAAAGGGATAAGTCTCCATATCTATTGAACCAAGCAAGATAGAATCGATTTTGTTTTTGCAGATGATAGGTTTTTATGTGTATATTAATCCACAAGCTGATCCAAGGTTCTATCGCTAACGGTTCAATTTCTACGTCATACTGGGAGGGGTTAACCGACTAACAGGGATAAGTGTCCATATCTATTGAACCAAGTAAAGTAGAATCGATTTTGTTATTAATTGTATATTAATCCACAAGCTGATCCAAGGTTCTATCGTTAACGGTTCAATTTCTACGTCAAAATGGGTGGGGTTAACCGAATAAAAGGGATAAGTGTCCATATCTATTGAACCAAGCAAGATAGAATCGATTTTGTTTTTGCAGATGATAGGTTTTTATGTGTATATTAATCCACAAGCTGATCCAAGGTTCTATCTTAACGGTTCAATTTCTACGTCAAAGTGGGTGGGGTTAACCGACTAAAAGGATAAGTGTCCATATCTATTGAACCAAGCAAGGTATAATCGATTTTGTTTTTGAAGATGATAGTTTTTATGTATATATTAATCCACAAGCTGATCCAACGCTCTATCTTTAACGGTTCAATTTCTACGTCAAAGTGGGTGGGGTTAACCGACTAAAAGGGTAAGTATCCATATCTTTTGAACCAAGTAAAGTAGAATCGATTTTGTTTTTGAAGGTGATAGTTTTTATGTGTATATTAATCCGCAAGTTGATCCAAGGTTCTATCGTTAACGGTTCAATTTCTAGGTCAAAGTGGATGGGGCTAACCGACTAAAAGGGATAAGTGTCCATATCTGTTGTGTGTGGGGTTAACCGATTAAAAGGGATAAGTGTCCCTATCCATTGAACCAAGCAAAATAGAATCGACTTTTTGTTGCAGATGATAGGTTTTTATGTGTATATTAATCCACAAGCTGATCCATCGCTCTATCTTTATCAGTTCAATTTCTACGTCAAAGTAGGTGGGGTTAACCGAATAAAAGGGATAAGTATCCATATCTATTGAACCAAGCAAGGTAGAATCGATTTTGTTTTTGTACATGGTAGGTCATTATGTGTATATTAATCCACAAGCTGATACAAGGTTCTATCGTTAACGGTTCAATTTCTAGGTCAAAGTGGATGGGGCTAACCGACTAAAAGGGATAAGTGTCCATATCTGTTGTGTGTGGGGTTAACCGATTAAAAGGGATAAGTGTCCCTATCCATTGAACCAAGCAAAATAGAATCGACTTTTTGTTGCAGATGATAGGTTTTTATGTGTATATTAATCCACAAGCTGATCCATCGCTCTATCTTTATCAGTTCAATTTCTACGTCAAAGTAGGTGGGGTTAACCGAATAAAAGGGATAAGTATCCATATCTATTGAACCAAGCAAGGTAGAATCGATTTTGTTTTTGAAGATGATAGTTTTTATTTGTATATTAATCCACAAGTTGATCCAAGGTTCTATCGTTAACGGTTCAATTTCTACGTCAAAGTGGATGGGGTTAACCGACTAAAAGGGATAAGTATCCATATCTATTGAACCAAGCAAAGTAGAATCGATTTTGTTTTTGAAGATGATAGTTTTTATGTGTATATTAATACACAAGTTGATCCAAGGTTCTATCGTTAACGGTTCAATTTCTACGTCAAAGTGGATGGGGTTAACCGACTAAAAGGGATAAGTATCCATATCTATTGAACCAAGCAAGGTAGAATCCATTTTGTTTTTGAAGATGATAGTTTTTATGTGTATATTAATCCACAAGTTGATCCAAGGTTCTATCGTTAGCGGTTCAATTTCTACGTCAAATTGGATGGGGTTAATCGACTAAAAGGGAAAAGTGTCCATATCTATTGTGGGTAGGGTTAACCGGCTAAAAGGGATAAGTGTCCATATCTATTGAACCAAGCAAGATAGAATCGATTTTGTTTTTTCAGATGATAGGTTTTTATGTGTGTATTAATCCACAAGCTGATCCAAGGTTCTATCGTTAACGGTTCAATTTCTACGTCAAAGTGGGTGGGGTTAACCGACTAAAAGGGATAAGTGTCCATATCTATTGTGGGTGGGGTTAACCGACTAAAAGGGATAAGTATCCATATCAATTGAACCAAGCAAGGTATAATCGATTTTGTTTTTGAAGATGATAGTTTTTATGTATATATTAATCCACAAGCTGATCCAACGCTCTATCTTTAATGGTTCAATTTCTACGTCAAAGTGGGTGGGGTTAACCGACTAAAAGGGTAAGTATCCATATCTATTGAACCAAGTAAAGTAGAATCGATTTTGTTTTTGAAGGTGATAGTTTTTATGTGTATATTAATCCGCAAGTTGATCCAAGGTTCTATCGTTAGCGGTTCAATTTCTACGTCAAATTGGATGGGGTTAATCGACTAAAAGGGAAAAGTGTTCATATCTATTGTGGGTAGGGTTAACCGACTAAAAGGGATAAGTGTCCATATCTATTGAACCAAGCAAGATAGAATCGATTTTATTTTTGCATATGGTAGGTTTTTATGTGTATATTAATTCACAAGCTGATCCAAGGCTCTATCGCTAACGGTTCAATTTCTACGTCATACTGGGTGGGGTTAACCGACTAAAAGGTATAAGTGTCCATATCTATTGAACCAAGCAAGATAGAATCGATTTTATTTTTGCAGATGATAGGTTTTTATTTTTATATTAATCCACAAGCTGATCCAAGGCTCTATCTTTAGCGGTTCAATTTCTACTTCAAAGTGGGTGGGGTTAACCGACTAAAAGGGAAAAGTGTCCATATCTATTATGGGTAGGGTTAATCGACTAAAAGGGATAAGTGTCCATATCTATTGAACCAAGCAAGATAGAATCGATTTTGTTTCTGCAGATGATAGGTTTTTATGTGTATATTAATCCACAAGCTGATCCAACGCTCTATCTTTAACGGTTCAATTTCTACGTCAAAGTGGGTGGGGTTAACCGACTAAAAGGGTAAGTATCCATATCTATTGAACCAAGTAAAGTAGAATCGATTTTGTTTTTGAAGGTGATAGCTTTTATGTGTATATTAATCCACAAGTTGATCCAAGGTTCTATCGTTAGCGGTTCAATTTCTACGTCAAAGTGGGTGGGTTAACCGACTAAAAGGGATAAGTGTCCCTATCTATTGAACCAAGCAAAATAGAATCGACTTTTTGTTGCAGATGATAGGTTTTTATGTGTATATTAATCCACAAGCTGATCCATCGCTCTATCTTTATCGGTTCAATTTCTACGTCAAAGTAGGTGGGGTTAACCGAATAAAAGGGATAAGTATCCATATCTATTGAACCAAGCAAGGTAGAATCGATTTTGTTTTTGAAGACGATAGTTTTTATTTGTATATCAATCCACAAGTTGATCCAAGGTTCTATCGTTAACGGTTCAATTTCTACGTCAAAGTGGATGGGGTTAACCGACTAAAAGGGATAAGTATCCATATCTATTGAACCAAGTAAAGTAGAATCGATTTTGTTTTTTAAGATGATAGTTTTTATGTGTATATTAATCCACAAGTTGATCCAAGGTTCTATCGTTAACGGTTCAATTTCTACGTCAGAGTGGATGGGGTTAACCGACTAAAAAGAAAAAGTGTCCATATCTATTGTGGGTAGGGTTAACCGACTAAAAGGGATAAGTGTCCATATCTATTGAACCAAGCAAGATAGAATCGATTTTTTTTCTGCAGATGATAGGTTTTTATGTGTATATTAATCCACAAGCTTATCCAAGGCTCTATCGTGAACGGTTCAATTTCTACGTCAAAGTGGGTGGGGTTAACCGACTAAAAGGGGTAAGTCTCCATATCTATTGAACCAAGCAAGATAGAATCGATTTTGTTTTTGCAGATGATAGGTTTTTATGCGTATATTAATCCACAAGCTGATCCAAGGTTCTATCGCTAACGGTTCAATTTCTACGTCATACTGGGTGGGGTTAACCGACTAACAGGGATAAGTGTCCATATCTATTGAACCAAGCAAGATAGAATCGATTTTATTTTTGCAGATGATAGGTTTTTATGTTTGTATTAATCCACAAGCTGATCCAAGGCTCTATCTTTAACTGTTCAATTTCTACGTCAAAGTGGATGGGGTTAACCGACTAAAAGGGTAAGTATCCATATCTATTGAACCAAGTAAAGTAGAATCGATTTTGTTTTTGAAGGTGATAGTTTTTATGTGTATATTAATACACAAGCTGATCCGAGGTTCTATCGTTAACGGATCAATTTCTACGTCAAAGTGGGTGGGGTTAACCGATTAAAAGGGATAAGTGTCCATATCTATTGAACTAATCAAGATATAATCGATTTTATTTTTGAAGATGATAGGTTTTTATGCGTATATTAATCCACAAGCTGATACAAGGTTCTATCGTTAACGTTTCAATTTCTACGTCAAAGTGGGTGGGGTTAACCGACTAAAAGGGAAAAGTGTCCATATCTATTGTGGGTAGGGTTAACCGACTAAAAGGGATAAGTTTCCATATCTATTGAACCAAGCAAGATAGAATAGATTTTGTTTTTGCAGATGATAGGTTTTTATGCGTATATTAATCCACAAGCTGATCCAAGGCTCTATCGTGAACGGTTCAATTTCTACGTCAAAGTGGGTGGGGTTAACCGACTAAAAGGGATAAGTCTCCATATCTATTGAACCAAGCAAGATAGAATCGACTTTTTTTTGCAGATGATAGGTTTTTATGTGTATATTAATCCACAAGCTGATCCAACGCTCTATCTTTAACGGTTCAATTTCTACGTCAAAGTGGGTGGGGTTAACCGAATAAAAGAGATAAGTATCCATATCTATTGAACCAAGCAAGGTAGAATCGATTTTGTTTTTGAAGATGATAGTTTTTATTTGTATATTAATCCACAAGTTGATCCAAGGTTCTATCGTTAACGGTTCAATTTCTACGTCAAAGTGGATGGGGTTAACCGACTAAAAGGGATAAGTATCCATATCTATTGAACCAAGCAAGGTAGAATCCATTTTGTTTTTGAAGATGATAGTTTTTATGTGTATATTAATCCGCAAGTTGATCCAAGGTTCTATCGTTAGCGGTTCAATTTCTACGTCAAATTGGATGGGGTTAACCGACTATAAGGGAAAAGTGTCCATATCTATTGTGGGTAGGGTTAACCGACTAAAAGGGATAAGTGTCCATATCTATTGAACCAAGCAAGATAGAATCGATTTTGTTTTTGCAGATGATAGGTTTTTATGTGTATATTAATCCACAAGCTGATCCAAGGTTCTATCGTTAACGGTTCAATTTCTACGTCAAAGTGGGTGGGGTTAACCGACTAAAAGGGATAAGTGTCCATATCTATTGTGGGTGGGGTTAACCGACTAAAAGGGATAAGTATCCATATCTATTGAACCAAGCAAGGTATAATCGATTTTGTTTTTGAAGATGATAGTTTTTATGTGTATATTAATCCACAAGCTGATCCAACGCTCTATCTTTAACGGTTCAATTTCTACGTCAAAGTGGGTGGGGTTAACCGAATAAAAGGGATAAGTATCCATATCTATTGAACCAAGCACGGTAGAATCGATTTTGTTTTTGAAGATGATAGTTTTTATTTGTATATTAATCCACAAGTTGATCCAAGGTTCTATCGTTAACGGTTCAATTTCTACGTCAAAGTGGATGGGGTTAACCGACTAAAAGGGATAAGTATCCATATCTATTGAACCAAGCAAAGTAGAATCGATTTTGTTTTTGAAGATGACAGTTTTTATGTGTATATTAATACACAAGTTGATCCAAGGTTCTATCGTTAACGGTTCAATTTCTACGTCAAAGTGGATGGGGTTAACCGACTAAAAGGGATAAGTATCCATATCTATTGAACCAAGCAAGGTAGAATCCATTTTGTTTTTGAAGATGATAGTTTTTATGTGTATATTAATCCACAAGTTGATCCAAGGTTCTATCGTTAGCGGTTCAATTTCTACGTCAAATTGGATGGGGTTAACCGACTAAAGGGAAATGTGTCCATATCTATTGTGGGTAGGGTTAACCGACTAAAAGGGATAAGTATCCATATCTATTGAACCAAGCAAGATAGAATCGATTTTGTTTTTGCAGATGATAGGTTTTTATGTGTATATTAATCCACAAGCTGATCCAAGGTTCTATCGTTAACGGTTCAATTTCTACGTCAAAGTGGGTGGGGTTAACCGACTAAAAGGGATAAGTCTCCATATCTATTGAACCAAGCAAGATAGAATCGATTTTGTTTTTGCAGATGATAGGTTTTTATGTGTATATTAATCCACAAGCTGATCCAAGGTTCTATCGTTAACGGTTCAATTTCTACGTCAAAGTGGGTGGGGTTAACCGACTAAAAGGGATAAGTGTCCATATCTATTGTGGGTGGGGTTAACCGACTAAAAGGGACAAGTTTCCATATCTATTGAACCAAGCAAGGTAGAATCGATTTTGTTTTTGCAGATGATAGGTTTTTATGTGTATATTAATCCACAAGCTGATCCAAGGTTCTATCGCTAACGGTTCAACCGACTAAAAGGGATGAGTATCCATATCTATTGAACCAAGCAAGGTAGAATCGATTTTGTTTTTGAGGATGATAGTTTTTATGTGTATATTAATCCACAAGTTGATCCAAAGTTCTATCGTTAACGGTTCAATTTCTACGTCAAAGTGGATGGGGTTAACCGACTAAAAGGGAAAAGTGTCCATATCTATTGTGGGTAGGGTTAACCGACTAAAAGGGATAAGTGTCCATATCTATTGAACCAAGCAAGATAGAATCGATTTTGTTTTTGCAGATGATAGGTTTTTATGTGTATATTAATCCACAAGATGATCCAAGGTTCTGTCGTTAAAGGTTCAATTTCTACGTCAAAGTGGGTGGGGTTAACCGAATAAAAGGGATAAGTATACATATCTATTGAACCAAGCAAGATAGAATCGATTTTGTTTTTGCAGATGATAAGTTTTTATGTGTATATTAATCCACAAGCTGATCCAAGGTTCTATCTTTAACGGTTCAATTTCTACGTCAAAATGGTTGGGGTTAACCGACTAAAAGGGATAAGTGTCCATATCTATTGAACCAGGCAAGATAGAATCGATTTTGTTTTTGCAGATGATAGGTTTTTATGTGTATATTAATCAACAAGCCGATCCAAGGTTCTATTGTTAACGGTTCAATTTCTACGTCAAAGTGGGTGGGGTTAACCGACTAAAAGGGATAAGTGTCCATATCTATTGAACCAAGCAAGATAGAATCGATTTTATTTTTGTACATGGTAGGTCTTTATGTGTATATTAAACCACAAGCTGATACAAGGTTCTATCGTTAACGGTTCAATTTCTAGGTCAAAGTGGATGGGGCTAACCGACTAAAAGGGATAAGTGTCCATATCTGTTGTGTGTGGGGTTAACCGATTAAAAGGGATAAGTGTCCCTATCCATTGAACCAAGCAAAATAGAATCGACTTTTTGTTGCAGATGATAGGTTTTTATGTGTATATTAATCCACAAGCTGATCCATCGCTCTATCTTTAACGGTTCAATTTCTACGTCAAAGTAGGTGGGGTTAACCGAATAAAAGGGATAAGTATCCATATCTATTGAACCAAGCAAAGTAGAATCGATTTTGTTTTTGAAGATGATAGTTTTTATTTGTATATTAATCCACAAGTTGATCCAAGGTTCTATCGTTAACGGTTCAATTTCTACGTCAAAGTGGATGGGGTTAACCGACTAAAAGGGATAAGTATCCATATCTATTGAACCAAGCAAAGTAGAGTCGATTTTGTTTTTGAAGATGATAGTTTTTATGTGTATATTAATACACAAGTTGATCCAAAGTTCTATCGTTAACAGTTCAATTTCTATGTCAAAGTGGATGGGGTTAACCGACTAAAAGGGATAAGTATCCATATCTATTGAACCAAGCAAGGTAGAATCCATTTTGTTTTTGAAGATGATAGTTTTTATGTGTATATTAATCCACAAGTTGATCCAAGGTTCTATCGTTAGCGGTTCAATTTCTACGTCAAATTGGATGGGGTTAATCGACTAAAAGGGAAAAGTGTCCATATCTATTGTGGGTAGGGTTAACCGACTAAAAGGGATAAGTGTCCATATCTATTGAACCAAGCAAGATAGAATCGATTTTTTTTTTGCAGATGATAGGTTTTTATGTGTATATTAATCCACAAGCTGATCCAAGGTTCTATCGTTAGCGGTTCAATTTCTACGTCAAAGTGGATGGGGTTAACCGGCTAAAAGGGATAAGTATCCATATCTATTGAACCAAGCAAGGTAGAATCCATTTTGTTTTTGAAGATGATAGTTTTTATGTGTATATTAATCCACAAGTTGATCCAAGGTTCTATCTTTAGCGGTTCAATTTCTACGTCAAATTGGATGGGGTTAACCGACTAAAAGGGAAAAGTGTCCATATCTATTGTGGGTAGGGTTAACCGACTAAAAGGGATAAGTGTCCATATCTATTGAACCAAGCAAGATAGAATCGATTTTGTTTTTGCAGATGATAGGTTTTTATGTGTATATTAATCAACAAGCTGATCCACGGTTCTATCGTTAGCGGTTCAATTTCTACGTCAAATTGGATGGGGTTAACCGACTAAAAGGGAAAAGTGTCCATATCTATTGCGGGTAGGGTTAACCGACTAAAAGGGACAAGTTTCCATATCTATTGAACCAAGCAAGATAGAATCGATTTTATTTTTGCAGATGATAGGTTTTTATGTGTATATTAATCCACAAGCTGACCCAAAGCTCTATCTCTAATGGTTCAATTTCTACGTCATAGTGGGTGTGGTTAACCGACTAAAAGGGATAAGTATACATATCTATTGAACCAAGCAAGATAGAATCGAATTTATTTTTGCATATGGTAGGTTTTTATGTGTATATTAATCCACAAGCTGATCCAAGGCTCTATCGCTAACTGTTCAATTTCTACGTCATACTGGGTGGGGTTAACCGACTAAAAGGTATAAGTGTCCATATCTATTGAACCAAGCAAGATAGAATCGATTTTATTTTTGCAGATGATAAGTTTTTATGTGTATATTAATCCACAAGCTGATCCAAGGCTCTATCTTTAACGGTTCAATTTCTACTTCAAAGTGGGTGGGGTTAACCGACTAAAAGGGATAAGTATCCATATCTATTGAACCAAGTAAAGTAGAATCGATTTTGTTTTTTAAGATGATAGTTTTTATGTGTATATTAATCCACAAGTTGATCCAAGGTTCTATCGTTAACGGTTCAATTTCTACGTCAGAGTGGATGGGGTTAACCGACTAAAAAGGAAAAGTGTCCATATCTATTGTGGGTAGGGTTAACCGACTAAAAGGGATAAGTGTCCATATCTATTGAACCAAGCAAAACAGAATCGATTTTGTTTTTGCAGATGATAGGTTTTTATGTGTATATTAATCAACAAGCTGATCCAAGGTTCTATCGTTAACTGTTCAATTTCTATGTCAAAGTGGGTGGGGTTAACCGACTAAAAGGGATAAGTGTCCATATCTATTGTGGGTGGGGTTAACCGACTAAAAGGGATAAGTTTCCATATATATTGAACCAAGTAAGATAGAATCGATTTTGTTTTTGCAGATGATAGGTTTTTATGTGTATATTAATCCACAAGCTGATCCAAGGCTCTATCTTTAACGGTTCAATTTCTACGTCAAAGTGGGTGGGGTTAACCGACTAAAAGGGATAAGTATCCAAATCTATTGAAGCAAGCAAGGTAGAATCGATTTTGTTTTTGAAGATGATAGTTTTTATGTGTATATTAATCCACAAGCTGATCCAAGGCTCTATCTTTAATGGTTCAATTTCTACGTCATAGTGGGTGGGGTTAACCGACTAAAAGGGATAAGTATACATACCTGTTGATCCAAGCAAGATAGAATCGAATTTATTTTTTCAGATGGTAGGTTTTTATGTGTATATTAATCCACAAGCCGATCCAAGGCTCTATCTTTAACGGTTCAATTTCTACGTCAAAGTGGGTGGGGTTAACTGACTAAAAGGGATAAGTTTCCATATCTATTGAACCAAGCAAAGTAGAATCGATTTTGTTTCTGAAGATGACAGTTTTTATATGTATATTAATCCACAAGTTGATCCAAGGTTCTATCGTTAACGGTTCAATTTCTACGTCAAAGTGGATGGGGTTAACCGACTAAAAGGGAAAAGTGTCCATATCTATAGTGGGTAGGGTTAACCGACTAAAAGGGATAAGTGTCAATATCGATTGAACCAAGCAAGATAGAATCGATTTTGTTTTTTCAGATGATAGGTGTTTATGTGTATATTAATCAACAAGCTGATC
Organism: Eurosta solidaginis; assembly: GCF_040869045.1. Classification (NCBI taxonomy): domain Eukaryota; kingdom Metazoa; phylum Arthropoda; class Insecta; order Diptera; family Tephritidae; genus Eurosta; species Eurosta solidaginis. Next base: position 125,689,056 of record NC_090321.1, read on the forward strand.
CAAGGTTCTATCGTTAACTGTTCAATTTCTACGTCAAAGTGGGTGGGGTTAACCGACTAAAAGGGATAAGTATCCATATCTATTGAACCAAGCAAGGTAGAATCGATTTTTTTTTTTGAAGATGATAGTTTTTATTTGTATATTAATCCACAAGTTGATCCAAGGTTCTATCGTTAACGGTTCAATTTCTACGTCAAAGTGGATGGGGTTAACCGACTAAAAGGGATAAGTATCCATATCTATTGAACCAAGCAAAGAAGAATCGATTTTGGTTTTGAAGATGATAGTTTTTATTTGTATATTAATCCACAAGTTGATCTAAGGTTCTATCGTTAACGGTTCAATTTCTACGTCAAAGTGGATGGGGTTAACCGACTAAAAGGGATAAGTATCCATATCTACTGAATCAAGCAAAGTAGAATCGATTTTGTTTTTGAAGATGATAGTTTTTATGTGTATATTAATCCATAAGTTGATCCAAGGTTCTATCGTTAACGGTTCCATTTCTACGTCAAAGTGGATGGGATTAACCGACTAAAAGGGATAAGTATCCATATCTATTGAACCAAGCAAGGTAGAATCGATTTTGTTTTTGAAGATAATCGTTTTTATGTGTATATTAATCCACAAGTTGATCCAAGGTTCTATCGTTAACGGTTCAATTTCTACGTCAAATTGGATGGGGTTAACCGACTAAAAGGGAAAAGTGTCCATATCTATTGTGGGTAGGGTTAACCGGCTAAAAGGGATAAGTGTCCATATTTATTGAACCAAGCAAGATAGAATTGATTTTGTTTTTGCAGATGATAGTTTTTTATGTGTGTATTAATCCACAAACTGATCCATGGTTCTATCGTTAACGGTTCAATTTCTACGTCAAAGTGAGTGGGGTTAACCGACTAAAAGGGATAAGTATACATATCTATTGAACCAAGCAAGATAGAATCGATTTTGTTTTTGCAGATGATAGGTTTTGATGTGTATAATAATCCACAAGCTGATCCAAGGTTCGATCATTAATGGTTCAATTTCTACGTCAAAGGTGGGGTTAACCGACTAAAGGGGATAAGTATACATATCTATTGAACCAAGCAAGATAGAATCGATTTTGTTTTTGAAGATGATAGGTTTTTATGTGTGTATTAATCCACAAGCCGATACAAGGTTCTATCGTTAACGGTTCAATTTCTACGTCAAAGTGGGTGGGGTTAACCGACTAAAAGGGATAAGTGTCCATATCTATTGTGGGTGGGGTTAACCGACTAAAAGGTACAAGTTTCCATATCTATTGAACCAAGCAAGATATAATCGATTTTGTTTTTGCAGATGATAGGTTTTTATGTGTATATTAATCCACAAGCTGATACAAGGCTCCATCGTTAACGGTTCAATTTCTACGTCAAAGTGGGTGGGGTTAACCGACTAAAAGGGATAAGTCTCCATATCTATTGAACCAAGCAAGATAGAATCGATTTTGTTTTTGCAGATGATAGGTTTTTATGTGTATATTAATCCACAAGCTTATCCAAGGTTCTATCGTTAACGGTTCAATTTCTACGTCAAAGTGGGTGGGGTTAACCGACTAAAAGGGATGAGTGTCCATATCTATTGTGGGTTTGGTTAACCGACTAAAAGGGACAAGTTTCCATATCTATTGAACCAAGCAAGATAGAATCGATTTTGTTTTTGCAGATTATAGGTTTTTATGTGTATATTAATCCACAAGCTGATCCAAGGTTCTATCGCTAACGGTTCAATTTCTACGTCATACTGGGTGGGGTTAACCGACTAACAGGGATAAGTGTCCATATCTATTGAACCAAGCAAGATAGAATCGATTTTATTTTTGCAGATGATAGGTTTTTATGTGTATACTAATCCACAAGCTGATCCAAGGCTCTATCTAAACTAAAAGGGATAAGTATCCATATCTATTGAACCAAGTAAAGTAGAATCGATTTTGTTTTTGAAGATGATAGTTTTTATGTGTATATTAATCCACAAGCTGATACAAGGCTCTATCGTTAACGGTTCAATTTCTACGTCAAAGTGGGTGGGGTTAACCGACTAAAAGGGATAAGTCTCCATATCTATTGAACCAAGCAAGATAGAATCGATTTTGTTTTTGCAGATGATAGGTTTTTATGTGTATATTAATCCACAAGCTTATCCAAGGTTCTATCGTTAACGGTTCAATTTCTACGTCAAAGTGGGTGGGGTTAACCGACTAAAAGGGATAAGTGTCCATATCTATTGTGGGTGGGGTTAACCGACTAAAAGGGACAAGTTTCCATATCTATTGAACCAAGCAAGATAGAATCGATTTTGTTTTTGCAGATGATAGGTTTTTATGTGTATATTAATCCACAAGCTGATCCAAGGTTCTATCGCTAACGGTTCAATTTCTACGTCATACTGGGTGGGGTTAACCGACTAACAGGGATAAGTGTCCATATCTATTGAACCAAGCAAGATAGAATCGATTTTATTTTTGCAGATGATAGGCTTTTATGTGTATACTAATCCACAAGCTGATCCAAGGCTCTATCTTTAACTGTTCAATTTCTACGTCAAAGTGGATGGGGTTAACCGACTAAAAGGGATAAGTATCCATATCTATTGAACCAAGTAAAGTAGAATCGATTTTGTTTTTGAAGATGATAGTTTTTATGTGTATATTAATCCACAAGCTGATACAAGGCTCTATCGTTAACGGTTCAATTTCTACGTCAAAGTGGGTGGGGTTAACCGACTAAAAGGGATAAGTCTCCATATCTATTGAACCAAGCAAGATAGAATCGATTTTGTTTTTGCAGATGATAGGTTTTTATGTGTATATTAATCCACAAGCTTACCCAAGGTTCTATCGTTAACGGTTCAATTTCTACGTCAAAGTGGGTGGGGTTAACCGACTAAAAGGGATAAGTGTCCATATCTATTGTGGGTGGGGTTAACCGACTAAAAGGGACAAGTTTCCATATCTATTGAACCAAGCAAGATAGAATCGATTTTGTTTTTGCAGATGATAGGTTTTTATGTGTATATTAATCCACAAGCTGATCCAAGGTTCTATCGCTAACGGTTCAATTTCTACGTCATACTGGGTGGGGTTAACCGACTAACAGGGATAAGTGTCCATATCTATTGAACCAAGCAAGATAGAATCGATTTTATTTTTGCAGATGATAGGTTTTTATGTGTATACTAATACACAGGCTGATCCAAGGCTCTATCTTTAACTGTTCAATTTCTACGTCAAAGTGGATGGGGTTAACCGACTAAAAGGGATAAGTATCCATATCTATTGAACCAAGTAAAGTAGAATCGATTTTGTTTTTGAAGATGATAGTTTTTATGTGTATATTAATCCACAAGTTGATCCAAGGTTCTATCGTTAACGGTTCAATTTCTACGTCAAAGTGGATGGGGTTAACCGACTTAAAGGGATGAGTATCCATATCTATTGAACCAAGCAAGGTAGAATCCATTTTGTTTTTGAAGATGATAGTTTTTATGTGTATATTAATCCACAAGTTGATCCAAGGTTCTATCGTTAGCGGTTCAATTTCTATGTCAAATTGGATGGGGTTAATCGACTAAAAGGGAAAAGTGTCCATATCTATTGTGGGTAGGGTTAACCGACTAAAAGGGATAAGTGTCCATATCTATTGAACCAAGCAAGATACAATCGATTTTTTTTTTGCAGATGATAGGTTTTTATGTGTATATTAATCCACAAGCTGATCCAAGGTTCTATCGTTAACGGTTCAATTTCTACGTCAAAGTGGGTGGGGTTAACCGACTAAAAGGGATAAGTGTCCATATCTATTGTGGGTGGGGTTAACCGACTAAAAGGGATAAGTATCCATATCTATTGAACCAAGCAAGGTATAATCGATTTTGTTTTTGAAGATGATAGTTTTTATGTATATATTAATCCACAAGCTGATCCAACGCTCTATCTTTAACGGTTCAATTTCTACGTCAAAGTGGGTGGGGTTAACCGAATAAAACGGATAAGTATCCATATCTATTGAACCAAGCAAAGTAGAATCGATTTTGTTTTTAAAGATGATAGTTTTTATTTGTATATTAATCCACAAGTTGATCCAAGGTTCTATCGTTAACGGTTCAATTTCTACTTCAAAGTGGATGGGGTTAACCGACTAAAAGGGATAAGTATCCATATCTATTGAACCAAGAAAGTAGAATCGATTTTGTTTTTGAAGATGATAGTTTTTATGTGTATATTAATACACAAGTTGATCCATGGTTCTATCGTTAACGGTTCAATTTCTACGTCAAAGTGGATGGGGTTAACCGGCTAAAAGGGATAAGTATCCGTATCTATTGAACCAAGCAAGGTAGAATCCATTTTGTTTTTGAAGATGATAGTTTTTATGTGTATATTAATCCACAAGTTGATCCAAGGTTCTATCGTTAGCGGTTCAATTTCTACGTCAAATTGGATGGGGTTAATCGACTAAAAGGGAAAAGTGTCCATATCTATTGTGGGTAGGGTTAACCGACTAAAAGGAATAAGTGTCCATATCTATTGAACCAAGCAAGATAGAATCGATTTTTTTTTTTGCAGATGATAGGTTTTTATGTGTATATTAATCCACAAGCTGATCCAAGGTTCTATCGTTAACGGTTCAATTTCTACGTCAAAGTGGATGGGGTTAACCGGCTAAAAGGGATAAGTATCCATATCTATTGAACCAAGCAAAGTAGAATCGATTTTGTTTTTGAAGATGATAGTTTTTATGTGTATATTAATACACAAGTTGATCCATGGTTCTATCGTTAACGGTTCAATTTCTACGTCAAAGTGGGTGGGGTTAACCGAATAAAAGGGATAAGTATCCATATCTATTGAACCAAGCAAGGTAGAATCGATTTTGTTTTTAAAGATGATAGTTTTTATTTGTATATTAATCCACAAGTTGATCCAAGGTTCTATCGTTAACGGTTCAATTTCTACGTCAAAGTGGATGGGGTTAACCGACTAAAAGGGATAAGTATCCATATCTATTGAACCAAGCAAAGTAGAATCGATTTTGTTTTTGAAGATGATAGTTTTTATTTGTATATTAATCCACAAGTTGATCCAAGGTTCTATCGTTAACGGTTCAATTTCTACGTCAAAGTGGATGGGGTTAACCGACTAAAAGGGATAAGTATCCATATCTATTGAACCAAGCAAAGTAGAATCGATTTTGTTTTTGAAGATGATAGGTTTTTATGTGTATATTAATCCACAAGCTGATCCAAGGTTCTATCGTTAACGGTTCAATTTCTACGTCAAAGTGGGTGGGGTTAACCGACTAAAAGGGATAAGTGTCCATATCTATTGTGGGTGGGGTTAACCGACTAAAAGGGACAAGTTTCCATATCTATTGAACCAAGCAAGATAGAATCGATTTTATTTTTGCAGATGATAGGATTTTATGTGTATATTAATCCACAAGCTGATCCAAAGCTCTATCTCTAATGGTTCAATTTCTACGTCATAGTGGGTGTGGTTAACCGACTAAAAGGGATAAGTATACATATCTATTGAACCAAGCAAGATAGAATCGAATTTATTTTTGAATATGGTAGGTTTTTATGTGTATATTAATCCACAAGCTGACCCAAGGCTCTATCGCTAACGGTTCAATTTCTACGTCATACTGGGTGGGGTTAACCGACTAAAAGGTATAAGTGTCCATATCTATTGAACCAAGCAAGATAGAATCGATTTTATTTTTGCAGATGATAGGTTTTTATGTGTATATTAATCCACAAGCTGATCCAAGGCTCTATCTTTAACGGTTCAATTTCTACTTCAAAGTGGGTGGGGTTAACCGACTAAAAGGGATAAGTATCCATATCTATTGAACCAAGTAAAGTAGAATCGATTTTGTTTTTTAAGATGATAGTTTTTATGTGTATATTAATCCACAAGTTGATCCAAGGTTCTATCGTTAACGGTTCAATTTCTGCGTCAGAGTGGATGGGGTTAACCGACTAAAAAGGAAAAGTGTCCATATCTATTGTGGGTAGGGTTAACCGACTAAAAGGGATAAGTGTCCATATCTATTGAACCAAGCAAGATAGAATCGATTTTGTTTTTGCAGACGATAGGTTTTTATGTGTATATTAATCAACAAGCTGATCAAAGGTTCTATCGTTAATTGTTCAACTTCTACGTCAAAGTGGGTTGGGTTAACCGACTAAAAGGGATAAGTGTCCATATCTATTGTGGGTGGGGTTAACCGACTAAAAGGGATAAGTTTCCATATATATTGAACCAAGTAAGATAGAATCGATTTTGTTTTTGCAGATGATAGGTTTTTATGTGTATATTAATCCACAAGCTGATCCAAGGCTCTATCTTTAACGGTTCAATTTCTACGTCAAAGTGGGTGGGGTTAACCGACTAAAAGGGATAAGTATCCAAATCTATTGAAACAAGCAAGGTAGAATCGATTTTTTTTTTGAAGATGATAGTTTTTATGTGTATATTAATCCACAAGCTGATCCAAGGCTCTATCTTTAATGGTTCAATTTCTACGTCATAGTGGGTGGGGTTAACCGACTAAAAGGGATAAGTATACATATCTGTAGAACCAAGCAAGATAGAATCGAATTTATTTTTTCAGATGGTAGGTTTTTATGTGTATATTAATCCACAAGCCGATCCAAGGCTCTATCTTTAACGGTTCAATTTCTACGTCAAAGTGGGTGGGGTTAACCGACTAAAAGGGATAAGTTTCCATATCTATTGAACCAAGCAAAGTAGAATCGATTTTGTTTGTGAAGATGACAGTTTTTATATGTATATTTATCCACAAGTTGATCCAAGGTTCTATCGTTAACGGTTCAATTTCTACGTCAAAGTGGATGGGGTTAACCGACTAAAACGGATAAGTATTCATATCTATTGAATCAAGCAAAGTAGAATCGATTTTGTTTTTGAAGATGATAGTTTTTATGTGTATATTAATCCATAAGTTGATCCAAGGTTCTATCGTTAACGGTTCCATTTCTACGTCAAAGTGGATGGGATTAACCGACTAAAAGGGATAAGTGTCAATATCTATTGAACCAAGCAAGATAGAATCGAATTTATTTTTTCAGATGGTAGGTTTTTATGTGTATATTAATCCACAAGCCGATCCAAGGCTCTATCTTTAACGGTTCAATTTCTACGTCAAATTGGCTGGGGTTAACCGACTAAAAGGGATAAGTATCCATATCTATTGAACCAAGCAAGGTAGAATCGATTTTGTTTTTGAAGATGATAGTTTTTATTTGTATATTAATCCACAAGTTGATCCAAGGTTCTATCGTTAACGGTTCAATTTCTACATCAAAGTGGATGGGGTTAACCGACTAAAAGGGATAAGTATCCATATCTATTGAACCAAGCAAAGAAGAATCGATTTTGTTTTTGAAGACGATAGTTTTTATTTGTATATTAATCCACAAGTTGATCCAAGGTTCTATCGTTAACGGTTCAATTTCTACGTCAAAGTGGGTGGGGTTAACCGACTAAAAGGGATAAGTGTCCATATCTATTGTGGGTGGGGTTAACCGACTAAAAGGGATAAGTATCCATATCTATTGAACCAGGCAAGGTATAATCGATTTTGTTTTTGAAGATGATAGTTTTTATGTATATATTAATCCACAAGCTGATCCAACGCTCTATCTTTAACGGTTCAATTTCTACGTCAAAGTGGGTGGGGTTAACCGAATAAAAGGGATAAGTATCCATATCTATTGAACCAAGCAAGGTAGAATCGATTTTGTTTTTAAAGATGATAGTTTTTATTTGTATATTAATCCACAAGTTGATCCAAGGTTCTATCGTTAACGGTTCAATTTCTACGCCAAAGTGGATGGGGTTAACCGACTAAAAGGGATAAGTATCCATATCTATTGAACCAAGAAAGTAGAATCGATTTTGTTTTTGAAGATGATAGTTTTTATGTGTATATTAATACACAAGTTGATCCATGGTTCTATCGTTAACGGTTCAATTTCTACGTCAAAGTGGATGGGGTTAACTGACTAAAAGGGATAAGTATCCATATCTATTGAACCAAGCAAGGTAGAATCCATGGGGTTAATCGACTAAAAGGGAAAACTGTCCATATCTATTGTGGGTAGGGTTAACCGACTAAAAGGGATAAGTGTCCATATCTATTAAACCAAGCAAGATAGAATCGATTTTTTTTTTGCAGATGATAGGTTTTTATGTGTATATTAATCCACAAGCTGATCCAAGGTTCTATCGTTAACGGTTCAATTTCTACGTCAAAGTGGGTGGGGTTAACCGACTAAAAGGGATAAGTGTCCATATCTATTGTGGGTGGGGTTAACCGACTAAAAGGGACAAGTTTCCATATCTATTGAACCAAGCAAGATAGAATCGATTTTATTTTTGCAGATGATAGGTTTTTATGTGTATATTAATCCACAAGCTGATCCAAAGCTCTATCTCTAATGGTTCAATTTCTACATCATAGTGGGTGTGGTTAACCGACTAAAAGGGATAAGTATACATATCTATTGAACCAAGCAAGATAGAATCGAATTTATTTTTGCTTATGGTAGGTTTTTATGTGTATATGAATCCACAAGCTGATCCAAGGCTCTATCGCTAACTGTTCAATTTCTACGTCATACTGGGTGGGGTTAACCGACTAAAAGGTATAAGTGTCCATATCTATTGAACCAAGCAAGATAGAATCGATTTTATTTTTGCAGATGATAGGTTTTTATGTGTATATTAATCCACAAGCTGATCCAAGGCTCTATCTTTAACTGTTCAATTTCTACTTCAAAGTGGGTGGGGTTAACCGACTAAAAGGGATAAGTATCCATATCTATTGAACCAAGTAAAGTAGAATCGATTTTGTTTTTTAAGATGATAGTTTTTATGTGTATATTAATCCACAAGTTGATCCAAGGTTCTATCGTTAACGGTTCAATTTCTACGTCAGAGTGGATGGGGTTAACCGACTAAAAAGGAAAAGTGTCCATATCTATTGTGGGTAGGGTTAACCGACTAAAAGGGATAAGTGTCCATATCTATTGAACCAAGCAAGATAGAATCGATTTTGTTTTCGCAGATGATAGGTTTTTATGTATATATTAATCAACAAGCTGATCAAAGGTTCTATCGTTAACTGTTCAATTTCTACGTCAAAGTGGGTGGGGTTAACCGACTAAAAGGGATAAGTGTCCATATCTATTGTGGGTGGGGTTAACCGACTAAAAGGGATAAGTTTCCATATATATTGAACCAAGTAAGATAGAATCGATTTTGTTTTTGCAGATGATAGGTTTTTATGTGCATATTAATCCACAAGCTGATCCAAGGCTCTATCTTTAACGGTTCAATTTCTACGTCAAAGTGGGTGGGGTTAACCGACTAAAAGGGATAAGTATCCAAATCTATTGAAGCAAGCAAGGTAGAATCGATTTTGTTTTTGAAGATGATAGTTTTTATGTGTATATTAATCCACAAGCTGATCCAAGGCTCTATCTTTAATGGTTCAATTTCTACGTCATAGTGGGTGGGGTTATCCGACTAAAAGGGATAAGTATACATATCTGTTGAACCAAGCAAGATAGAATCGAATTTATTTTTTCAGATGGTAGGTTTTTATGTGTATATTAATCCGCAAGCCGATCCAAGGCTCTATCTTTAACGGTTCAATTTCACCGTCAAAGTGGGTGGGGTTAACCGACTAAAAGGGATAAGTTTCCATATCTATTGAACCAAGCAAAGTAGAATCGATTTTGTTTGTGAAGATGACAGTTTTTATATGTATATTAATCCACAAGTTGTTACAAGGTTCTATCGTTAACGGTTCAATTTCTACGTCAAAGTGGATGGGGTTAACCGATTAAAAGGGATAAGTATCCATATCTATTGAATCAAGCAAAGTATAATCGATTTTGTTTTTGAAGATGATAGTTTTTATGTGTATATTAATCCATAAGTTGATCCAAAGTTCTATCGTTAACGGTTCCATTTCTACGTCAAAGTGGATGGGATTAACCGACTAAAAGGGATAAGTGTTAATATCTATTGAACCAAGCAAGATAGAATCGAATTTATTTTTTCAGATAGTAGGTTTTTATGTGTATATTAATCCACAAGCCGATCCAAGGCTCTATCTTTAACGGTTCAATTTCTACGTCAAAGTGGGTGGGGTTAACCGACTAAAAGGGATAAGTATCCATATCTATTGAACCAAGCAAGGTAGAATCGATTTTGTTTTTGAAGATGATAGTTTTTATTTGTATATTAATACACAAGTTGATCCATGGTTCTATCGTTAACGGTTCAATTTCTACGTCAAAGTGGATGGGGTTAACTGACTAAAAGGGATAAGTATCCATATCTATTGAACCAAGCAAGGTAGAATCCATGGGGTTAATCGACTAAAAGGGAAAACTGTCCATATCTATTGTGGGTAGGGTTAACCGACTAAAAGGGATAAGTGTCCATATCTATTAAACCAAGCAAGATAGAATCGATTTTTTTTTTGCAGATGATAGGTTTTTATGTGTATATTAATCCACAAGCTGATCCAAGGTTCTATCGTTAACGGTTCAATTTCTACGTCAAAGTGGGTGGGGTTAACCGACTAAAAGGGATAAGTGTCCATATCTATTGTGGGTGGGGTTAACCGACTAAAAGGGATAAGTTTCCATATATATTGAACCAAGTAAGATAGAATCGATTTTGTTTTTGCAGATGATAGGTTTTTATGTGTATACTAATACACAGGCTGATCCAAGGCTCTATCTTTAACTGTTCAATTTCTACGTCAAAGTGGATGGGGTTAACCGACTAAAAGGGATAAGTATCCATATCTATTGAACCAAGTAAAGTAGAATCGATTTTGTTTTTGAAGATGATAGTTTTTATGTGTATATTAATCCACAAGTTGATCCAAGGTTCTATCGTTAACGGTTCAATTTCTACGTCAAAGTGGATGGGGTTAACCGACTTAAAGGGATGAGTATCCATATCTATTGAACCAAGCAAGGTAGAATCCATTTTGTTTTTGAAGATGATAGTTTTTATGTGTATATTAATCCACAAGTTGATCCAAGGTTCTATCGTTAACGGTTCAATTTCTACGTCAAAGTGGATGGGGTTAACCGACTAAAAGGGAAAAGTGTCCATATCTATTGTGGGTAGGGTTAACCGGCTAAAAGGGATAAGTGTCCATATTTATTGAACCAAGCAAGATAGAATCGATTTTGTTTTTGCAGATGATAGGTTTTTATGTGTATATTAATCCACAAGCCGATCCAAGGCTCTATCTTTAACGGTTCAATTTCTACGTCAAAGTGGGTGGGGTTAACCGACTAAAAGGGATAAGTATCCATATCTATTGAACCAAGCAAGGTAGAATCGATTTTGTTTTTGAAGATGATAGTTTTTATTTGTATATTAATCCACAAGTTGATCCAAGGTTCCATCGTTAACGGTTCAATTTCTACGTCAAAGTGGATGGGGTTAACCGAATAAAAGGGATAAGTATCCATATCTATTGAACCAAGCAAAGAAGAATCGATTTTGTTTTTGAAGACGATAGTTTTTATTTGTATATTAATCCACAAGTTGATCCAAGGTTCTATCGTTAACGGTTCAATTTCTACGTCAAAGTGGATGGGGTTAACTGACTAAAAGGGATAAGTATCCATATCTATTGAACCAAGCAAGGTAGAATCCATGGGGTTAATCGACTAAAAGGGAAAACTGTCCATATCTATTGTGGGTAGGGTTAACCGACTAAAAGGGATAAGTGTCCATATCTATTAAACCAAGCAAGATAGAATCGATTTTTTTTTTGCAGATGATAGGTTTTTATGTGTATATTAATCCACAAGCTGATCCAAGGTTCTATCGTTAACGGTTCAATTTCTACGTCAAAGTGGGTGGGGTTAACCGACTAAAAGGGATAAGTGTCCATATCTATTGTGGGTGGGGTTAACCGACTAAAAGGGATAAGTTTCCATATATATTGAACCAAGTAAGATAGAATCGATTTTGTTTTTGCAGATGATAGGTTTTTATGTGTATACTAATACACAGGCTGATCCAAGGCTCTATCTTTAACTGTTCAATTTCTACGTCAAAGTGGATGGGGTTAACCGACTAAAAGGGATAAGTATCCATATCTATTGAACCAAGTAAAGTAGAATCGATTTTGTTTTTGAAGATGATAGTTTTTATGTGTATATTAATCCACAAGTTGATCCAAGGTTCTATCGTTAACGGTTCAATTTCTACGTCAAAGTGGATGGGGTTAACCGACTTAAAGGGATGAGTATCCATATCTATTGAACCAAGCAAGGTAGAATCCATTTTGTTTTTGAAGATGATAGTTTTTATGTGTATATTAATCCACAAGTTGATCCAAGGTTCTATCGTTAACGGTTCAATTTCTACGTCAAAGTGGATGGGGTTAATCGACTAAAAGGGAAAACTGTCCATATCTATTGTGGGTAGGGTTAACCGACTAAAAGGGATAAGTGTCCATATCTATTAAACCAAGCAAGATAGAATCGATTTTTTTTTTGCAGATGATAGGTTTTTATGTGTATATTAATCCACAAGCCGATCCAAGGCTCTATCTTTAACGGTTCAATTTCTACGTCAAAGTGGGTGGGGTTAACCGACTAAAAGGGATAAGTATCCATATCTATTGAACCAAGCAAGGTAGAATCGATTTTGTTTTTGAAGATGATAGTTTTTATTTGTATATTAATCCACAAGTTGATCCAAGGTTCCATCGTTAACGGTTCAATTTCTACGTCAAAGTGGATGGGGTTAACCGAATAAAAGGGATAAGTATCCATATCTATTGAACCAAGCAAAGAAGAATCGATTTTGTTTTTGAAGACGATAGTTTTTATTTGTATATTAATCCACAAGTTGATCCAAGGTTCTATCGTTAACGGTTCAATTTCTACGTCAAAGTGGATGGGGTTAACCGACTAAAAGGGATAAGTATCCATATCTATTGAATCAAGCAAAGTAGAATCGATTTTGTTTTTGAAGATGATAGTTTTTATGTGTATATTAATCCATAAGTTGATCCAAGGTTCTATCGTTAACGGTTCCATTTCTACGTCAAAGTGGATGGGATTAACCGACTAAAAGGGATAAGTATCCATATCTATTGAACCAAGCAAGGTAGAATCGATTTTGTTTTTGAAGATAATCGTTTTTATGTGTATATTAATCCACAAGTTGATCCAAGGTTCTATCGTTAACGGTTCAATTTCTACGTCAAAGTGGATGGGGTTAACCGACTAAAAGGGAAAAGTGTCCATATCTATTGTGGGTAGGGTTAACCGGCTAAAAGGGATAAGTGTCCATATTTATTGAACCAAGCAAGATAGAATCGATTTTGTTTTTGCAGATGATAGTTTTTTATGTGTGTATTAATCCACAAGCTGATACAAGGTTCTATCGTTAACGGTTCAATTTCTACGTAAAAGTGGGTGGGGTTAACCGACTAAAAGGGATAAGTGTCAATATCTATTGAACCAAGCAAGATAGAATCGAATTTATTTTTTCAGATGGTAGGTTTTTATGTGTATATTAATCCACAAGCCGATCCAAGGCTCTATCTTTAACGGTTCAATTTCTACGTCAAATTGGGTGGGGTTAACCGACTAAAAGGGATAAGTATCCATATCTATTGAACCAAGCAAGGTAGAATCGATTTTGTTTTTGAAGATGATAGTTTTTATTTGTATATTAATCCACAAGTTGATCCAAGGTTCTATCGTTAACGGTTCAATTTCTACGTCAAAGTGGATGGGGTTAACCGACTAAAAGGGATAAGTATCCATATCTATTGAACCAAGCAAAGAAGAATCGATTTTGTTTTTGAAGACGATAGTTTTTATTTGTATATTAATCCACAAGTTGATCCAAGGTTCTGTCGTTAACGGTTCAATTTCTACGTCAAAGTG